>NC_090353.1:32892973-33207695 GCF_035084215.1 Heptranchias perlo
TAGAAAGCTATAAAAACAGCCTGCGGACCAGTGTTATGGACATGAGGTGAGAGCAGCCTTCTTATCGCTGCTTTAATTATTGCTTTTGTCATACCAGGTAGTATGTTTGTTTTTGGAGGGAGTTCGTGTTTGTTCAACAATTCCAAACTACCAAGTTAATGCAAAGAGTATTCAAACTTTTTTACCTGTTGGCTGCATAGTTGCTCACCACAAAGCCTTGTAGGTCACAAGTAAAGTTTAAATTCATATTCCCATTAATTTGCATATGTCTCAAGTTGCTGCTACTAACAGGTCTTGATGTTCTCACTTGGGATCTATCCCCAGTGAGAGGCAACATTATTAAGAGCAGCTCTTTCCAAACCTCCAGACCCCTAAAATTCAAACAGACCAAACCCACAAATAAAAAATGGGACCAAGCTACCTGCACTCGCAGGTTGTCCTGGTTTGGGGCCACATGATCCTTGGGCTGTAGATTAGATGCCCCAAGTTATTATAATGGCAATGTTACTTGTTCCATAATCTAGGCTGACACTCCAGTGCAATACTGAGGAAGTATTCCATTGTTGGAGCTGCCATCTTTCGGTTGGATAGGACAGCAATGTCCTGGGTGTCTGCTTGGATGTTAAAAGCTGTAATGGGAAGATAGGCTATTCCAGATGAGATCAAATGGTTGTTGGGAATTCTACGTCTGAACCTATACATTATAATTGTGTGTGGGCATCCTGGACGTGGCATAAGCAGAGTTTCGTGGAATACCAGGGAACATCATATCTTTTAGGAAGAATGTCCCTCCCATGAATTGCACCGGGACTGAAGTCATGAAATTACTTGTCCTTCCTGTCTGAGCAAAGCAGTTCACAAAACTGAAGCTTTTACGGTCATGAAGGGGATCGAGAAAGTTGACACAGGCAAATTGTTTACTATGAGCAATGGGTTCAAATCCCAGAGCACAATAGGAGGTTAAGAGCAAGAAGGGAAGCTAGGTGGAATTTTTTTCTCCTAAAGGGTAATGAAGTGTGGGGGGGAAAAATTCTAAGAAGGCCATTGAAGCTGACCATATCAAAGAACTCAAGAGGCAGCTGGATAAGAGAGAAAGGATTGAGGGATATGGTGAGAACACAAGTTTGATCTATCAAAAAAAGGTTACAGTTGCTCCTAAATGTTAGTGACAATCTTGCGTCTTGCAATGATTGTCGAGCAAAGTTTTCATCATCTGCTGTCCTCCCAAATTTAGGTCCCAGATTGATATTCAGAAGTTAAGTCGCAATACCAAAGTAATTGCAGAGGCACTAGCACGGGTAATTTACAACTTAACGGAGAAGGTAAGGGTTCTTCTTTCATTTCTTGTCACTTTTACATTTTTTTTTTGCTGCCTGCACAAGTAACTGTTTAGAAAGGTGTCTTACTTTGAATGAGGCTCGTCTGCCTCTGATGATCTGGTGAGTTTTTTTTTTAAAAAAAGGTAAAATTTGGTTGGGAGGATTTTTTTTTGTCAATGGATGCCTCTGAAATAAAAGGTGACCTTTGGGATAACTGACGGTGTATTTGGAGCTCCCCTGTGTTATGCCAGGAGGTACTAGGATGCAAGTTTCTACCTACGATTTGCTGCACTGTGTCCTATTTTAGTCATGGCACTGTGGAGTGTATTTCCCTGTGGGGGGGGGGGGGGGGGAAGAGTTTCCAGAACTGTTTTTTGCCTTGCTTCCTCTCTCCTTTCGAACCCTCTTTAAAAACCAATCTTTCTCTCCTCTCTGCCCCTTGGCCCCACTGCCCCCTCCTCCCCCTTCCCACCCCCCCCCTCCCCCCACCCCCCCAAATCGATTAGTTTAAGGAGTGTGATATAAATCTGTCTGGGTGTTGCTGCTACTGCAGCTGTTGTCTCCACCTAGTGGCTGGCTGTAAAGTAGCATATGTGCGCAATTGGGAATAACCTCCAGCCCCTTTCGCTGGGATGGTGCTGGAGACTCCGAACAAGAAGGAGAGAAAATATCTTATGGAAGGAAAAAAAACAACAGCTCCCTTTTTTTTAATGAAAAGGATACAAAATTTCATCAGCATTCACTGCTTAAATAGAAATTAAAGAATGTTAATAAAAATTACATAAAAAGAGAAACAGCAAGTCTGAAATAGAAATGAAGAGTTCCACCTGGAATGTTAACCTATCTTTTTCTTTCAGACACTGATGGATCTGATGTGTGTTATCAGCATTTTCTGTTTTAATTTCAGAATGTTAATCTTCGTTCAGAAAGGCTAATGGCGGCGGTAGCCTCTAGTATAGCAATGCCCTGCTCCAGCAACATTTGGCCCAATGTTAAGCACTGGCTTGCTTGAAGGTCATTCTCGGGAGGATTATTCCGTTACTCCAAGCCCGTGGAATGATGGGACGCAGATCTGCCTGTGATTCTTCAGACTTGGAGCTCCCGCCTGCTGCAACAAGGAGCTGCTGACTTGTGCTGCAAATTGTGCCTCTTATTAGCGTCCTCTCGACTTTTCTCTCACTGAAGTGCAAGAGAAGGAGAGGGAACTGCACTAGTTTTCAGCCCCAGCAACACTTCACAGCCAAGCAGGCCACAAACCGAGGCCCAGAGACAAACCGAGCAACTAATCTGCCAAAGGCCACAAGTCAGATTGAGATGGGCCACAAGTGGCCCTTGAGCGATGTTCTAAGTGCTCATTGGAGTATAGTGTGCACACAAATAGCTCTGGATGGGTGTCTCGACCAGTTTTTTTTGTCCTCCCCTTCTGTGATCTGTTTGTTCAGCCTTTACAGGGCTGTCTCTTTTTAAGTTTGTTTTCTTTTTTTAGGGTGCCCCAGAGGACCTTCAGATCTTCACAGAGCAGATGGTAAGCAGAGTGCTTCTTAATTTCTCTAAACTTCACTTTCCTTTTTTTAAAGCAAATGGCATCTCCCAGCTGCTGTTTCTTACTGGAGTTGAGGTGCACAGTAGCTGCAGGTGAGTCTATACCCGGGGAACTGAAGTTATCTCTTCTGTCTTAATGCTCGACAAGAGGATGAGGTTGGTGGCGAGATATTTTTAAACAATGGGATCGGGTGTCTGGCTTACAGATGGTTAGACCTAAGTATTGTGGGTATCTACCAAGGATATTGTCTGTCCTCAAAGTATCAGAAATAATTAACTTGGGCTGCATTATATCTATGCTACAGCAACAGCTACAGAATCAATTTGCAGCTCGTAACAAGTGATGTATATTACCTGGCTGCAATCACAAGACATGTAGCCAGGGGAGAGTACCGCATTTGCACGCAAGAACAACACACTCAAAAGGATTTTTAACAAGTACTGAAGTTAATAAATTGCCCAGGAGGACTAACTGATCTCTTGGGGACTTTTCAACCCAGCTTGGAACTGCACTGGAGTTATACTCCTTCCGTGTCAAGCCCCAAGTCGTGTGAAATGGCCACCCCAAGGAGTTGGACCAAACCTAACTCCAGAGATATGTTGTCACTTTACACCACTGCAATACAAAAGTGCTACTCTTGAGCTCCACGGGTTTTCAAATGGATCGTCTACCGATAGTCTAATTGCTAAAGCACTGCCTGATGTCCTACTGAGCCATGCGCACCAGACGATCCCAGGTACAATCGCCGGTCTATATTCTTAGTTGATCTCAGCCAAGGCTACATTTTATGGGCTTTAACTGATCTCAGCACCACTGAGCTGGGGAAGAGAAAAATCATAACCAGTGATCCTTGATGAAAAGTGCATGTGTGTGACATTTGGTGAGGATGACATCAGACTGGCTATGGTGCCCCCTCCCTCAATGTAAAATAACCTGCCAACTATCATGTGGAAAATAGTCACTTCGGGCAAAGTGCTGCAGGTTGGCAGAGCTTGTGGAACCATAAGCTGAGCATGAGTCATCCTCCATGAGAGGAAAGAGAGAAGGATATAAATGTGATTTATATCATCTTTACCCAGAGTGGTTAGAATGTGGAACTCGCTACCACATGGAGTGATTTAGGCGAATAACATAGATGCATTTAAGGGGAAGCTAGATAAATGCATAAGGGAGAAAGGAATATGTTGATAGGGTGAGATGAAGAGGGGTGAGAGGAAACTCATGTGGAGCAAAAACACTGGCATGGACCAGTTGGGCCAAATGGCCTGTTTCTATGTTGTAAATTCTATGATTGAGGGGCCTTAATACACATGACTGGGTGTAGGTTAGAAATGAGGGAAGGTGATTGAAAAATTGGGCTTGCAGTCTTGCTCTTCAATCCAGCTGTTTCCTCTCCATATCATACTGCCACCTGTCTACATATCAGCATTATTCACCAAAGTGTAGTCTTCAGTTTTTAATGAATTGCTCAGTGGATGGCCAAATTTGAAATATGAGCTCACATTTGCATGCTGTAATGCTGACTTATCAAACGGACCAATAGTGTCAGTGGTGGCTCAGTTGGTAGCACTCTCATATCTGAGTCAGAAGGTCATGAGTTCAAGTCCCACCCCAGAGACTTAAAGCACAAAATCTAGGCTGATAATTCAGTGCAGTACTGAGGGAGCGCTGCTTTGTTGGAGGTGCCGTCTTTTGGATGAGACGTTAAACCAAGGCCCTGTCTGATCTCCCAGGTGGATGTAAAAGATCCCATGGCAAATATTTATCCCTCAACCAGCGCCTAATATCAGATTATCCGGTCATTATCACATTGCTGTTTGTGGAACCTTGCTGTGCACAAATTGGCTGCCACATTTCTTACATTACTTCTGAATTGTAGTCACTGTTGTACTTAATTGTCTATAAAATGCTTTGCGACCTCCTGAGGTCGTGAAGGCGCTGTATAAATCCAAGTCTTTTTCTTTTACATTAAGGAGGAAAAACAGTGAATGCTGAGCAATAGGCAGTAGTGAGAGGGTAGGATGGTGGGACCAATGACCTAGTTCAAGAGAAGGTTTTTGAAAGCAAGTGGGAGCTGAGCAGGTAGTTGCAGAGGACAGAGCTTAGTAAAGGAGTGGCTACCAATGGTAGAACGGAGGAAGCAGGGGATAAAGGGTAGCCCAGTGTTAGAGGAACGGAAGGTGTGTGTTGAAATGTCAGGTTGCAGATCACGTGAGGTTGAGGGCTTTCTAATCAACCCGGAGCACTGGCAACCAGTGGATCCTGGAGATGACTAGGGTGATAGCATTCAGGGCTCTGTGCAGGTGACTATTCAGCCTGTGGTATTTTGAATGAGTTGGCCAGAAGAGGGTCAGAGAAAAACTAACCGTATTTTCTGTAAAATGTTGTGGATAATTTTCACACCTGTCTTAATTACTTATGTAATCACTATAATAGACTGTAGACTTACTGTAATAGGCTGACCCTTTTTGCTAAAAAGGGTCAAAGTCCTTGTATTTGGAATTCTTTACTTTCATCAGTCTTCCCTTCCTTCTTCGGGCTTTTAAAACTCAAGCTTGGCATCACCTTATTACTCTGATTTGCATCAGTTTCTCTCCTACTATTGTCTACTTTGGGGGTGTCCTGCACTGTGGGCCTCGGCCCTTCACACCCCTACCTTAGCGGGCATGAATTTTCAACACGTGCTGGATTGCGCGACAATTTAAAGTCAGAAATTAAAGAGGAAGATGATATCAGGAATATGTGTACGTCAGTTTTCAGTGCAGCCTGCTCACAGTTTGCCTTCTCTTCCCCCTCCCTCCAATTCAGCAACTACAGGAAGACCAGCTAGCATCAGTACTTGACTGGCTAACAGCCCAACCGAGGGCGGCACAGCTCATCGATAAGGACAGCAGCTTGATCTCCACAATGGAGTACTACATGAGTCGATACTTGAAAGATGTCAAACGTCATCATGTGAAGGCAGACAAAAGGTACATTGAGCTTTTAATAAAAAAAGAAAAAAACTAACGTACTAATAACCCATGTAGGCCACAGCCCAAATATGGACCCTTCCTCTTCATGATGGGAATTAACTTCCTTATAGGCTACACCTTCAACTTAAGTTGTTTCTTTTGCTGTAAAAATTAGGCCTATGCATGACTTAGTGCAGTTATCAAACGCTAGATAGAGTTGCAGCGATTGTCCGTCATTAATCCATCAGTGTGGACACCAACTGCGTGGAGTTTCCTGGCTGTAGATCTCCGTGATGATGACTGCGGCCGAGATGGAAAATGTAGAGCGAAAACTCAATAATATTAACTCTACCACATATACCAGAGCAAATGACTTATAACTGGAAGTAATGTTGCAATGGTAAATTCGGCCTTGCATCTAATGATGCTGGTGAGATTAATTCAAATTCTCGAGAATCGAAGCCACTCCCCTCCCGTTCTTTAAATGGCTAAAATCCTATTCGAAGCTATTGGCATCAGTCAGTGATGCAATGCTGTACTTTTGCTCCTGCTTGATAGGGAGTGACCCGTAATTCCCTATGTTGTTTTGACTTGCATCCCGGACTGAAGTGTCAGCTTGACTCAGTTGATGAAATTCTCTCGAGTCCAAAGCCTGTTTCAAATCTCACTCCAGGCCTTAAGCACAGAATCTAGGTTGGCACTGTGGTGCAGTGCTGAGTGCCAACCTTCGGAAGAGACATTGAAGTCCTACCTGCCTGTTCAAATGGACATTAAAGATTCCTTGGCACCATTCGAAGAAGAGCAAGATGTTCTCCTTGTGTTTTGTTCAACATTGGTCAACACTTTAAGATGTTTCTGAGAGATGTGATAAGTTGCCATATAAATGGAGATACTTACTTTCAGTAGTGCTTCCTAGCCAATAGGGGCGCTATTGTTGGAGTTTGAGTTGGCGTCCATCTATCTTCCTCCCAAAGTTGAGCTGCTTCACTATTACAGGGCTTCATCTAGGTAACAGCAGGAATATATCTAGCTGTTTGGGGTCAAGTCACTGGAGGCCTTAAGTCTGTGGGTTCTGAAGTTAGAATTTTAACTGTTACAGGACAACCAAGTGTTCTTAATGTTCTAACGGAATGGATGAATAAGTAATCTTTTCCTGTTGCTTGCAGAGATCCAGAATTTCTCTTCTATGATCAGCTGAAACAAACCATGAACGCATACAGGTATGAATTTGAGACCACAAGAATTCCCCACTCCTATAGTTCGGTTGGTGAATGTTCTAGTAGATGTGGTACTGAGTCATAGAAACTGGAACGGTTGTTGGCTGGTTGAGAAGCTACAATTGGCTTCAACAGCCATGTGTTGAGAATGGAGAGATTTACCTGAGTTCCTACTTCCAATTGTCATCTAGTAATTTTCTACTGAAGAGCGTGCATGTGTGGACACCAGGCGAACACTGGATCAGGCTCAGCTGTGAAGTCATCCGCAGTTGAACAGCCTTCCAATACTCGCTGTCTAGACTTGCACATTGAAGAATGGTCACTTAGGTGTGTTGTCAGAAGGCTACCAGAAGAGTCCATGCCTTCAGAAGATGAAGTACTAGCAGTCCTCCAGTACATGAAGTATGATGGGATATTTGCACTACATTAAAGACACAAGATAAATGCAAGTTGTTCAGATGTGAGTACTTGTCAGATGGTCAACATTGCTACACTCAAAACAGCCATAATGAGCACCACATTAAGGTACATTTTCCTGTGTCTTAGGATTTCAAGAGTGTTGAGGCCATTTCCAAATCCAATACTAACATAGATGAGAGGGTTCTGTTTAAGTATTGATTTCAGCCCCTCCTCCCTTTAGCCATTTAAGTAACACTTGTTCAATATGTTCTCTTTGTAGAGTTAAACCTGCCATCTTTGATCTACTGTTGGCCTTGTGTATAGCAGCGTATCTAGGAGTTACCTATTTTGTTGCCCAGGTGAGTAAATATATGACCCGAGCAAATGGGGAGTGTGCTGCTGGGCTTTATATGTGAGGGTGCCTAGCACAAGAACGGGATAGGAGATATATCGGCGAGAGTTACTGATCTTTTCCACATCGCTATCACCTGTGCTGTAAAACGCAGGTGTGTCGATGTCCACTGAGATCAGGATTCGGCTTTGGTTGTGATGCTCTCCCCAGGCTGTTGAACAGTCCCCAGTAGAGAGTCGGCACCTTCAGGAGGAGGGGGGAAACCCTCAATTTTTTTTTTTAAGTTTTTTTTAAAAATTGGCACTATTTATTTTTCTTTCTTTGCAGAATTTTGGCTTAATTTACAACACAGTACGAAGGATTACTCTGAAGCAGAAGCAGCACTAACACCAAAGTCCTCTGCTCTTGTCACCTCGCGTGGTAGAAGGATTATTCCAGCACAGCCCCCTTTATGTTGTCGTGGCTGGATCTGACCTACAGCACTGAGCCAAATCTCTCTGATTATGCAGCGTCGGCAACTTCTTGAGGGTTGGAAGATGTCCCGTAAATAACGGCACTATTACTATTTGACTTTTACAACAAAAAAAACTCTTCTATTTTAACTCAAATACAATCCATAGTAAGCACTACCCAAAACCTGGTCATTTGCCCTCTGTTATAAAGTTCATAAATTAAGAATCTCTTGCATAATGAAGTCAGTCCAGGTTTGAAGGCATGGATATATGTTTGTTGGTAATTTGTATAACCCTGTCTGCTATCTGGAAGGGTCTCATGTAAAATGAGTTAGTGGGATGAACAGGACTGTCTATAATTCAGCAGCAATTGTTAATTCAATTTCAAAGTGATCACATAGGCACTTATATGGAAAATGTTTCTGGTGCACTAGGCGGGGCTATCGAAGCCTTTTGTCTTGGGCCATATAAGTGTTTGAATGTGGTGGAGTCTCAAGGGCCACGTGTAATGGTTAAATCCACGTACCAGTTAATATCAGTATATCCCAAATTGCTGACACGAACAGATCTCGATGATCCAATTTAGCACAAGGAACAGCCTTTTCCGAATGTTGAGGGCCAGAAAATCGAAACAGGATAAACTAGCGAAGAAGGAATAATTGTTCAGTTGCCTATGTTTGAGAGAGCCGGATTGTCAGGTCTCAAGGACCCGTACATGGCCCATAACCAGCAATTTGGACTTCCCTGCACTGGTGGGGTACTCTCCTGAGATTGGGGCTGAGGCATGTTGGACACAATAGAGGAAGCTTTATTCTGTGTCCAGTTGTGCTGTACCTAAATCTGGATGTTCCTGATGCTGACAGTGGGTGCCCAAAATGGAAAGTACTCCATTTCCCAACACTAATATCCCTTACCTTTATGAACACACATTCATATGTTTTTGTCTTTGTTGCTTTATAAAATAACCCTTTTTTATTTTGACTCCCGATTTAAGACTGTGCAAATACCTAATCCAAATAGAAACTTCTTTTAAAGCCCCTGTATGTACAGGTTGTACCCTGGTGCAGTGCTTCGCTGCTAGTTTTTATTCTTTTCAGTGAATCTAAAATCAGCCATGCAAAAAAAAAATTGCACAAGTTTAATTTGATTCAAGTGAGTGTCAGCAGGTAATTTAACTGGCCGAACCTGTTGCCATTCTTACTCGATGTCCGTTTTCCAGCAAGGATCAGGAGTGGTAACTCTCTGATTTCCATGCCCACCCCTCACCCCACTCAAAGCCCAGGAACACCAAGACCAACTGTTACATCCCCAACTGCACTCGACGTCAGCTAGCTCCGCACGACCCAGGGACTGAAGCTGGGACCTTCTGGTCTGTCTTCATCTGCCAGGCCATTGTGGGTGCTGGTTCAGTTATCATAACTGGGGTCAGGCCCACCTCCTAGCACTGACCCGGTTCCTGTGAAGAGGTGAGGCACTAAATGTTTTTTTTTAAAAAACCTCAAACGTATCGTCCTGTCTTTCAACCTGAAAGAAACGGCAGCTTCTATCCCAACATTGCGATGTGCTATTTCATTCCTAGTCACACTGCAATGAACGCAGAACAAAAGTATTTCCTTTTGAAACTTGATGGAACATATTTTTTTCTCATTTAATTGCTGCATCCTATCCTGAACTTTTATTTATGTCTATAATGGTTATTTGTTGAAAATCATTGAACATTGATGGGTTTTTTTTTTCCTGATGTGTAATGAAATGGATTATGGGATAACAGTGGAACTGTGTAGAACACTGACATTCATCATGACTGTTCTATACAGAGGGAGGAAAAAATAATAAAATGAGAAAAAAAAACAGACCGAGCTGCTGACTTGTGTCTGTTTTTTGAATGTTGCTGTGATATTCTTCCTCACCCCACCATCTATTTCTCATTATTTCTCCTGAAGATGCTAACTCATACTGGGGTACAGTTTCACCAGTTCCAGCGGGGCCTCTGGCACTGCAGCCAAGTGGCCGCTACTCATTTGTGAACCTAGATGCTGAGGGTCGCCAGGCTGTTGGACCATGGAGAGCTTCACAGCTGACGTTGATTCGGTCATAGAAATCATAGAAAATTTACGGCACAGAAGGAGGCCATTTGGCCCATCGTGTCTGTGCTGCCTGAGAAATGAGCCAGGCAATGACCATCTCCCCTTGACATTCAACGGCATTACCATCGCCGAATCTCCCACCATCAACATCTTGGGGTCACCATTGACCAGAACCTTAACTGGACCAACCATGTAAATATTGTGGCTACAAGAGCAGGTCAGAGGCTGGGGATTCTGAGTCGAGTGACTCACCTCCTGACTCCCCAAAGCCTTTCCACCATCTACAAGGCACAAGTCAGGAGTGTGATGGAATATTCTCCACTTGCCTGGATGAGTGCAGCTCGAACAACACTCGAGAAGCCCGACACCATCCAGGACAAAGCAGCCTGCTTGATTGGGACCCCATCCACCACCCTAAACATTCACTCCCTCCACCACTGGCTGCAATGTGTACCATCCACAGGATGCACTGCAGCAACTCGCCAAGGCTTCTTCGACAGCACCTCCCAAACCCACGACCTCTACCACCTAGAAGGACAAGGGCAGCAGGCACATGGGAACAACACCACCTGCACGTTCCCCTCCAAGTCACACACCATCCCGACTTGGAAATATATCTTCGTTCCTTCGTCGCTGGGTCAAAATCCTGGAGCTCCCTTCCTAACAGCACAGCGGGAGAACCTTCACCACACGGACTGCAGCAGTTCAAGAAGGCAGCTCACCACCACCTTCTCAAGGGCAATTAGGGATGGGCGATAAATGCTGGCCTCGCCAGCGACGCCCACATCCCATGAACGAATAAAGAAAAAACCCAGCCTGTCCTCGAACAAATGTGTTTTCCAGCAAGAGTTTCTGTCCGGCTAGCAATCGGGAGCTTCCCACCCCTCATGCCAACAATAATCTCCGTTCTAGTCCACCCACTGCTACCTTGACTGAGATCGACCATCTCGGCACAGATAAGGGATTGAACCTGGTCCACATGGCTTGGTGCCACATAACACAATGGATTTACCTCCTACAACAGCTTGCAGTTGCATAGCCCCTTTAACGTAGTTAAACATCCCATGGCGCCTCACATGAGCATAATCAAAATAAGGCGATAGTAGGACAGGTGAGCAAAAGTTTCGTTAAAGAGGTAAATTTTAAGGAGGGTCTTAAAGGAAGAGAGAGGCGGAGGTTATTCCAGAGCTTAGGGCCTAGGCAGCTGAAGGCACGGCCACAAATAGAGCAATGAAAATCGGGGGACGCGCGAGAGACCAGAATTGGAGAAGCTCAGGGTTGTAGGGTTGTAGGGCTGGAGGGAGTTACAGAGATAGGGTGGGGGTGAGGGATTTGAACATGAGGATGAGTTTTTTTAAAAACGAATTGTTGCCCGACCGGGAGCCAGGGGTGATGGGTGAATGGGACTTGGTGTGTGAGGATACGGGCAGCAGAGTTTTGGATGAGCTCAAGTTTACGGAGAGTACAAGGTGGGAGGCCAGACCATTAGAATAGTCGAGTTTAGAGGTGACAAAGGCATGAATAAGGAGGTCAGCAGCAGATTAGTTGAGGCAGCTCCTAGGAAGATCCCAGATTGTATCTTAGTCAAAATTATCACAAAAGATACTAGATTTGGTGATTTACCATAAGATGATTTTTAGGAACAGGAAATGACTATCATACCCAACAAGCATTTTGTTTTGCTTTACTTCTCCACCATCCACCTGTCTTCTCACCACATTTCTCGATTTCCCCTCTTCAGCAACCCATCCAATTTGCTTCTTTAATTCATCTTGGATCTTTTTTTCATCCCCCACGCTCCACTTGAACACAGTGATGATTTTGTTCCTGGGCAGCACTCGCAAGACCGTAAAAGTACAGGAACCACTTTAATTGGAGAAATTACGCCAATAAAAGCTCTCTTTATTATTTGTTCTCTGGATGTGGGCGAGGCGGCATATTTTTTTTTTGTTATTGCCCATTCCCTAGTTGCCCTGAGACGGTGGTGGGCCTTCTCCTTGAACTGCTGCAGTCCTTGCGGTGATTGTGCTCCCACGTGGTGGTAGGTAGGGAATTCCAGGATTCTGACCCAGTCTTGAAGAAGTACTGGTGATATGTGTACAGATGGAGATGGTGTGTGACTTGGAGGTGGTGCTGTTCCCATGATCTTGTTGCTCTTGCCCTTTTCAGTAAGGAGTCTTACAACGTCAGGTTATAGACCATAACCTGGTGTTGTAAGACTCCTTACATTTGTCCACCCAAGTCCATCACCGGCATCTCCACATCATGGCCCTTTTCAGTGGTTGAGGTTAGCGGGGCTGGGAACTGCCGTCTAATTAACCTTGTAATATTGAAACAGTGTAAAAAGAGAAAATTTGACTTAAGGGAAAAGAGTTAAAAGAGGGTATATTTATATAAATGTAAGTTGTATGATGGGAAGTGTTGTGGAAAAGGTCATCAGGCCCAGCAAGTTGATCCCTTTTTGGTTCTTGACTCTAGCTTCTCAACATGTCCCTTAAACCTCTTCCTTTTAGAAAAGCATCTAATTGCCTGTTGAACTCATGTATACTACTGTCTGCTTCAGTAACCGCCTGGTAACTCATTCCACAACTCTATTACCACTTGTGGGGAGGAGACCTGACTGACTGACTACTTTCTTGCTCCTAACTTCTTAATTAGAGGGATGTTTGTATTACTGGTTCCTCATGTGTGAGTCTCTTTGGGGGTTGCCTCTGGTTCAATGTGAAGTGACTGATGGAATAGTCCTTCACAGTGACCAGCCTTGGTGAGTTTGGCAAGTTCACTCCAGAGGCACTAGCGGGTGCACATGAGACCTGAGTGCTGGGGAGGAGTGGCACGAGCCCCTCTCAAGGGCAGTATAAAAAGCAGTTAAACTTGTGCCTCCTGATGATATGATCCACTATGATTGGATCAACTTTTGTCAAATCAGCTTGCAATAAATTGTATTGAACAGCTTGAGAATAATAGACGTGGTCGTACCGAGGATGTGAAGCAGATAGGTTTCCGCTTTAGTTCTTTCACAAGCTTTCTGGAGATACAAGAAGATACTGTTGCAGAAAGTGCAATTTGTAAATCATGTTGCAGGAGGCCAGATGAAGTGTATTTTTTATAAACCAGTAGCCAGGTTACTTAAATACTTCACACTGAATATCATGCCTTGAATTTGCTCTATTTTGCATTGTGTGGGAGGCAGGGAATGGATAGGCTCAGTCATCACATCAGAGCCACTACAGTTCAACTAACTGAAGGAGGCTGACTCACTGAGTTGTCAGGTATTCAAATATGTGATTGCTCATTTAGCAACCTGCAAAACCTATCGCCTTCAAGCCTATAACTAAAATATTAATTCCTTTTTCTTTCTTGCCAATTTGCTCCCCTCCTTTTCCTCTTCCCCTTCTCCTTTCCTCAAAGCATTGACTTCTTGGGATATTGCCCCAGGTGGCCATTAGGTGTGAGCTTCGCGAGTGAGTGTGGTATCACAGCCGGGCCTGCTCTAGTCCGCACCTGACACCCACAGGCGTGCACTTCCTAGCAGGGCGTCACTGGATAGCAATCAGGAGTGGGAACTCATGCTGATTTTCTTTGCCCTTACCCAGGGATGCTGAGGACAATTGTAATGACTCTACTGAAATTGGCTGGCTCGGCAGATGAGGGATCACACCCGAGATCTTCCTGGTAATCATGGCTTAGCTGCTTGCTCACTAAGCCAGCAGAAGAGTCATGAAATCCTATGTTAATGATGTTTCTGTAGCACTGACTCCATCTACTTTACAAGCCCTCCCCCGGCTATAGTGCCTGACTTCAATAATAGTGCTGTAAAGGAGGTGACTTGATGTGACTCCCTCTGGAGGTGCAGAGAGCTACCTAAAGAAGTATTTTTCACTCTCCACTCTGGGGGCAATGCTGCTGCCAGATGCTGGGGCCTAGGTCTGGTCACTAGTGGACTGTGCGGCTCAGCCTGCCGGTATAGACCACCAAAGTAATTTTAAGTTTGCTGCTCTGTACCTCACTTTCCTAGTCATTAATATACAGAGGAGCATTGGTGGATGCCTGAATTCAGGCGGTCACTGTGTGACCCCTCTCAACTGAAGAGTTGTGTGCAGCACAGGAAGACCAAAATTGGCAGCAAAAAGACAAAAAGAATGGGATGAACTCAATGCGAAGAAAATGTAAACATTGCTAATCTTCTGTCATTCAGACATTTCAGGCTTCCGTGTTAGAGCTTCACTGAAAAAGAACATCTGACAACACACATGCACAAGAACAGACATGTATATTTTTTACAAATCATATACCAGTGCATACCTCCTGTCTGTGCCACTTGACTTCCAGTTGTGACATTTTGTGTTAACTTTTTCCATTATAAATCCTCTGTCTACATTCATAATGGAAAACATCTATGTAAACGCATCACTGAACAAGCTGGTCACTGGATTCTCACAGTTCTCTCAAAATGCTTTCTGAAGGTTTTTCTCATCTGCCATTTTTCTCTCAGTAACTGAAATCCCTAATGTTCAACATAAAGGTTTAGCCAATATTTTAAAAATTCGAAAAGCTTACATATTTCATAACATTTAAATTTATCCATTGAATCGACTTTTTATTTCCTTTTAGTGGCTTCATTAAAGTTTTCACTTGAAGGCCTCAGCTTCTCCCAAAAGCTGGGTTTAAAGTTGATAATTTTGCCCAGTGCTGTGAGCTGAATTTAGATTGTGCAATGTGCCTAATTTTTCAGGATGCATCAGTACTGTTCAGTCAGCTATATTGATGAATATTTTTTCTTTAGGTTTTAGCAGTTCCTGCTTTTAAAAAAAAATCAAAATTATATGAAAATCTGGAGGACAAATTTCAAAAGCTTCACTGAGATAAAATTCGTATCGAGTGTTTTTTTTAAAACAGAGGTATGTGTAAGATTCTGATTATACACCTGTTGTAGCCTTTGTATTATGTTCCATAAACTTTAGAAAGTGGAAGAAAGAGAGAGCGAGGAGTGCAGAGGGGAAAGTGTGTCTTCATGTAATGTTCATTCAATTTTCAAAAAGGTCAGCCTCCCCCAATGGCCTGGTGGCTATAAGCACCACCCGGTACCTTTACTAAGCCATACAGACTAGGAATGTCTCAAGTTAAATTCTTGCTCCATGCCGACCTCAGCCAGGGCAGCATTTGGAGTGTTACAGTTACCTGTAATTTCGGTGCTTCTGGTCCAGGGAGGGGGGAAAAAAAAAATCAATGAGTTCCAGCTCCTGATCGCTATCAGTGACACCTACCAGGGAAGTGTGTGGAGGACCAGGCTCCCTCGCGGTCCAATATCAGATTGGCACGCACTGGCTAGGCTCACGGCTGAAGAATGGGAAGGACACTGGTGGAACTGTAACCCCTGAAAACGTCAGCACTTTCTGGGGTGGGGGGGTGGGGGCGGGCAGTGTGGAGGTGGGAGGGGAGGAGAAGGCTGGAAAAGTTGGTTCAGCTGTCAAATTTTGTTTTACTTTTCAGAAGCGAGGAATAAAGTTCAGAATATTACAGTACGACCAGGAGAGGGCACTATACATTGAAAAATATTCCCGTCCGTTGACCTATGTGCTGTAGGGCTGCAGATAGACATCAGAAGACTTCTGCAGCATTTCTTCGATTTGCACCTTCAATGAAAATGTGGGGAAAGGATCAATAGTCTTTTTTTTAAAAAAAAAAGGCTTTGGAATGTGTAGCGGACTGGAATTTTTATGGAATTCACTGAAAATAGGCTGCTATCCCGAGAGGCCCTCTATCTTGTGGGACTATTTATGAACCTGCCATTTGGCATCCCCAGTAGGAGGGTCACCAAACTCACTGGTGTCCAAACTATGGTCACTGGAACATACGCAGCCCTAGCGATCCGGCCCACGAAGCTCTCCAGCAAACTCAGTCCTCATTGTGCTGATATTTCTTAACCCGTGGCTTGTCCTGTTTGAACTTTGTGAGTCTAGAGGTTTTGGAAAGGGCTGACCTTAGCGCAGTTGCCTCATTGCTGGATAAATCCTAAATCGGAGCAACAAGATCTACGAGGGGTCAATTTTGACTTTTGGGCAACCGGCCAGTAGAACAAAGAAGCCTCCCATGATTTTGAGGCCCACGGCCTCATTTAAATTGGTAGGCGAGCCGCGGGACACCAAGCAGGTTCACTGGATTGAGGCCTCAGGATCAGGCCGAGGTAGTCGCCAGCAAGGTAAGTTACCGGGGGGTGGGGGGTGGAGGGGCGTCGCAATCACGGAGGACGTGGGTCCCAGGGCGACAGCGACCTATGTTATTTTTGAGCACCCCTGTTCCGCCGGGACCCACAAAAAGAATTCGACACTTGCCTTGGGCGGGCTTCTTCGGTTCCATCGCCCCTGAAACCGGTAGGATTGTGCACGGTTCAGGCTCTGACCAGTTCCGCCCAAAAATGGCAATCGGGGTCCTATCTACACCATAAGCCCCCAATTTCCATATTAAAAGGGGCCTGTCGCCTACTTGACAGGCCCCCATTATGAGGCTGTTAACGCCAGGCGAAGGCAGTGAAAATCGACCTCTTAGTGTCAGCAACTTGAGATATTTGCAAATGAATGTGAACAGTGAGTTAAACTTTAGATGTGGCCCTATGAGACACACCTAAGCATCCAATGAAGTCAAAAAGCTTGGACTCCTTTGGCTTAGTTGGTCTATCAGTCACAGATAGCGCACAACGTTGGGAGAGCAACAAAGGAGAAGTAAGGAAAATATCAGTTACCGTAAAAATAATCATCTAACACAAATACAGAATCCTACTGCCCTAAAGCAGTTTCTCATGCACACCCATTACTCTATTAAAACCAATTAATCATCATCAAATATCCATTATTCCTTTTTTTCCCCATCTTCCTCCTGTGGGCATCAGTTGCTGATGAGGGTTTGGTTCCATAGACAGTGGAAACTCTCTGATATCTGATCCAAACGGTTATTTGCACGAGTCTAGACAGTGAACGTTGACGGGCTATTTCTTATGGCCCAACCTTGTCCTCACCAGGTGTCCTCACACACATGCATTTTCCAGCAGGGGTCACTGGCTAGTGATCCGGAGTAAAGACTTTGTTGATTTTCCCATCCCTCGCTCAGAAACACTGAGGCCAATTATCTCCGTCCCCACCATAGCCACTTCTGCCACCCCTGCCGACGTGAGACTGGATATCAAACTTGGTACCCCCTGATCTGCTTTGCTTACTTGTATTCCATCTTTATCAACTGTGCCGTAAGGAGAGCTCACTCCAAACCATATGAACCTTTCAATTAGATTCCAGCCCACAACTCATTGCTTGGTGTCCTTCATGATATATATATATATAAAACATCTCAAACCCCTCAAATAGATTTTAGCTAGTGTCCATTATTCTATAATAAACCATCCAAATCTCTGCATTAGATTCCAGCCTGTAACCCACTCCCTGGTAGCCACAATTCTGCAATGAAACCATCCGACCCTGGGTACCAATAAGGAATTGCATGATGTTGAATGGGCCTTTACCTAATTACAAGCATTTCTCAATTCAAGATTGGGGTGAAATGTACTTGAATTAATGAACTCCATCCAACTGAAGACTAGATGCAGAGATGGACAATGTTCGGCCATCTTGTGTTGCTCTGACTCTTGTAACTTTCTCTGACTCTTCAACAATCGCAGAGAAGAAAAGAAAAATCGACTTCATGCCAAAGGACGGATTGAATTTACACAAAACAATTGTTCATGGTTTCAGAAAGACAGGTTTAATGAATTAATATCCCAGGGATCAGCATGACCTCTCAGCTGGCTCAGTCACAGCTTTCCCATCCTGATACAGATGAGCTACGGAATGAGACACCTGGCCCCAATTCCTACTAGTCTGAAGAGGCATATCAGTAACTCAAAATATGGCCATCATTATTTTACCAAAGCCCTCAGTCTTTATCCCAAAGCACTTAAATTTTGAAGTTGGTTGAGGTCTCTCCATTCTCAGTCATCATAATGTTAGCCTGTTGCTCTGCAAATCTATTCCACAAAATAAATGCAATCATTGCCCTTCTAGTAATAAGACTGAGGTGATATTTCGAATCAGCCACCAGCACAGTGTCTAAGAAGGTCATGGCATAAGGAAGGTAAGATTAACTTATTTCTGGATAGTATTGAGTGAGCCTGCGGCCTCCTGGGGCTTGCTTGGTTGCCTATGAGGGGGCCGGAGAGGATCTTCTGCCAGTGGACTCCTGCATTAACTGCAAGTCTCCGTTTTTCCGCCTCACGCAGAAAGTGGGGAGGGGATGGGCTGTGCATGGGGATGAAATCAGCTGAAAGATAGAGATGAGCAAGTATGAGCTTGAAGGCCTTTTCCCATCCCACAGGCATAAACATAAACCCCCTTTTCCCCCTCCCCAGTGGAGTAACCATCATGCTCTCACTCCAACCCTTTTCTATTTGTTATTTGGTTCTCTTCTTCAGCTCTAATTTCCTTCCTTCTTCTGAGTCAGATTTGAGCATATAACCTAGGCTGACACTCTACTGTAGTACTGAGGGAGTGCTGCACTGTCAGAGATGCTGCCTTTTGGATGAGACATTAAACTGAGGCCCCATCTGCCATCTCAGGTGGATGTAAAAGATCCCATGGCACTATTCGAAGAAGAGCAGGGGAGCCGTGGACGAATGATAAGATTATTTCTCCCTTTCTCCGCCCCCCCAGCATGGTCCTCAGATTCTGCTCTCCTGCCAAGGGACCCCAATGTTGGCAGCCAGGAGTAGCCCCAACTTCAGCAGTACCCCCCCGGCTGGGGGACAAGGCCAAGGAGGGACTTGTCAATGAGGACAAGGATTTTGAACGCTCCGTAGGACAGACCTATCTCTCGCAAACTAACATCAATTAAGGCCAAGACTTGGGAGTAACTACTTGTACAAACAAAAAGTACAAATGCATCCATTAAAGCATTTAACAAAATTAGAAGATTGCATGACTTCATAATATCCAGCAAACATTGGCTAATAAAAGGCACACCATCTCCTCAGCGACCATAGAAACAGGTTATAAAAGACCGGCTACCGGAATTCAGAGGTTAAAATGCCAGTGGAGTTTCTTTTTGTGGAGGTTTGTTTTCTCTTTAATTCAGTAGAAAACAGTTTCCACTCAGCCCGGAGATTCCTCCCTGCACTGTGTTCCATGGACAGCTGCTCCATTCAAAGATCAATTTCCTTCTTTTTGCTCTCTTGTCTCTATACAAATGCCAAGTCAAATTGGATGAAGGGGAGCTTAATTTCTAGCTGCTAAGGCTTTGCTCCAGTCATGCTATACACCTTCGGGGAATTTATGTACTTAAAAGGAATTGCTGGCTGTAAAAACACAATAAGAACCTTCTTTGAATGACTCATTGGAACAAAAAGGCCATGATGCCATCAAGAAAAAAATTAACTGTTTATAATGATATAAATGGATGAATAATGGATGGATGATGTTGAATAATCTGACTTAATGGAACTTGGCTCTAATTATTTCCACGCTTTGTGTTGTCTTGTGCACTAAGAGGAAATCACTCGTTGGAAATCATTAAAAAGGGAGCTCCATTTCGAATGCGGTATCGGTGTGGATTCTACCCTTTCCCCGACTCCAGTTCGGATTTGTGTGCAAGTGCCTCTAGGCTGTTTTCTTTTCTTTACCTCCTCCTCAGTTTTCTCCCCTCCCCAATTTTCACCTCTCCCTCCTACCCTGAAGACGCTGACTTTTGATGGGGTTTGGATCCACAGGACTCCCAGTACTTTGCCCAAGTGGTCATTCTTCATGTGTGAGCCTCCATTGTGACGGTTGGCAGGCTATTCAAGCTTGAGGGAGATCCTAAGCTAAAGCCTGTTGTCCCCAGTGTCCACACAGATTCATTTCCGAGTGGAAGATCACTGGATCAGGAGCAGGAACCATGGCGGATTTTTTCCCCTCCCGATGCCATGCGTTGAGACCAATAGTAGTGCTCATACTGATGACATACCACCGTGAATGGGATGTACAAACACCCTTAGACTACTTGGGAATGGGAGTACACCCACCCTCATGCCATCGTGAATGGGATGTACACCCCCCCCTCATACCACCCAGGAATGGGAGTACACCCACTGTCATACCATCTGGGAATGGGAGCACACACTTCTTCATACCACCCGGGAATGGGATGTATACCCACCTCATACCACTCAGAAATGGGAGTACACCCACTCTCATACCACCTGGGAATGGGATGTACACCCACCCTCATACCACCCAGGAATGGGATGTACACCCACCCTCATACCACCCAGGAATGGGATGTACACCCACCCTCATACCACCCAGGAATGGGATGTACACCCACCCTCATACCACCCAGGAATGGGATGTACACCCACCCTCATACCACCCGGGAATGGGAGTATACCCACCCTCATACAACCCGGGAATGGGATGTACACCCACTCTCATACCACCTGGGAATGGGATGTACACCCACCCTCATACCACCCAGGAATGGGATGTACATCCACCCTCATACCACCCGGGAATGGGAGTATACCCAACCTCATACAACCCGGGAATGGGAGTACACCCACCCTCATACCACCCAGGAATGGGAGTATACCCACCCTCATACAACCCGGGAATGGGATGTACACCCACCCTCATACAACCCGGGAATGGGAGTATACCCACCCTCATACCACCCAGGAATGGGATGTACACCCACCCTCAGACCACCCAGGAATGGGAGTATACCCACCCTCATACCACCCGGGAATGGGAGTACACCTACCCTCATACCACCCGGGAATGGGATGTACACCCACCCTCATACCACCCAGGAATGGGAGTACACCTACCCTCATACCACCCGGGAATGGGAGTACACCTACCCTCATACCACCCGGGAATGGGATGTACATCCACCCTCATACCACCCGGGAATGGGATGTACACCCACCCTCATACCACCCAGGAATGGGAGTACACCTACCCTCATACCACCCGGGAATGGGATGTACATCCACCCTCATACCACCCGGGAATGGGATGTACACCCACCCTCATACCACCCGGGAATGGGATGTACATCCACCCTCATACCACCCGGGAATGGGATGTACACCCACCCTCATACCACCCGGAAATGGGATGTACACCCACCCTCATACCACCCGGAAATGGGATGTACACCCACCCTCATACCACCCAGGAATGGGATGTACACCCACCCTCATCCTATTTGGTGACACCAAAGCTGCTATAAAAAGTGGGAGTTCATTCTTCCTTGGGTACTGTTGCAGATTGTTTAACTCTATCAATTACACCAACATGTCACTAACCATCAGAGCACTTTTTCTCATCACACTAATTAACTGATGAATAAAATTGTTATCGTGGTTAATTGTTAGAATACATTGATTTGTTATTTAATCCCTTTTGTCAGGGTGGGTGCCCAAACTGCAGCCAATGGGTCAAATACAGTGCCCATGCTCCAGCAACCAAGCCCTGGCAATGAGCTTCGAAGCTCAGGCAACTTACTACTACTACAACAACAACTTGTGTTCATATAGTGCCTTTAACACAGTAAAACGTCCCAAGGCGCTTCACAGGAGTGTTATCGGACCAAATTTGACACTGAGCCACATAAAGAGACATTAGGACAGGTGACCAAAAGCTTTTTGAAAGAGGTAGATTTTAAGAAGCCTCTTAAAGGAGGAGAGGCGGGGAGGTTTAGAGAGGGAATTCCAGAGCTTAAGGCCTTGACAGCTGAAGGCGCGGCCGCCAATGGTGGAGCGATTAAAATCGGGGATGTGCAAGAGGCCAGAATTTTAATTCTATTTGTGCTTGTATTTTTGATTTGTCCTGTTTGAGTTTTGTGAGCCTGGGGGGTTGGGAAGGGTTGTTTTTTTAACGCGGTTGCCTCATTTGTGGATGATTTCTCAATCAGAAAGCAAGACCTGATTGTATCAGCAACTTGGGATATGTGCCAATTAACAGGAACATGGATTTAAACTTGATATGTAGCTCCTGAGGCTCCGTGATATGAAGACAAAATGGTTCAACTGGTTTTCCTTTGGTAAGCTATTAATTTCAATTTAGTGTTTTAATTTTAATTTTTGCATTTCCAGTTCTCGGGCTCCTCTCCTGAAGGCACTGCTTCCGCAGACACCTCACCCGAGCAGCCAAATCTTTGTGTGTGGGCACAGACAGTGAGCGTCACCAAGCATCTCAATCATTGGGGGGGTGGGGGGAGAGAGTGGGCATCACAGCCAAGCCTTGATCCCATCCTTAACCTAAGCCCATTTTCCAGTAACGATGGGGTGGGGGTGGTGGGGACGCGGGTGTCGTTGTCACTGGGTAGAGATCAGGAGTTGGGAAGCCAGGGTGATATTTCCCTTCTCAAAACCCAATGGTCCTGAGGCCAATTGCAGCACCTCTCTGCCACTTCCGTTGAGATCTGCTAAGCCACCACAGTCCAAGAATCAAACCCGAGACATTTCTACTCTGTATGACCCACACTGGGAGGTGTTTCTACCTGTTGAGCCACCTGGACAGCCCAGGGATACTTTCATTGTAAAGTACACTTCCTATTAATATCCCATTTATATTACGCTTCGAAAGAAAACAAACATTTTGCATTTATATAGCACCTTTCACAACCTCAGGATGTCCCAAAGCGCTTTACAGCCAATGAAGTACTTTTGAAGTGTAGTCACTGTTGTAATGGAGGGAACGGGGCAGCCAATTTGCGCACAGCAAGATCCCACAAACAGCAAGGTGATAATAACCAGAAAATCTGTTTTAGTGATGTTGGTTGATGGATAAATATTAGCCATGCCAGTGATGTTTAGGATTGTTCCTACCTTATGGGATTCAGATTATATCCTCACAACCTCATGGGAATTACACATACCAGCAATCATTGAACAGCCGTTCCTCAGTGAGTGGTGCCACGAATGGAATCATGTCCTTTTTAAGGCTGAGCACCATCCCAAAAGTTTTGAAACTCAGTACCAGGTGAATAAATAGCACCACCCACAAGTAACTGCGAGGAGTTACTGAGGCCGACAATGAAAGCGAGCTGGATTAACATCAGGAAGGATGCAGTCGTTAACTCAGGGAGGCAATTCAGCAATTTGAGCTGTGTGTGTTAATTCAGTCTGACAGAAGTGATCGTGACTGTATCTCCATGTGCAAACTCCACCCCCACCTCCTTCTCCTGACCCAGCATCTTGCAGAATTGCTCTTTAGTTCTCCTGCGGCCGCTTTTGATTGGAACGATGTCTCATTATTCCACCCTCGAAATGCCTGAAGTACCAGTGACATCGCCACTAGCCCACACTTTGTGAAATATTCTCCCTCCACATTCTGTGCAGAATGAATCTGTGATTTCCAACCCCAAACAACCTAGGGTAAGAGGTGAGAATTGTTCATTTGTACATCGTCCATTTGTAGTATTTTCGTTAACATCATTGCCACGAGGATTTCAGTAAAGTGTGACGAAATACACAATCTTCATTCTGTGTCCACTTAAACAGTGTGAAGATCCAGCAGCACAATTGTAGATTCTGCGATTCCAAACTGCAGTGTCTGCAGGCAATATTTTGGATTACATAACAGTAAAGAAAGAATTTGCATTTATACAGCGCCGTTCACATCCTCAGGACATCCCAAAGCAGTTCACAGACAATGAATTACTTTTGAGGTGCAAGTTATTGTTGTTATGAAAGCACTTTGTGCACAGCAAGATCCCAAAAACAACAACCAGATGAATTGAACTAGAATTGCCACTTGGGTGTTGAAGCAGAGGGTGAGTGACATTTGTGGAACTGTGCCTCGGTGTGATTCAGCACCTTCAGGAAGAGACATTGGGAGGGGGAAAAAAATAAAGATTTGGACTGATTCTTGAATCTGTGGAAACTATGGGGGAGGGGCAAGGTGCAGGAGCAAGATGGAAAATATCTTGTCTCGATAATGCAGTTAGCTAGCTGGGTTGATTGTATATCTTTTCTCTGTTCACGAGATACATATAGACAAGGGGGGGTCCATTCGTCCCACCTTAGCTCACCTATTGAGAATAAATCTATAATGACCCCATCATATAAATCTATAATGACCCTGAGAATCCCTACATGGTCAGTTTTCGGTAAAATATTAAAATGTCTACGTGGCAAAGAAGCAGAATGCAAAACAAGGCACTGACACATGGTCCATAGAGAAACCAACTAATTAATGAGACAGTCAGGAAACACTGGTATCAATCAAAAGGACTGAAATTAAAGTAAAGAGGGACACAGTAATTTGGATTTCCAAAATTCAGGGTTAGGTTCCCGTCAGTTAACAATAAAATTGGGAGAAACAATATTTAGAAGATATCCGTACGATGGATACAAAATTACAAGATTATGAGGGGCCCAGATAAAGTAGACTGGAAGTACCTGTTTCCCCTAGCAGAGGGTTCAAGAACTAGAGGACGTAGATTTAAGCTGATTGGCTGGAACAAAATTAAAGGGATGTGTTACTAGACATGCTGTCACTGTGTGTCCACATAGTGTTGGACACAGCCCAGAAGCACAGTGTGGGTTTAACAATACCGGTACCAATCAGGATATTAACTGTACCATGGAGGCCCTAGAGGTGGATCTAAAACCCACTTAATTGGTATATGCCGGAGAGGGCGAATACTGTGTTACAACTAATTTGAAAACGTTTAAATATGCCAATCTAACTTGTGATATTTTAAGTCCAGAATTCTACTCCATTTCTGAAGTCCTGGTTCGGATTGGACCCGAGGAACTGGTAGAGATACATCGGCATAACCTCACCACCGTACAAGTTTCTGAGAATGTCAGAAAGGACTTCAAAGAATATCAGGACACATTTGGGTATCTGACACCCCTGTTGCCTAATTACTTGGAAGCATTGCGAATGGAGATACGCCTCTCCCAGAAGGTTTATTATAACCTACAACAGGACAATAACAACATTAAGCATGACATTGACCAAATTAAAGTCACCACCTGGTGAAATGACCTCTGGAATTTGGGACTGAATATACAGATCCATCCTTGGATTAGATTAATTTCATATGTATTAGTCGTAGTGCAGTTTGTTGTAATGTGCTTCTTGATTTTCATTGCATGTAATAAATGTAAGCAGAGGATGAAGGGTTTGGCAAAGATAGTAAAACAGAGCCTGGGTGAGAATGTCCCCATTGTCTCTGTGGTTTCAACTAAGAACACATCTTAATGGTACTGGGAGTAGCACCCGCTGGGGTAAGGTGCATGTAAAAGGGAAGACAATTATAGTTTGATAGGATTATCAGATGCTCTGCCTCTCTTCCACCCGGACTGGTGGCCAACACGAAGGGAACCTGGTTAAGATGAGGTACAGCATCTAACGGGATATTGTAGGGAGAATTTGGATAAAGGGATATAATGGGGAGGGCACCAATTCACAGGTGTAAAATGGTCTGAAAGGTACCATTCAGTCTAGTTTGGCTGGAAACAAAATATAAATCACCATAGGATATTTGACTATGTTAGCCTTTTCAAACTAACATGAATAGGTTTAGCTGACCAAGGACATTCGCAGCTTACTTGAGAGATGTTTAGAAGGAGTCTGTTCCTGAGAACAGATAAGAGTACAAAGGCGTATTGATGAAACATGTCTGTGTTCTATTGGGACTTCTCTAGTTCAAGGGCTAGTCATATTCATTGTTATAATTCTTATAGTTTATTGCTTACTTAAATGTTGCTGCGCTGCAGAACCAGTGAGCACCGTAATAATTGGTTATCATAAAATGATAAAAGGGGGGAATGAGAATCCCTACATGGTCAGTTTTCGGTAAAATATTAAAATGTCTACGTGGCAAAGAAGCAGAATGCAAAATGGTTAGAAAGGGTTAATTAGTTAGTAACTGAGATTGATACAAGTGGCCTGGCCCTCCTGCTGGGCCATATGTTTGCTTAGTCAGCAGGCCTGCATTGTCTTATCAATGATAGGTCTTTGATGTGAGTCAAGGACTGGTCTGAATGTCTCCATGTTTATGGCAGATCAATATAGGTAACGAGCTTAGCCAAAGTTGGAAGACATTCCAGGTTGGGAGATAAGGAACAGAAGGAACAGGGAAGAACATTCCAAGTTGGAAGATGAGGAAGTTATCCCCTTTGATGTCTAACAGCAGCATGATCAGCACATGGACGATTTATGATTGGCCGGAAATAATGTAACCTCGCATGGCAACCTATGCCCGGCTTATGATTGGTGTTGACCCTCGTTAAGTATGTTCCAACCCTATTCATCTGCATAAAAACGTGTGGATTTCTGTATGTTTTTGTTCTTGCTCTGCCAGCATAGAGGGACTCTATCAGGAGTCCAAATCAATGCTGCAGACTAAGAACCCTGCTATTAAAGATGTGTTGGACTTTAAAATGTATTCGACTTCAGTTATTACTGAACCAGACTGAGGGGAAAGAATCCGGATCTTCAACCCCATCATATAAATCTATAATGACCACATCCAATTGTCTCTTAAATGATTGAAGGGTTTTTTGCCTCCGTGGAAGTCCATTCCAGCATTAATCATTATTTGTGAGCCATTTCCCGTTTGTATCTGTCCATTTGTAGCCAGCTGACTGGGAGGAGAATTATTTCTGTTTTCAACCTCTGCTTGAGGTATTCTGGGTTGTGTGACATTGGTTGCCTTTCCCCACCTTGAGCCCATGCCCTCTTGCTCTATTATCAGGAAGTAATGTTTATCTTCGCTTTATTTTTTATGGAGAGTGACCCGCAATCAAATTCTTTGGGGTAGAAATTCGTCTTGGCGGTGGTGCCATCCCAAAATTCAGCCCACTATACGCCCCGCCCAATATACAGCCCGCTATACGCCCCGCCCAATATACAGCCCGCTATACGCCCCGCCCAATATACAGCCCGCTATACGCCCCGCCCAATATACAGCCCGCTATACGCCCCGCCCAATATACAGCCCGCTATACGCCCCGCCCAATATACAGCCCGCTATACGCCCCGCCCAATATACAGCCCGCTATACGCCCCGCCCAATATACAGCCCGCTATACGCCCCGCCCAATATACAGCCCGCTATACGCCCCGCCCAATATACAGCCCGCTATACGCCCCGCCCAATATACAGCCCGCTATACGCCCCGCCCAATATACAGCCCGCTATACGCCCCGCCCAATATACAGCCCGCTATACGCCCCGCCCAATATACAGCCCGCTATACGCCCCGCCCAATATACAGCCCGCTATACGCCCCGCCCAATATACAGCCCGCTATACGCCCCGCCCAATATACAGCCCGCTATACGCCCCGCCCAATATACAGCCCGCTATACGACCCGCCCAATATACAGCCCGCTATACGACCCGCCCAATATACAGCCCGCTATACGACCCGCCCAATATACAGCCCGCTATACGCCCCGCCCAATATACAGCCCGCTATAAGACCCGCCCAATATACAGCCCGCTATACGCCCCGCCCAATATACAGCCTGCTATACGACCCGCCCAATATACAGCCCGCTATACGCCCCGCCCAATATACAGCCTGCTATACGACCCGCCCAATATACAGCCCGCTATAAGACCCGCCCAATATACAGCCCGCTATACGACCCGCCCAATATACAGCCCGCTATAAGACCCGCCCAATATGCAGCCCGTCATACGACCCGCCCAAATACACCCCGCAATACGCCCCGCCCAATATACAGCCCGCAATACGCCCCTCCCAATATACAGCCCGCTATACGCCCCGCCCAATATACAGCCCGCTATACGACCCGCCCAATATACAGCCCGCTATAAGACCCGCCCAATATACAGCCCGCTATAGGACCCGCCCAATATACAGCCCGCTATACGACCCGCCCAATATACAGCCCGTCATACGACCCGCCCAATATACAGCCCGCTATACGGCCCGCCCAATGTTCAGCCCGCTATAAGGCTCGCCCGATATACAGCCCGTTATACGACCCGCCCGATATACAGCCCGTCATACGCCCCGCCCGATATACAGCCCGCAATACGCCCCGCCCGATATACAGCCCGCAATACGCCCCGCCCGATATTCAGCCCGCTATAGGCCCCGCCCGATATTCAGCCCGTTATAGGCCCCGCCCGATATTCAGCCCGCTATAGGCCCCGCCCGATATACAGCCCGCAATACGCCCCGCCCGATATTCAGCCCGCTATAGGCCCCGCCCGATATTCAGCCCGCTATAGGCCCCGCCCGATATTCAGCCCGCTATAGGCCCCGCCCTATATTCAGCCCGCTATAGGCCCCGCCCGATATTCAGCCCGCTATAGGCCCCGCCCGATATTCAGCCCGCTATAGGCCCCAATATTCAGCCCGCTATAGGCCCCAATATTCAGCCCGCTATAGGCCCCGCCCGATATTCAGCCCGCTATAGGCTCCGCCTGATACTCAGCCCGCTATAGGCCCCAATATTCAACCCGCTACACGCCCCGCCCGATATTCATTGACTTCAATACAACCAATGACAAGCAATCCAGAATATATCAACCACATGACTTCAATTGAACTGTTTATTTTTCAGGTATTAATATATGTAAATGAGCATTATTATTTTCAGTTATTTTTCTTTCCTCTTTGCATTGCCTCCTACACCTCCATTTGAATACATTTTCTCCCCTTGTTATTGGTTTGGTTTGGCACCAGGCACCACGTTGTGGCTGTGGAAGCTTGCAGAGGTGGACCCTATTCCTGGGTCCTTTGCCAATGTTGAGTCGGAGGCTAGTATGTTATTGTTTCAGTATCTCCACACTCCTCCCTTGGAGAATAGTGTGAAGTAGTGGAAGGATTCGCAGGCTGACTAACAGTGAACGCTCCTTCCATGGCCATAACCATCTTTATACCAGCCGGAAAGGGTGGTTAGTTCTAGATGGCGGGTGGGTTTTATGGACTCAAGTGAGGGCACTTGCTGAGGTCACAATATCCAGTTCATACAACAAGGGGATCCCATTGTTAATCTGCCCCAGTTACGTTATCACTGCTCTTTCCCTACGCCCTTTAACATTTTTTCCGCTGCACTGCAAAAAGTAATTCATTGTGTGAGGTGCTTAGTGATATTTCAAGAACACAATGAAGTGCTTGTTACAAATTTAGGTTTCAGTGACGCAGGTTCACCCATATTTCCCAATATCTTAACGAGGAGTGCTGCAATTGACCTCAGTGACCCCAGGTTAGGGAGGGTGAAAAAAAAAAGCCAGGGTTCACTATCCAGTGATCCCTTCTGGAAAAAAAAATGCCCTCATGTGTAAGTCAGGAACAGAAACGGAGTCAGCTGTGATGCCCTCCATAGTCAAACAGTAGGCTTACACATGAAGAATGGCCACCTGATTGAGGTACTGGAGTGCGCCAGCACCTGTAGGACCATACCACACAGTATGAGTCAGCGACTTCAATGGAGGGAGGGAGAAAACATGAAGATTAAATACATAAAAGGATAGAGAGGCCTCTGTTGCTGAAAATGCACATTCTACACAGGTCTCAATGGAGGCCTGCGTGTCGTGCTTCTAAATGTTGCCCCCAATTCTAAGACAAAAACCAACCAGAGTGGGAAGCATATGTGTGGGCCTAACATGACAAGCGAGTTCTGATAATGAACAGCAGCTAACCTTCTACCAACAGCTCTTGATCTGAAAGGAACCATGAATGGATTCATTTAGTACAGCAGACTAAGAGTAGGAAATTTGGGTCATTAGTTCCAGATTATTAATGGCATATACAAACCGCTCTGTGTGTGTGGGTATGCCGGTTGCCAATGCATTTTCTGAAGGAAGTGACAATAGGTTAGTGTCTTAATTCTGCGGCTCAATTGTGAATGTGAATTTATTGCCCGGTGCTATGAGATGATGAATCTATGCAGTTGGTGTTTTTTTTTTGATCTGGGAGTAAGAGCAAAGGTAAGTTATTTATCCAAAAAAAACGTATCTGATTGGGGTGGTTTTGTGAGGAAGGAGATTACAAAATATGGAATAATGAAAGCCATTCAGCCCAGCAAGTCTGCTGCCCTCACACATCGTTGACAGTCTGCTCTAACATGGACCCCCCACCTCACCAATTTAACCCTCCTGAGGAAAAAGGTGAGGCCTTGGTTTAACATCTCATCCAAACCAGAACATTTCTATCTACTCTTTCATCCATAAGTATCAATGTAGGTCATACACTCCAGTACTGGTGTGGTGCTTGAATCTACAGCTTCCGACCCAGTGTCAAGAGTGTTAGCAACTGAGGTACATTGATGCTCTAGTAAGATACCACTTGTATTTACTCATCTATAAAGTTAAATGCAGATTCTTTGACTCCTGTAAGAATATTGAATGAGAAAAGCCTATGCTTCCATCAAGCTAACTCCTTCCAATGGACCATGTCCGTCAGGAACACGTTCTAGTCTTCTGAGGGAGCTGAGTGACCACAGGAAAAACTTCCAAACAAGATAAAGTTCTCCTTGGGTCTGTTTTGCCTCTTCCAATGTTCTCCCGGCTCTCCTGAAAGTGCTGACCTCGTGTTGATGTACAGTTCCACGGGTGTCAGCTACTCTGTGGTACCTCGCCCATCTGACCACACGAACGAGCTTAGACAGTGGGTGTTGGTGGGAATTTTGACCGTGGGGGTGGGCATCACAGCCGAGACCCTGGTGCTTTTCTCATTCATATAATTACATAGAATGTACATTCGGCCCAATGGATCCATGCAGGTGTTCATGCTCCACAAGTGCCTCCTCTCTACTTTATCTAACCCTATTAGCATATCCATCTATTCCTTTCTCCCTCATGTGTTTATCTAGCTTCTCCTTAAATGCAATTTAGCTATTTGCCTCAACTACTCCATGTGATAGTGAGTTCCACATTCTAATTGCTTTCTGGATAAAGATGTTTCTCCTGAATTCCCTATTGGATTTGTTAGTGACTATCTTATATTTATGGCCCTTAGTTCTGGTCTCCCCCGCAAGTGGAAACTTGTCTACCCTATCAAACCCTTTCATAATCCTAAAGACCTCCATCAGGTCACCCCTCAGTCTTCTCTTTTCTAGAGAAAAGAGCCGCAGTCTGGTCAATCTTTCCTGATAGGTAGAACCTCTCAGTTCTGGTATCATCCTAGTAAATCTTTTTTGCACCTTCTCCAGTTCCTCTATATCCTTTTTATAATATGTGCGGTGCTGGGACCATTGCTTTTTTTGATATATATTAATGACTTGGACTTGGGAGTACAGGGCACAATTTCAAAATTTGCAGATGACACAAAACTTGGAAGGGTAGTAAACAGTGAGGAGGATAGTGATAGACTTCAAGAGGATATAGACAGGCTGGTGGCATGGGCAGACACGTGGCAGATGAAATTTAACGCAGAAAAATGAGGTGATGCATTTCGGTAGGAAAAGGCAATATAAACTAGAGGACACAACTCTAAATGGGGTAAAGGAACAGAGAGATCTAGGGATATATGTAGACAAATCATTGAAGGTGGCAGGGCAGGTTGAGAAAGCAGTTAAAAAAGCATACAGGATCCTGGGCTTTATAAATAGAGGCATACAGTACAAAAATAAGGAAGTCATGATGAAACTTTATAAAACACTGGTTCGGCCACAACAAGAGTATTGTGTTCAGTTCTGGGCACCGCACTTTAGGAAAGATGTGAAGGCCTTAGAGGGGGTGTAGAAGAGATTTACTAGAATGATTGCAGGGATGAGGGTCTTTAGTTGCATGGATAGACTGGAGAAACTGGGGTTGTTCTCCTTGGAACAGAGACGGTTGCGAGAAGATTTGATAGAGGTGTTCAAAATCATGAAGGGTCTATACAGAGTAGATAGAAAGAAACTGTTCCCATTGGCGAAGGGTCAAGAGCCAGAGGGCATAGATTTAAGGTGATTGGCAAAAGAACCAAAGGTGTCATGAGGGAAAACTTTTTTACACTGCGAGTGGTTAGGATCTGGAATGCACTGCCCGAGGCAGATTGGTGGAGGCAGATTCAATCATGGCCTTCAAAAGGGAACTGGATAAGTACTTGAAAGGAAAAAATTTGCAGAGCTACAGGGATAGGGCGGGGGAATGGGACTAGCTGGATTGCTGTTGCAGAGAGCCAGCGCGGACTCCATGGGCCGAATGGCCTCCATCCGTGCTGTAACCTTTCTATGATTCTATGGAGACCAGAACTGTTCCCAGTACTCCAAGTTCAACATCCAATCATACATATTTTCCAATAGGGGGAAAGCGCGGGGGGGGGGTTACTGGATAGCAATCAAGTGCGGGAATCATGGCTGATTTTTTTACCCTGAAACATGGGTGTTGCATCCCTGGAGTAAGATCAGTCAACTGAGCACAGGTCAAGGATCACACCTAGTCTGTATGCTTCTGTTCCACTCTGGACAGTGAACTTACCAGCTGAGTCGTGTGGACAGGCTCTCTCCTGATCTTTTATCACTTTTTTTTTCCCAGTTTAAAAACAATCTGAACCCCTTTTTCTGCTATCTACTATCCTCCTCGTGTCCTCATCCTTTCCAATACTTATTTTGAGACACTTTTATAATTCCCGGGATTTCTTGCTCCTGTCTGGTGAAAGTGACCTCTGTGTGCCTCGGCTGTGGGTGGGGGTGGGGGTGCCTGTATATGGATGTTGTGAGAGGACAGGGCGCAGCTCTGGTTCGCTGCTCTCCCCACTAGTCGGCTGACAGCTCACTCATGCCACTTGGGAAAGTTACTGGTGGGCTAGAAACACCTGTGGAACCGTACCCCAGTGAGGGGTGGGGTGGGTGCAGAATAAAAGGAGGGGGTAAATTCTGTTAGATGGAAAGGGACAAATAGTGGACCTTTGGAACAGGCTGTTCCCGACTCATGCGCGGGATGCCAATTCACTGAATTCCTTCAAGCGAGAGCTGGACCTGTTTCTCGCTGGGGTGGAGAATGCCTCTTACAAAAGATAGATAATGCATAGAATTATCAGGGCCAGAGTGAACTCCTGGACTAGTTTTCGATTGCCTAAGGGGTCAGAGAGGAATTGCCCAGATTTCCTGCCCTCCCCCCCCCCAAAATTGACATGGGTTTTTAATCTGGTTTTCTTGCCCCTTCCAGGTTTCGGGTGGGGTAGGGGGTGTATATATTGTGATACAATATTGTGGGACAGGCTGAATGGATCAGAGGGTCTTTTGCTGTCTGTCATTGTCGGTAAAGGCAAGTGGGGTTTCTTACTGCAACAGAAAAGATTGAGCCTGTGCCTTCACATGTCATTATTGCAGCTGTGACCTATTTCCTAAAGGAATTTGAATACTCCTCTCTCTTTTAAAAAAAAGCACTCAAACTTCATAAACAAAATGATTCAGAGCCTCGGGTGCATTATACGATGGAGCGAGCCTCTCTCTCTCTCTCTCTCTTTACAGCTTGCAGGCTAATTTGATTGCAACAAACAAGAGAGAGCGAGTCTCTGAGGAGCCGAGTGATGCACTGGTAAATGGGATGTGAGAGAGAGGATTCATCTGACCTCAGTGTGAGTGAAACCGTGCTGTTTGCTGCTTTCGTGCCCATTCCCCCACGGGATTGGCAAGGTATAAAAACCGTTTTCTGCTGCATTAACGAGACTGTGTCATCAGTAAGTGGCGGGTCACGTTTTATATGGCATGTTTTTAATACAGATTTTAAAGGCACGGATTACCAGCTCAGTGGGAGTGTCACCCACTTTGATCGCTGTGCATTTTTCTTTACTTTCTCCAGAATTTACCAGCAAGCGGAAGATGTCGATAATTTATATGAATTTTAATTGCAGACAATTGAATGCATTTTCCCCTCCGGGTTAAAGTCGGTTTTACTCTTGCATCCGTGGCAGGTAAGTCTTATTTTGGATCATATCTGGAAGCTGCATGTAAATATCCGAATTCCTTATTAAAGTTGCATTCTGTTCCTGGGAGTTCTTTTAGTTTGTCTGTGGGTGGAAATGAAAAATGGAATGCAAATGCATGATTCTCTGTTCAAATCCGCCCTCCTTCCTCTCCGTCTCTAAATTTTATTGCTGTAAATGAATTCTACTTGCAGAGTAAGCCTGCTGCAAAAATGGATAAGAGCTGATTTTGGTTAAATTAAAATTGGCACTTGGGTTAACGCCGCGCACTGCAACAAAACAACCCAATGAAACCCCAAACTTTGCTTCGGTACTAACTTCCTACCTATAAACTGGTCTTTGGAATGGGCAACGGAATTTTCAACTGAGCAGGGCAGAAATTCACCAACTTGTGTTCAATGAGTGTCTAAGAAATTTGGCTCCAGTTATGATTTTTTTTCTCCCTCTCGCTGCATGCAAAATGCATTTATTTATTCGCCAACAATCTTGTCCCATCAGTCGATCCTGTTTCCCTGCACTATTCGGATTATTGTTGTGTTTCTCGTGACCCACTGCATTTTTAAAACAGCTTTCATACACGTGACTGGTTATATTTTTTTAAAAGAGAAATGCATCTCCCCCCACCCGAGCTGTTTTTCCTAAATACCAATCGAGTTCCCCTCCCGGAAAGGATCCGTCCCTCCAATCGCAGAATGTCCCCTAAACAAAAATATTAACAATGTATTGTTAACATTTCCCTTCCACTTTCCTCTCCTGAAGGCCTGAACCTTGCTGGGGTTTTGCTCCATTTTGTTCTCCGTGGCCTCATCCAAAGTTGGATTCTTCACGTGGCACAGTGATTGTTAACTGGTTATTTGACCAGGGCAGTCATCACTTTTGAGCCTGTACCTATCTTCACCTGACAGGTGCCCTCACCAGCAGGGGACCATTGAATAGCAAGTAGGGTTGGGAGCCCTGGGGGAATTTCCCCCTCCCTAGTACTCGGAGCTCTATGGCTAGTTTCCCTGTAATATTTGGACTGATTCTAGTTTGATAACACCCCCTTGGGGTGTTTTCCTATGTTAAAGGCGCTACATAAATGCAAGTTATTGTTGTAGTTGTTGCACCCCCAGCTAAGACCAACTAACTTGGTACGGAACAAAAATTGAAATCGGGACGTTCCTGGTCTATATAGTTCAGTAGCACATTGGGCGGTAATCTCGCCCGCTGAGCCATCTAGGGAGCTATACATGTATTAACAAGGTAAGCTGTTTTGGGAATGGAAAGAGCCCAGTAGACTGGGGGTTGGGTGGGGAGGGTGTTCCGGTGGACTTTAAAAATCCATGGTACTATTTGCAGTAGTGTAGGTTCTGTCAGAGTCCTGGCCAATGTTCTCTTAACCAATACCATCAAAAACAGATGAACTGGTCATTCGTCTTAATGCTGTTTGCGGGATCTTGCCGTGCTTGTCCACATAATAACTGCTTCCGCACCTCAGGGTAATTGAATTGTATGTCAGGTGCTTTGAAATGTCTCCGGGTGATGTGATAATATAATTACAAACCATCCGTGTTTGGCACAGACGGTTAGGGCTCTGAGGGCTGTGCCCGTGTTTGTGGACCAACATCAGCACAGACCAGGCCCAGTCCCCAAGGGTCGCCCCCTGCCGTGCTGCAACTATGACTGTAGATTGTGGGTGGGAATTTTCGCAAGGTCAAAAAATTCCCACTCCCTGTACAGAGCCCTCAATAATGGTAGGAGCACCAGCAAGTAATAGCTTGGGATCAATGTTCAAGGGAAGAGAAAGTGACTGAGACTAACTTTTGGGGCATGGAGGGAGAGGAGAAGCCAGCCGCACTTGTTGGGGGAGGGGGGAAGGGAACGATAAAGAACGTGCCCTCAAACCCCACAGAAAACAAACCTTTTCTCCTCAACACTTCTACCCTCTTTCAGGCTTTCATGTACTTAAAGTGAAGGAATGTTGGGCATACCAGCACCTTAAATTGCATGCCATGTGTCCCACTGCACTTTCAGTGTAATTATTTGCTTTCACATGTCATATGGGAGGTAGAAGTTTGGAAGTCTCTTCCGCAAACAGCAGTTGACACTAGCTGAGTTGTTCATTTTAAATCTGAAACTGATCGATTTTTGTTAATCAAAGGTGTTGAGGGGCATGGGGCTAAGGCAGGTATATGGAGTTAGGTCACAGATCAGCCATGATCTCATTGAATGGCAGAACAGGCTCGAGAGGCTAAATGGCCTCCTCCTGTTCCTATATAGGCTTTTATTCAGGACCGTTTCTGAATTGTCGACTTGTTTTGGAAGCATTCTCTAGTGTAACTCAGCAGTTTTGTTCTTGTGGTAATGATGTTTAGTCCAGATAACAGAATTTTGTGCCTGAGACTCTTGGGACTATCCCATCATTCTAGATATGGCAGTTCAAAGGGCAAGAATTTACAGGAGCCCAATGTGCCTGGTACAATGGGTGGGGCAGGAGGAGGGGAAGGAAAATATTTATGAAATGGCAGGCTTGTGAATTGTTAGGTCAGGGTCGGGTGCATCCTACGAGATACATTTTCACATAGGGAAATAAATATATCGGGATAATCTTTGGCAATAAGGTAAAACGGGACAGGGTGTATAACGGGTTGCTGATCCGTTTTACACTATCGGCCAAAGTTAAAATTACCCCAACAAGTGACATTGTAAACACAATGGGAGAGTTTCTCATGTTCCCTATTTCTAGCATTAAATGAAGGTTTAAGATACTTCTGGAAACAGCACACCCAGGAAACCTCACTCCCTGTTGTGTTTGGGATGCCGCCAACGCACAACGACCAGAGGAAATCTTTGCTCTGAAATATCTTAATTAAAAGCCAATTCATTCCTCAAAATACAAATATTGCAGAGTCAGAAACAGCTTCTGATCATGATCCAGTGGCGCCCTACTGAAAGGTGCTCGTATGTAGACCTCGGGTGGAGGAGAGAATCAAACTTGCTGTGATGCCCTCTGCAGTCAAATAGTTTGGTACTGGATGGTAACCAGTGCTTAAAACCATAGAATTTTACAGCCCGGGAGGAGGTCATTCAGCCTATCACGCCTGTTCCAGCTCTCCATCCACTTAGACCCTTTCATCAAACCCATTTTTTAAAAAAAAATTATTCATAGACTTAGATAGAATTTACAGCACAGAAACAGGCCAATCAGCCCAACTGGTCTATGCCAGTGTTTATGATCCACACAGGCCTCCTCCCACTACTTTATCCAATCCTATCAGCAAGTTCACTTCTTTTTAAAAAAATAATTCTGGATTCTGCTCCCACCACTATTTCTGGGAGGGTATTATATATCCTAACAGGCCTCTGCACCAATAAAACATCTCTCCTAAGCTCTCTCTCTCTAGTTACCGATTCGCCTACCAGCGGAAATAGTTTTTCTCGCTTTACCTTATCAACGCCCCTGATAATTTTATACACTTGTGGAACCGTATACCAGAATGAGTCAGCACCTTCAGGAGAGGAAGGAAGAAAATCGGAGAGAGGGAGGCAGGGTGTGGGGGGGTGGTAGTGAGGGGAGAAGAACTTAGAATTTAGAAGCTGAGAAAAAAAACCTAGAAACAGGATGTAATGAAACAAAGTGAGAGAGGGAGGGAGAGAAAAATTTTCTTTCTGTGGTCTAAGTGCAGATGCCCTTTCAGACTTCTTCACACAGCCTGTTTAAGTGAAGTGGGGAATGTCCTGCAGTATTTAATGTTTAAGTATTTTAAATGGAGCCAGGGAGGAATGCTTTTTGAATGCAGCCTGTAGGGGTTAGGGTTTAATGGATTTCAGAGTCAGGAATTTGAGTTTTTGCTGGGATCAGTGTTCAAAAAAACATTTTGATTCTTATTCTGGACGTTTTCTCATGGAAACTTGGAATGCTGGCGAGCTTTCCATTTTCTTTGAGCAGGGAATCAGAAGTTTTGATTTAAGAGAAAAAAAGCTCTGCCCCAGATCTTAGTATGTTTTTTTTTCTCTCCATTATTTTTAATCCTGTTTCCTCATCCCCGATGCAAAGGATTGTTTGGCCTCCAGCGGGTCTCTGTACAAGTTCAGGGTTGTAAAGAACAAGTTTAGGACAAAGGCCCTGCAAGTATTTCTTTACACAGAGCATGAAAGAACTTGTATTTATAAAGTGTCTTTCATAACCTCAGGATGTCCCAAAGCACTTCACAGCCAATGAAGTATTTTTGGAAGTGTAGTCACTGTTGTAATGTACAGAAACGCAGCAGCCAATTGGCGCACAGCAAGATCCAACAAACAGATAATGACCAGGTCATCTGTTTTAGTGATGTTGGTTGAGGGAATAAATATTGGCCAGGAGAACTCTCCTGCTCTTCTTTGAATAGTGCCCTGGGATCTTTTACATCCTTCTGAGAGGAACGACAGATGCTTTAGTTTGATGTCTCATCCAAGGGACCGAATCTCTAACAATACAGGACTCCCTCAGTACTGCACTGAGACATTAGCTGAGTTTATATGCTCATGTCTCTGAAGCGAGGCTTGAACCCACAACCTTCTGACTGAGATTAGAATGCTACCATTGAGTCAAAGAGTGTGATCAACAGATGGAATGAGTTATTAGGAAGGGTGGTTGAGACCTGAACACTGGATTCAATTGAAAAAACACTTAGGTGCTGTAATGGGAAGATGGTAGGATTGGTATTCGAGTAGGATGAGATCAAATGGACTTAAGGCCCTTCTTCATCTGGCTCTATCCTGCGATCTATTGCTGTACTTAGCCGGGTACAGGGATGTGCCACAAGAGAATCCAACTTTGGCTTACCTTGTGCTTTTGGCCCTCCCTCCCATCCTCTGGTGAAGCACCGAGAACACCATCTGGAGCTGACTTGAAAAGCTTGTGGTGGATCACGGAAAGAATAGGTGTAGCAGTCCTAGGCACAGTGTGATTCGGCAGTGCCTGTGAGAACATGGATTTAACCTGCCCTCACTCACTCCAGATACAATAGTAGATTCAATTGCTGTATCCCTAGTGTGAGTCAGCTTTTCAAAGAAACAACTCCCATTTATTGACTGTGCGTGTTGCTGATCCCATTCACCAGTCTTCTCTCCTCCTGTCCTGAATGTGCTAACTCCCGTTGTGTCAGCTTGGCTCAGTTGGTAGCACTCTTGCCTCTGAGTCAGAAGCATGAGTGCTACTAACTGAGCCAAGCTGCCCCCAGGACTTGATGCACGCCATCTAGGCTGACACTCCAGTGCTACATTGTCGGTGCTGCTATCTTTTGGATGAGATGTTAAAACAACACCCAACCTGCCTCTTCAGATAAAGGTAAGAGATTCCATGGCATTACCTGAAGAAACACAGAGTGTTCTTCTGGTGTCCTGGCCAACATTTCTCCCTCAACGAACACCACCAAAAACAGATTGACTGGTCGTGTATCTGTGGAGCTTCCTTTGTGTAAGTTGGCTGCTGTGTTTTCGTGCATAACAGTGACTATACTTCAAAATTAAGTTCTTTGAGACATTCTGAGGACATGATAAGACTCTATATTATTGCAAACTCTTTCTCGCTTGACTCGCACTGAGGTACAGTTCCAGTGCCTTGGAATGCCCTCTGGGTCATGACCCAAGTGGCCATCCTTCAAAGATGGCCAAAGAGTGTGGGCAAGTTTTTTCATTGCGGGAATGGGCGGAGGCATCGCTGCTGAGCCTGACCTTCTCCTCAACCTTGCGCCCGCACAGTTAAAACCCTTTCCAGCAGGAGCCACTGAATACCAATTGGGTGTGGGAAACCTAGCTGGTATTTTCCCCTTCTCTAACCCAGAGCCGCTGGGGTAATTGAAGCATCCCTTCCACGGCCTCAACCGGGACCAAGCAACTCGGCACAGATAAGGTCATTATAGCAAATTTCCACATTAGGCAGCACTTTTCCTCAATAAGCACATCATGGATCCATGTTGTGCTCGCTGATCTACATTGGCTCCTGGTCCGGTAACGCCTCGATTCTAAAATTCTCATCCATGTTTTCGAATCCCCCCCATGGCCTTGTCCCTCCCTATCTCTGTAACCTCCTCCAGCCCTACAACCCCCCGAGATCTCTGCGTTCCTCCAATTCTGGCCTCTTGTGCATCCCCGATTTTAAATCGCTCCACCATTGGCAGCCGTTCCTTCAGCTGCCTAGACCCTAAGCTCTGAAATTCCCTCCCTAGAGCTCTCCACCTCCCTCTCCTCCTTTTACGACGCTCCTTAAAACATACCTCTCTGATCAAGCTTTTGGTCACCTGTCCGAATATCTTCTTATGTGGGTTCAGTGTCAAATTTTGTTTGATAATCGCTCCTGCGAAGGGCCTTGGGACGTTTTACTATGTTAAAAGCACTATATAAATACAAGTCGTTGCACATTGTACGCATCAAGGGACCTTGTATGTAGAATTTTATTTTATTTAATCCTTCAGTCCCACATTCCGTGCACTTCTTGTCTGGCTATGACCTCAAAATGACATTTCACCCAGGGACTGCGTTTCTCTCACTCTATCTCTCTATATCTCTATTAAAGAACATTTCCAGGATTAGTGAAGTAATGTGCATCCCTCTTTATTTATACAGCCAACAGTCGCCCGAGCGTTGACTGTACAAGGCAATAAATGCTAAGTGCTGTTGAGAGGCATTTTCCATCAGTGACTCGACATTGAGCGCTAGGCAGCCAGCCGCTGTTTGTTCTCGTACTCACTCAGCTCTGGCACGAGCTGGAGGGACAACTGGCCTCCCAATTAATAGTGATGAATTATTTATCAATGATCAGCCTTGCTGATCAGAAGAAGCTTTGCAGGGATCTGCCCAAGGATGTATTTGCTTGTAGAATCATTCTTTTATTTCCTGCCTGACTGAGCAAGCAGATGTTTTATTCATTAGTTTATTACTGAAATGGTTGTACATTAATTTTCATTCTCCTTGTGACCTTTGGCAATTAAGAATGTACAAAAAACTATTAGGGGTTGGATGACCAGAAATTGTGCAGATTTTTCGTTATCTCTCCACTCTCGTACCCTAGGGCTGATTTTAATGTTCAGTGATGCCAGAAAACAGGCAGTAGTGGATTCGGGCGGGGCGTATAATGGTGACTGATCCGCTAACACCTGTTGTGCTTGCCGTTCTACACTCCGTCCGATTTCTGGGCGGGGCTATAACGGGCGCTGATCCGCTACTGCCGCCACTGAGTCAGAAGGTCCTGGGTTCAAGCCCCACTCCAGGACTTGAGCACGTATTCTAGACCAACACTCCAGTGAGGGAGTGCTGCATGTAAAAGAGGTGCTGTCCTTTAGATGAGATATTAAACTGAGGCCCTTCCTCGGGTGGATGTTAAAGATCCCACAGCACTATTCAAACAGGAGCAGGGAGTTCCCCTGCTGTCCTAGGCCAATATTCCTCCCTCAACCAACACCACCAAAGGAGATTAACTGGTCATTTAATCTCTTTGACAATTGTGGGATCTTGCTGTGTGTAAAATAGGAAGGTTTCTGGATAAATCGCTGCGCTGTGCTTAATTGACTTGTCTTGATTGTTTATTATGTTGGAGTTCAAAAAGGACACCGAATCCAGTAAAAGCTGTTACTACAACTTGGTACCTTCAGACAGTCACAGGCACTCTGTATAAAGGCAGGCAGATGATGGATGGTAAAGACTTTGGGAAAAAAAAGTCTTTAGTTCTGATCCCTGTGATGCCTTTACACCAGTGATTTTTTTTTTTAAAAAGCATTACTGTGTGGAGATACTGACACACTCCTGGGATCCCCTGAAAATACTGGCATGCTCCTAGGGATGCAAATATTGCAAATATTGACACAGTCCTGGGGACCCCCTGCAAATACTGACACAATCCAAGTGCCGCCCTGCAAATATTGACACGTTCCTGGGGATCCCCTGCAAATTTTGGCACAGTCCAAGGGTGCCCCTGGTAAGTTTTGGCACAGTCCAGGGGACCCCTGGCAAATGTTGGCACAGTCCAAAGGTCCCCCGCAAATATTGACATGCTCTCAGGGCCCTTCCGAAAATATTCTTACACTTTATTGTACAGAAATAATGGGTCGAATATCCACAGGGGCTCCCCCGATTGCCCTCTGTAACGGTTAACCCCATTTATGTCATATCTCTCAGGTTTCCGCAGATCTTCCTCTGATGTTAGGGTGGACAATCAGAAGAACCCCCACGGACATTCAATAAATACATAAATCTAATCTCCTAGATTCCCTGGAGTCCTTTTGTGATCCCTTGGGATCCACTTGTAGTCCCCCTGGGATCTCGGGTTCCCAGATATGTGTACATTGCACCTCCCATGTCATTGCTCAAAGGCCCTGGAGTGAGCAGGGAGAGAGTGACAGGCAAGGGTTGAAACCCATTCGTGAACGGAAAGCCAAGGGTACGAGAGGTGCTTTATACCTGAGGTGATGAGTTGGCAGCATGGCCAGGAAGGTGGAGTGGGGCAAATGTGGCAAATCAAAGGTTTTGGTAAGTTTAAGACTTGCCTTTGTTTCTTGGGCTGGCTGTGCATTTTGAAGCAGGGAAGCTGGTATGGATAACGTACCATTAAGGATGTAGTAACAGGGCACTTGGAAAATCATAATATGATACGGCAGAGTCAACATGGTATTTTGAAAGGGAAATCATGTTTGACAAATCTATTAGAGTTTTTTGAGGGTGTAACTAGCAGAGTTGATGTAGTATATTTGGATTTTCAAATGGCATTTGATAAGGTGCCACATAAGAGGTTGTTACACAAGATTAGGGCTTATGGGATTGGGGGTAATATATTAGCATGGATTGAGGATTGGTTAATGGACAGAAAGCAGAGATCGGAATAAACGGGTCATTTTCGGGTTGGCAGGCTGTAACTAGTGGGGTGCCGCAGGGATCGGTGCTTGGGCCTCAGCTATTTACAATTTACATTAAAGACTTAGATGAAGGTAACAAGTGTATTGTATCCAAGTTTGCTGATGATACAAAGCTAGGTGGGAAAGTAAGCTGTGAAGAGGTTGCAAAGAGTCTGCAAAAGGATATCGACAGGTTAAGTGAGTGGGCAAGAAGGTGGCAGATGGAATATCATGTGGGGAAATATGAGGATATTCAGTTTGGTAGGAAAAATAGAAAAACTGAATATTTTTTAAATGGTGAGAAACTATTAAATGTTGGTGTTCAGAGGGATTTGGGTGTCCTTGTACAAGAAACACAAAGTTAACACACAGGTACAGCAACAATTAAGAAGATAAATGGTATGTTAGCCTTTATTGTAGGGAGTTGGAGTACAAGAGTAAGGAAGTCTTGCTGCAATTGTACAGGGCTTTGGTGAGACCACACGTAGAGTACTGTGTGCAATTTTGGTCACTTTACCTAAGGAAGGATGTACTTGCCTTAGAGGTGGTGCAACGAAGGTTCACTAGACTGATTCCTGGGATCAGAGGGTTGTCCTATGAGGAAACATTGAGTAGAATGGGCCTATACTCTCTGGAGTTTAGAAGAATGAGTGGTGATCTCATTGAAATATATAAGATTCTAAGAGGGCCTGACAGGGTAGGTGCTGAGAGGATGCTTCCCCTGGCTGGAGAGTCTAGAACCAGGGGACGTAGTCTCAGGATAAGGGGTCGGACATTTAGGACTGAGATGAGGAGAAATTTCTTCACTCAGAGGGTTGTGAATCTTTGAAATTCTCTACCCCAGAGGGCTGTGGATGCTCAGTCATTGAGTATATTCAAGACTGAGATCGATAGATTTTTGGACTCTAAGGGAATCAAGGGATATGGGGATTGGGCGGAAAAGTGGAGTTGAGGTCAAAGATTAGCCCTGATCTTATTGAATGGTGGAGCAGGCTCGAGGGGCCATATGGCCTACTCCTGCTCCCATTTCTTATATAAAAGGAGCTGAGCATCACCCCTCCCCCCCTCTGAATTTCTGGTTGTTTTTCACAGTAGAAACAGTGAACAGAAATGGGAGTTAAAATAGTCCTTGTCTGTGATTGGTTCTTTTCCATAGTAGAAACACTGAACCAATCACATATTAGGAAATTTTAACTCCACTTCCTGTTGGCTGGCTGCAAGTTTCCCAGTGCCAGCAGAGACTAAATCCATCTATTTCCCCTTTCTCTGAATATTCAACTGGAGAACACCATTGGTGGAGCTCTGTGAGCAGATTGCCCTGGTTGGGGAATGGAGTACAGTATTGAGGAGACTGGTCAGTGTATCGTGTATGATACAATGTATGGGAGGCCGACCTCCCATCTTCCACCCTCCATAAACTTGAGCTCATCCAAAACTCTGCTGCCCATATCCTAACTCACACCATGTCCCATTCACCCATCACCAATGTGCTCGCTGACCTACATTGGCTCCTGGTCCAGGAACACCTCGATTTTAAAATTCTCATCCTTGTTTTCAAATCCCCTCCCTATCTCTGTAACCTCCTCCAGCCCTACAACCCTCTGAGATCTCTGCACTCCTTCAATTCTTTCCTGTTGCTCATCCCCGATTTTAATCGTTGCACCGTTGGCGGCTGTGCCTTCAGTTGCCTAGGCCCTAAGCTCTGGATTTCCCTCCCAAAACCTCTCCGCCATATTTACCTCTCTCTCCTCCTTTAAGACGCTTCTTAAAAACCTACCTCTTTGACCAAACTTTTGATCACCTGTTCTAACATCTCCTTATGTGGCTTGGTGTCAAATTTTGTTTGAAAACGTGAAGTGCCTTGGGACGTTTTACTACATCAAAGGCACTATATAAATGCGAGTTGTTGTTGTTTGTTGATTAGTCTCATCTGCTACTATACAGCTTAAACTTGACCTGTCCTGTACATGAACTCTGCAAATTGGGAAAGATGGTACCTTGGCTGTCGAAGACGAATTGGTAGTTGAGGGCAGGATAAGTAGTGCAGGTGATGGAGGAGACAGTATAACGTCTCGGTCAGGTGTAGGAGACATGTACATGTTATACATCACCCCCCAGGCAGTGTAGACCTTCCATGCAATTGGCTGCTGTGTAATATGTGCGTGGTCCTGTGGACTCTGGAATGTGCACAGAGTCTTTGTGCCTATTGCAACACTGAAAATCATAAAAGGAAACTCAATGCAGGGTATCACTTTTTGGATATGGATTTCAGCAAAATGCCTTCAGGCCAGAGCCTTTGTTTTGGATGAAATCAAATAGCCCAAAGGGCCTCCTTCTTCCGAACCTATCTTTTGATCAGTTTCTGCACACCATTTGCTTTTTGTGCTAGTTGTGATTTCTTCTTTTGTGAATCCCTTGGAAACAGGGTGGAAGCAACCCAACTCTGCGTTGTTTAAGACTCTTGACGGACATCGGAGAGACACGTTCGTGCCCCCACTCCCGAGCCCTGGTGTGAATGCCCACGATTGCACTCTGTCTCATCTCCTTTTTCTACGTTTGTTTCTCAAAAGATGAAACTCTTTTCTTTTAAGACATTTTCTCTCTTTGCCCTGCTTGAATTTTTTGCCAGTGGGTGACTAACGCTCCGCCCCACCCTATTCTTTTACCTGCTATAAAGTTCTTCATAGCGAACTTTTGTGATCATTAAGGCAACGGTTACAATCAATGGAGACTGGAGCATTGCCCCAGTTCAGGCACTCCCATGTCAGGTACAGCACAGCTGAGTGTAGGGCTCCCTCTATTCTGCCCAATCAACATGGCTCAGGTCCAACCTCAGTTGAGCATCTTCTATTATGCCAAGGTGAATTCTTACACCTGACATCCTTGTGGTCTTTTTCAATGAGGTGGTTGCTTTCAAGATTGAGGTTGCTAGGTAAGGTAAGGATATCATATGGATATGGAGTTGAGGTCCAGATCAGCCATGATTAATAATACACAGGTACAGTAGCATAGTGGCTATCTTAATAGACTAGTAATCCAGAGATATGAGTTAAAATCCTGTCACAGCAGCTGGGGAATTTAAAATCAGTTAATTAAAATAAAATCTGGAGTAAAAAGCTAATATCAGTAATGGTGGCCACAAAACTACTGGATTGTTGTAAAAACCCATCTGGTTCACTAATGTGCTTTAGGGAAGGAAACCCACTGTCTTTACCCGGTCTGGCCTATATGTGACTTCAGACCCCCAGCAATGTGGTTGATTCTCAACTGCCCTCTGAAATGGCCTAGCAAGCCACTCAGTTGTCAAGAAAGTGGCTCACCACCACTTTCTCAAGGGCAATTAGGGATGGGCAATAAATGCTAGCCTTGCCAGCGATGTCCACATCCCGTGAATGAATAAAAAAAATTAAATGCAGGAGTCCTCACTCAAGTGATCATTCTTCATGTGTGAACCCAAACAACTAGTGCTGGGAAGCAACTAAACAGTGGAAGGTATTGCTGTCCTCACCCAACTTCTACAAACCTGGATACTGATCAGGATTGGAGAACACTAACTGATTTTTTTTTTCCTTTTATAATCCCAGGGAGATTGAGGCTAATTGAGATCAGCTTGTTAATTGTAGCCATGTGATTTATATCAGTTAGTGTTAATTGTATTCAGGTGGTGTGTATCAATTGGGAACTCTCTTGTATCTATTTATAAGCGAGCTGATCCAGGGTGTGGTGTGGGTGTAAATGTGGGGTTTTGTGAATAAAGACTGTGAAGCAACTGAGGATGAGGCGCCAGTATCCTATCCAGTTTGTAACAAGCTAACTCAGCACAGACCAAGATTGAACCTGAGACCTTCCTGGTTAGCATAGCTCAGCTATGGATTCTTGTAACCAGCTGTGGTCTGGGTTACTTGTGTAGCAATAATTTGAACCCAACTGTATGTTGTGGACTCACAGCACTTTGAAAGCCTGTATTGATTGCATGAAAGAGTTAAGGAAGTATTTACAGGATTATGCATGAGTCATATTCACTCAGACAGTCAACTACTGTGACGCCATCTCAGAAGAGTCTTGGAGAGTGTTTGGAGGAGAGAAATGAGGATGGTTGCAGGGAATGGGCTCCAAGTCTTGTGGAAAGACTCAACAGAATCAATCCTTGCCTTTTCTTCATTGCTTTCTTCTTGCTAAAAGCAGGATCTGATTCCAAAGTGTGCTCTCTACTCGTGGAGCCTTGGGCTCTCAGCCAATTCTAATCCAAGTGCAGATAGTCCTTCAACTGATGCTCCAACTGAATATTCAATTGAGATGAGGACAGGTTGCATAGAGTAGGCTTGTATTCCCTTGAGTATAGAAGATTAAGGGGTGATCTCATTGAGGTGTTTAAGATGATTAAATGAGTTGATAGGGTAGGTAAAGAGAAACCATTTCCTCTGGTGGGGGTGTCTGGAACAAGAGGGCATAACCTTAAAATTAGAGCTAGGCCATTCAGGAGTGATGTCAGAAAGCACTTCTTCACACAAAGGCTAGTGAAAATCTGGAATTCTCTTCCCTTCCCCCCCCCCCCCCCCAAAAAGCTGTTGAGGTTGGGGGTTAATTGAAAATTTCAAAACTAAGATTGATCGATTTTTTGTTAGGCAAGAACATTAAGGGTTATGCAACCAAGGTGGGTAGATGAAGTTAAGATACAGAGCAGCCATGATCTAATTGAATGGTGGAACAGGCTTGAGGGGCTGAATGGCCTACTCCTGTTCCTATGATATCAGATGGGAAGGAATAGGGGTTAGAGAGAGGAAAATCAATAAGGGTTCCTGTTCCTGGATGTCTACATACCTGTGCATATTCCAATGACAGTTGGCTCAAGCTTGGTTGTGATGTCTGCCACAGTTGAATAGCCTGGTGACTGAAGGGCATTTGGTTCCACAGAATCATACCCTAGCATATGGCAGTGCCTTCTGTTGGGAGGAGGAAGAAAAATTGAGGGGAACTGTAATGAAATCAGCTTTATAAAAATATTATTTGCTAAAACCAAATCATTGTAAAGTGGAATGATTTTAATTCTGGCTACTAAATGTAGTTGTTTCATTTGTTTGTTACATTATCAGCAAGGAAGTAGACTTAAGTGCAGTCTGGTTTTGTTTCCCAGCTGTCAGTATGTCTCCATCATGTTCCCATAAATGGATGCCTCTCATCCAGAGAAACTCATTAAAAAATGAGACGGTAGCTCAGGGTATCGACCAAGTGCTCGGACTGATTTCCCAGTAATTGAATTGAATTCCATAAGTGCTTTTTTTCCCCTGTATCTGCAACACTGTTAATACAAAATTTCTATTTTCTACAGGATCCTTTGTGCCTGTGAGGAGATTAACACTTTTTTTGTCGTGTTAAACCTTTTTTGAGAATTGAATCTCCTTGACATCTCTCAGTACAAAGGTTTCCTATTATAAAGAAAGACTTGCATTTATATAGCACCTTTCATGACCTCAGGCCATCCAAAGCGCTTCATAGCTGGTGAAGTACTTTCGAAGTATAGTCACTGTTGTAATGTAGGAAACGTGGCAGCCAATTTGCACACAGCAAGATCCCACAAACAGCAATGAGATAGTGCCCAGTTAATCTGTTTTTAGTGATGTTGGTTGAGGGATAAATATTGGCCAGGACATGGGGAGAACTCCCCTGCTCTTCTTTGAATAGTGCCATGGAATCGTTTACATCCATTTGAGAGGGCAGACGGGGGTCTCTGTTTAACGTCTCATCTGAAAGATGTTACATCATATTTTGAAATTTTACCACAGTTTTAATGCAGGAGATGCTAGCGTCAAAATAATTGAAAATTAGACACTTGCCTTTGTATTACCATCCGAACAAAATGGAAACACTGTGCAGTAAACTTATATGGTGGGTATGGTAGTGTAGTGCTATGGTACTGCCCTAGCAACCTACAGGTCATGAGTTCAGAAATTACAAAATTGAATTGCAGGATTGTTGTGAAGACCCAACTGGTTCACTCAAGTCCTTCAGGGAAGGGAACCTGCCCCATTATGTGTTGACTCTTGATTCCCTCTGAAGTGGCCGAGCAAACCATTCAGTTGTAAAAACAACTGATCAGGATAAATGTCACCTACACCCACAAAAAGCAGGACAAATCCAATCTGGCCAATTACTGCCCCATCAGTCTACTCTCAATCATCAGCAAAGTGATGGAAGGTGTCGTCGACAGTGCTATCAAGCGGCATTTACTCACCAATAACCTGCTCACCGATGCTCAGTTTGGGTTCCCGCCAGGACCACTCGGCTCCAGACCTCATTACAGCCTTGGTCCAAACATGGACAAAAGAGCTGAATTCCAGAGGTGAGGTGGGAGTGACTGCCCTTGACATCAAGGCAGCATTTGACAGAGTGTGGCACCAAGGAGCTCTAGTAGAATTGAAGTCAATGGAAATATATCGCCGTTCCTTCATTGTCACTGGGTCAAAATCCTGGAACTCCCTTCCTAACAGCACTGTGGGAGAACCTTCACCACACGGACTGCAGCGGTTCAAGAAGGCGGCTCACCACCACCACCTTCTCAAGGGCAATTAGGGATGGGCAATAAATGCCGGCCTCGCCAGCGACACCCACATCCCATGAACGAATAAAAAAAAAATTCTGAAAACATATTTTAAAAAAATTAATACCTCTCCAAGGCTTGAAGTGCTCCCATATCTGTGGACGTTTCTTGTCTGATAAGTGCTGTCTGTTTCACCTCTACCATCTAACCTTTCTATCTACCTCTAACTTCTCTCTAGTCTATTGATACAATGGCCAGTTCTTCTTTGAATGTTCAACTCATGTTCCCATCCTTACTGTGTTGAAATCAAGACTTATCGCACCTCCACCACCTCCTCTAACTTCTTCTTTCTCAGAACCGTGGAAGTCCTAACTCTTCTGGGATGGGTGGGGGGGTGGGGTTGGTTCTGTTGCTCCTACAATGTAGAGATTTCCAAAATCCAAACTTGGCGTCAACTAATTGCTGCTTCTCAATCTAAGTGGTCATTCCTCCTACTCATAATTTTAGAGTAGGAGATAGTACATTGAGTCTTCAATTCAACACCGTGAGGATCCATGGAGGACAACGGAGGTGGCAGCATGTTTGGACCTATAGAAGGAGCGAAAGAGGAAAGAGCAGGGTGTTGATACGGGATGAGGCAGTCAATGGAGGAATAAAGAGATTTTTCAGAACATTCTCTGGTCTGTGCTGATTCAAATCAGCTGGTCTACTTCTAGTTGGTTCAGCAGCTGCAATTATTTAAGCACACGTGACTGCTGGGGTACAGATCCATTGGTGCCAGTCGCCCTCTAATGCTGGACAAACTACGCCCCAAACACACACACAGCCAGCTGGCACACCATCGTGATTAAGACGCCTCGGACTATTAAGCCTTGACATTCAGCAGCTTATTGGGGAGCAACAGACGACGCTTAAGCAAATCAGTAAATTAATGCATAACACATTTAGAAAAAAAAAAGTGAAGTCAAAGCCAAAGGAGAGAATTTCTTTTTCTCTAAATGGTGAACGGAACCAAAGAAAATGGCAGCTGATGAGCTCTCATTTTACATTATCTACGCTGTGCCTGACACACAGCAGCTGGATCTGAACTCTGCACCACCCACAGTCAGCTATTGATAGGCTTCAACTAGCCTAAGCTTTGGACTGAAAGAGAGTGAGCGAATAGTACAACTTGACACATGGGGGAGGAGGGAGGTAACTGATACTAAAGTGAGACAGTCTCCTGCCCGTAGATTAGTGGACGAATGCACCGTGTGGTAGAAGACTGAGCCCTACACCCTGGTATTTAATCTGCAGTCAATGTTGAGTTAGCTGATCTCAACCAGGACAAAGGTTGTGATTGTACATTTGGCCTCCATACAAGTGAAGGGGGAAAAATCCTGCAGGTTTCTATCTCCTGATTACTATGCAGTGACATTTGCCGGGACGTATGGATGGGCGAGGAGGTGACCAGGCTCAGCTGTGATTCTTCCAATGGTCGAATAGCTTACTGGCGTTCACTGTCCAGACTAATACGTGAAAAATATCACTTTGGGCGTGGTACTGAAAGGAGCCCAGGAACCGTGCGACAGTACCTTAGCAAGAGTTAATGACTTGTCAAGATGAGGGGATGGACCTGTACCCCAACCAGATCCAGTACCATTAGGAACTGAGGGGGGGAAAAAGCCGGTGGGGGGGGGGATAAATAAAATAATAAACAAAAAAAAATCACAATTCGCATCATTATGCAGTGCCATCTTTCCCTTTAAAGTAAATTGCAGTACACTAATGCATTGGCACCGTTTTCTGATTCCATCCCTTCTGTGTACGTATATTCCTGCTTTGCAAGCCTTAACAGCACTTGGGTTCCGTGTCGGGCTGGTGTCAACAGGCATAGGTCAGAATCGAGAAGTCAATTTTGTTTTAATGTGAGTTGTGCTCTCCATTTCCAGCCAGTCTATTGTTGTGTAGGAGCAATGTATCCATCTCTTCCAATGGACTCGTCTGATCCTTATTGATTTAGTAGGAATTGTATCCGTGCTCTACTGGGACAAACAGGCTGTCAATGTCCCCTCATGCTGCTGTGGAGCACAGCTGCATCGGAGATCCCCGGCAGTCTAGGGAAGCCTCACCATTTGCAACACCTCCCTGGATGATGGTCTACTGCAATACAGAGGGAGTGCTGCACTGTCGGAGGTGGGCTTTTTTTAGATAAGATGTTAAACCAAGGTCTTATTTGCCGGTCATGTGGACATTTGAGATCCGATGGCACACTAATTGAAGAAGAGCAAGGGAGCTTCTTCTCTCCACTTCCCGCTGACTTGGAGTCCAATATTATCAGAAGCAGATCAGCTGGTCATTAATCTCACTGGGATGTTGCTACTGCAGAGAGGCTGCTGTCTTTTCCTGCATAACAAGAGTCACTGTGCTCCAAAAAGGTAACTCATTGTGTGAAGCATTTGAATGGTTTTGCTGATGTGAAAGGGTAGCAACTGCGAGCCTTTCTTCCATCCCTCTCGCCAGACACACACACGAGTTGAATGTCAGGATAGTAAAACAAAAAGCAGGTAAAACAGATAATCAAAAGAAGCTGTCACTGTTGTGAAGGAAGTTGTGGTGGTGGGACAGGATGGTTTAAGGGATACTTTATGTAAATGTGCAAGGAGTGGGGATATATGGCATTCAGCACTGAGCAAGCTCACAAAATTAGCACCTAGTCTGCCAGCAAAATTGAAATGATTGAGTTGCGTGGAGTCCCAGTAGGAATATACAGCAGCTAGACTGAAAACACTGCTCGATACAGACTCTCCAATCACCCTCCCTCCAATGTTGTCCTCTCTCTCCTGAAGGTGCTGACTTGGTTCCATAGATAGAGATTCTCCAATTGACCCTTTACAACCCCCACCCCCCCCCCCTCCAAATTTCCTCATCTCTCCTGAAGGTGCTGATTCATGCTAGAGTATGGCTCCACAGCCAACTGATAACCCTGGTACCTCCTCCATGATTCTAGACCATGAATGTCAGCAGACTTTGCATTCTGTCAAGTACCAACATAATGTGGAGATGCCGGTGATGGACTGGGGTGGACAAATGTAAGGAATCTTACAACACCAGGTTATAGTCCAACAGTTTTATTTGAAAATCACAAGCTTTTGGAGGCTTTCTCCTTCGTCAGGTGAGTGTGGAATTCCTTGAAGGTTACCGCATATATAGTCAGAGAACAATGCCTGGTGATTACAGATAATCTTTCCAACTGCCCGTTGTCAAGGCAATCAGACAGAGACACGTAACCCCACCAGCGAAAAAAGAGTTATCTGTTTTTAATACAACTGGTCATTCTCTCTCTTTCTTTTCCTTTCGGATGTTTTCTCTCTCTCTCTCTCTCTCTGCCTTTGGGTTCTGACCGTTTGTGTATTCGGTGGTCCTGTGTGTGGTGTCTCTCTGTCTGATTGCCTTGACAATGGGCAGTTGGAAAGATTATCTGTAATCACCAGGCATTGTTCTCTGACTATATATGCGATAACCTTCAAGGAATTCCACACTCACCTAACGAAGGAGAAAGCCTCCGAAAGCTTGTGATTTTCAAATAAAACTGTTGGACTATAACCTGGTGTTGTAAGATTCCTTACACAAGTACCAACATAGACAAGGATGGGAGTGATACAAATCACAGGGATTATCAGTATCTTGAGGTGTCTTACTGAGTAAAGAAAGCCAACATAAACACCAGTATTTGGTCATCACAAAGGTATTCAACCTAGAAACTCAATGAAAGAAAGAAAGACTTGCAAATATAAAGCGCTTTTCATGACCTCTGGACATCCCAAAGTGTTTACAGCCAATTAAATACTTTTTGAAGTGTAGTCACTGTTATAATGTAGGAAATGTGGCAACCAATTAGTGCACAGCAAGCTCCCACAAACGGTAATGTGATAATGAACAGATAATCTGTTTTTTTAATGATGTTCTTTGAGCAATAAATATTGGCCAGAACACTGGGAAGAGCTCCCCTGCCCTTCTTCGAATAATGCTAACGACAGCAAGCTCCCACCAAAGCAATCAGTACTTTTGAAAGTACAAGTCTCTGGATGCAGAAATTCAGATTATTTGTTGCAATACATTTAGCAAATCACATCCTACGCAGTCCAAGTACTGCCAGCTCTACTCTTGCTTCTATAGAAAGAGCAATGGACGGACCAATATATCAACTGGAGCCACTAATGCTTAGTTACCTAGTAACGCACAAAAAAAAATCAACAGTTACAGTACACACAATAAATATAAGATAATAGACAGTTGGCAGTGAGCAATGAGGCAGTGATTCCATCGAGCTTCATTTAGACCACAAGAGGGTATCTCCAGTGGTTTACGGACTAGAACGTAACGTCTCGCCACCCTTTCCGACATTCAATTACTACCAGACATTTTGTCATTTTTAAAAAATGTGTGTGTGTGTGTATATATATTTCTTTGTGTCAGTGCCGAGTTAGCTGGGGTGTTGGGTAGAGGTGCTACACTTGGCTTCAGTGCCCCAGGCCAGGGAAGGGTAAACTCAGCCAGGGTTCCTGTTTCTTGGTGTGTGCATGGAAATCAGGCGAGGACTTGACTGATGCTCTCCATAGCCAGATAGCCTGCCAACACTAACTGCCTCGGCTCAAACATAAAGAATAGTCTGGGAAGTGAAGGCAACATCAAGCTACATACTACTTAGGAAGGAGGTGCTAGCCCCTTTGTAATTGTTAAGCAATGAGATGGACAAGTTCATGCTGGGCTAGATTACCTTTTTTCAAGCAATTAATATTGTGTTGATTAAAATAAAACTGGATGAATGTCATTTAAGAGTTTGATTGAAGGTTGTGGAGAAAAGTGTAGACGAGAGATGACCAAATATCTAGGGGAATTTGATGGTTCCTCTGTTCGCAGATCCGTGGGAAAATATATGGAGTGCAGCTGGATTTATCTTTGCAATGTTACATTAGATCCTGAAGATTTGTTTATTACCTTGAGCATCAGAGAAAAATTTCACAGAGTTCCATATGTTCTTGGATAGTTTTCTGGTGATTAATCACCTCTCCCAGGAGGTTGGATAAAATGCTGTACCATACATGGCCTTTGGAGTGAATAGACTTTATGGTTTGAAATGACCTTTTCTTGTTCCATGTTTGATGTTCTCATTATCTTACATGTGTCAACTTGTCACAGTTGGTAGCATTCTTGCCTCTGAGTCAGAAGGTGTGGTTTCAAGCCCCACTCCACAACTTAATCTAGACTAATATTCCAGCACTGATGGAATCATACTGTACAGAAGGAGGCCGTTCGGCCTATTGTGTCTGTGCCGGCTCTTTGAAAGAGCTATCCAATTAGTCCACAACCCTGCTCTTTCCCGATAGCCCTGCAAATTTTTCCTTGTCAAGTTTTTATCCAATTCCCTTTTGAAAGTTACTATTGAATCTGCTTCCACCGCCCTTTCAGGCAGTGCATTCCAGATCATAACAACTCACTGCATTTTTAGAAAAAAATCTCCTCATTTCCCCTGGTTCTTTTCGCCAATTATCTTAAACCTGTGTAGTTCCAACATGCATCACATGGTGTAGTTTTGAGTGATGCAAACCAGGAAGACCCAAGATCACATCCTTGGGGACACAGCAGTAAGATCTCAACATTTGACTTCAACAGTCTAAGAGGGGTAAGGAAAATCGTATACAATTCCCACCTATAATTACCATCCTTTGACGCATCGTATACAGTGCAAGTGCCTGGATGTCCGATGAATATCCAGCGAGCACTTGCTGCCTGGGCTCACCCAGGAAGAATGGCCACTTAAATAAGGTATTAGAGGGCAGTCAATGCACATGGGACCACACCATGCACATGGATCATCACTTCCATGATAGATGGGGAGAAAATTGAAAGAGAGAAGAAAAGTCAATTAATTTGTTTTGAAGTGTAGTCACTGTTATATAGGCAAACCTGGCAGCCAATTTATGCACAGCAAGGTCCCATAAACTACATAATGACCAGTTAATCTGTTTTAGTGGTGTTGGTTGAGGGATAAATGTTGGCCTCCTTCTTCAAAAAAAGTGCCATGAGACTGAAGGACAAATTAAAACAGAAACAAAATCAAAATTACGATGGTTTACATCCAACACTGTTCTAAAGGATGATGTCATTGATTTGAGGATAGATTGTTTCACCGTTCTGAATCCAGCAGCGTTGGGCCTCCAACTAAAGCCACCATTTTGGCCTCCCCAGCTAAAGAGACTAACAGATGACAGATTAGCACGTTAACCGTACTTTCACCGAGGAAAGCCCATAAGCTTTTTTGATAAATAATACCAAGTTCAACATTAGGGACCCAATTTTGTATTTGTATTGGGTCTGCGTCCAAGACTGATCTGGTATAAGCACCAGCGGATCTCCTGTGGCGTCGCTCACAGCTGACGGATGTGATGTTCTATAATAATACGGGATGTTGCCCTCAAAAGTGTGACCGGGATCTGGAGCTACTGAATCCAGCCGCAGTATAAACAGAGAGTCTTCTTGTGAGTTTTGTAATGTTAGACACTGAAGATACCATCTCCCCCTCCTCCCAAGCTATGCTGCTATCGATGGCGCGGCAAGTTTCTGTTGCACTGGTATGTGCTGAGCTAGCTGGTCTAGCCGGGGAATTGGCAGGTGCCCCACAATTGGCCTCAGTGACCCCTTGGGTTAGGAAAGGGAAAATTGGCCCGGATTCCTGCTTCTCATCGCGTTCCACTGACTCCTGGTGGAAAGTGTGGACAAGGTTTGGGGACAGGATCAGGGCCCGGATGTGATGCCTCCCACGATCGCACACCTGGCCATCGATCGAGACTCGCACACAAACAATGGGCAAGGTATCGGAGGGAACCCATAGAACTGACATCTGAGGAAGGAGTCAACGCCTACAGGAGAGGGGGGGTGGGGAGATGGTGAGAAGGAAGAAAGAGGCACCTTTTTTTTTTGCTTTTTAATAGTCTGAGAAAACATTTGCTTTGGACAAAGTAACTAGTACTGATTCTAGAGTGCTGGGAAACAGTCTAAAAAAACAACTGCAACAAAAGCATCTACTAGCAGCTCACAAGTGTCAGATTGCACCTTTTGTCACTAAATCACCTTCCCGCCCCCGTCTCCTCAAAAAAAAATCTCAGATTTCAAATACTATTTTTTTTTCGTGTGCTGCCGTTAAAACTATTTCTGCTTCAAGATTTGATTTTGTCCCACAATTAAAAGATGTAGTTACCCCCGTCCCCCTGTGAAATATTCCTGTGGATATGTCGGCTGGGAGTGGGAGTCGGGAGGTAGACAGCTTGGAGGCGGGGTGGGGGGCAGATACTGGGTGCAAGATAATTTTAGTGAAAAAAAGTCGACAAGAAGGCATTTTATACTCGTGCTAACATTTTCACTAAATAATCAACGAGAGGAATTTTACCCTAGTTTCGAAGAGTGCGAAGGGAAAGCCTAGCCTTGCTGTTGGGAGGTGCAGAGAGGGGGAATGGGAAGATGCGGGGGGAGGGAGGGGGGGCTTTAGAATTTCATGCCGGCTCTGTACACTATTTTTGTACAATCCATAGAGTTTCTCTTCTGTGTGGCGTTCTATGCATAGATAGCAACGAAAACTGAGAGGAGTGGCTGTGAATGGAGGGGGGGCACCAGGCTCGAGTCCTGCGCCAATCCATTCCTGACCTGAGCCGTGATCGAAAGAAAGAAAGACAGACGTCCCTCTCTGACTCAGAAATGAGGGCTACTAATTGAGCCAAGCGCACACTTGAATTAAGCTTGATAAGATCTAGTACAGTAGAATTATCTTACCTGAAGCCATCCAAATAGAATTTCGACTGGGTGATAAAAAAGAAAGACTTTCATTTCTATGGTGCCTTCCAGGACATTCCAAAGCACTTTACAGCCAATGAAGTACTTTTTTGAAGTGTAGTCACTGTTGGATTGTAGGAAACACGGCAGCCAAATTGTGCACAGCAAGATCCCACAATCAGCAATGTGAAAATGACCAGATAATCTGTTTTAGTGATGTTGGTTGAGGGATAAATATAGGCCAGGAAACCAGGGAGATCTCCTCTGCTCTTCTTCGAATAGTGCCATGGGATCTTTTACATCCACGTGAGAGAGCAGTCGGGGTCTCGGTTTAACATCTCGTCCGAAAAATGGCACCTCCGACAGTGCAGCACTCCCTCAGTACTGCACTGACGTGACAGCCTGGATTATGTGCTCAAGTCTTCGGAGTGGGACTTGAACCCACAACCTTCTGACTCTGAGGCCAGAGTGCTACCCACTGGGCTGAGACCTGATGACCATGGAAGTGCCGAGTGGAGGCTGCAGTGGCTCCTGTCCGGGTTTGGGGGGTGGGGGGATTCGAAAATCAGAGGGGAGCCTGACCAATCTCTGGCCGTGCAGTAGTTGTCTCAACTGCAGTTTGGTCGTAGCCAGCAGACAGATGAGGGGGAAAATACACGCCTGCAATTCCCACAGATGTTCCCTCTAGACGCCCACAATGTTTCCCCATAGAACTCTCCCGATGAGTTTATCCAGTGAGTAATTGAGCCATACGGACCAGGAAGCTCCCAGGTTCGATCCCTGGCCTGTGCTACGTTAGCTATGTCAAACATGATGGGTGTGGCAGCTGGTCTGGGTCTGGGGTGAGAAAATTAGCCCAAGGTTTCTGCTCCTGACTGCTATTTGGTGCCCCCCACCCCGGAAAGTGTGCAGATACCGGGTGAGGACAAGATCAGATTAAGCCATGCTTTCTCCCCCTCATGGCCGAATAGCCTCTGCCAACCAGGGTCACGTGCTGATGACTGCTGATGAGGTGAGTTCACGGAGACCGAGGAGCAGAGGGCGGGGGAGAAGATGGGTGAGAAATGTGTGTAAAAATATAATGAAACAGGAATTAGGTAACAAGAACCCTTATCGAATTATAAACAGAATTAAATTAAAGCAGAACTTTGTGTCGTTCGGAGGTCCTTACGCCAGATGCGGTGAGTTTGAGTAAATATAGTGATCCAAACAAGCACGATGGGCCGAATGGCCTCCTTCTGTGCTGTATGATTCTATAAACTGGGTCGTGATGGATCTCGTCAATCTCCCTCTGCCTTTTGTTTTCCAGATTTGATTCTGTTCCCGTCAGGCTCGTCCGATCGTCAAGCGATGGAAATTTAAGAGCTCTCCGTACTGATCGAGGAAGACTAGCCCATTCTTCTCTAGCTGTGTTTGTAGGGGTTCCTGGTTTCGTGATTTAATGATTAAATAAAAGTGAAAAATCACATTGCCAGGGATTACCACACAGTCACAGGCACGGCCGGCTGTTACTGAGAGATCTGACAACGAAAGATTAACACTTGAGGAGTAATGGCTTCCTGTTTTTGTGAGTCACTGGGGCTGAGGTCATTTGCTTGTTGTTGTTGTAGTCTCAACTCCCAGCATTAAACGAAGCAATTTGTTTTTATTTTAAATATATAAACAGATTTGAAGATTAGATGCTGTAACTGAATGATGGTATTCAGGAAAGATGAGATCAGATTATCCCGCAGGCCACCTTCATCCTGATTTTATGAAGAAGGAAGTGCTAAATTAAAATTAAACTGGATTTAAAAATAAAATGTTCCTTAAACCCAGGTGCAGACACCCTTATTGCCACACGTAGGGTGCAATGTGTTCACAGTGCAGCATGTCCTCCAATACAAAACCCCAAAAAACGAGATGTCACAGGTATTGAGCTGTCCCGTTGAGAGATGTCCATATAACTAGGCAGCCCCACGCCCCCAAACTGGGCAGCCCCACGCCCCCAAACTGGGCAGCCCCACGCCCCCAAACTGGGCAGCCCCACACCTTACACAACTGCAACCACAAGTCTGCTTGGGGCCACAGGGGAAGGGGTAGTGGGCCACAAGTGACTCCCAGAACATATGTGAGCCCTGTTAATGTATAACACTGTTACCAGTGTGAACCGTTGTCAGGCATGAAGCAGTTTTGTGGTAGACTCGTTCCTGTGGTAAGGACATGATCTACACCAGGCCATTCTGGGCTCATCTTAAATACCCTAACCTTACCCGGTTCAGGTCGTTTCAGGTTCTGAGTGGTTGTCTCTTAAACGAAAAAAAAAAGCAGATGGCTGGAAGGACTGGGTGGTGTGTGAGTGGGTCCAAATCCAGCCCCAGGATAATGGGGTTAAAGTCTCCTCCATTGGCTGGCTGTAATTAGCAATCTCACTCTGAGCAGGCGTGGACAGCTGCAGTGAGGAATTGAAAAATATCACACTGGCATGTGTCGTCATGTATATGCGGCTAAGGTATGTTGCTTGGGCAGGGTAGAGGGGAGCTTTCCTCTGCATCTAACTGTGCTCACTGTGCTTGATCATCTTGTGGAAGAGTTGTTAGTGACCGCATCAGCAATCTTTGCTTGACGGGCCAGGCGTCCCTTTCTGATTCCGTGCTTCATTGATTCATCTTCCGATCTCAGAGAACATTCTCTTTAGACGGGCACAGAACTTAGCTATTTGGAGAGCAGCGCCTTCTATGAAATCCTGTTCACAGTGGCTAAGTTCGGTCCCTCTGAAGAAAAAGCTCATTTTGTGTACTTCCATCAATCGTTTCTGTGCCGGAGTGCGTTTCAGGATCGTGTGTGGGGGAGAGGGGCCCCTCTCTAATGGTACCATAATGGAGTATGTGCTGTTTATTGATCTTTGGAACTTGGCTGCATCGTCACAGGGAGGTAACAAACAGAACCAGACACGTTCCCAGTGAGAGAGAGAGAGTCAAAATCAGGGAAATCCCAAGGCTGCCCCTTGGCCAGATTGTCACTGACCCCAGCCAGGTTTGGAAGCTACCACTGGTCCCTTCTTAATATTGCGTGCGAAAATGGCCATCGTATGGCGGTTAATGCCACCAAATGGCAAACGGCAGTGCCGGTGTAGACTGGCCAGGTAGCCAGGCCGAGAGTCTCCCTGTGCCACTCCCACGGACATCCTAGAAGCCTGCATCAGAGCTGCATCAGAAGAGTTGTGGGAGCAGGTGCCAGCGTGCCCGCCCTCTTAGCCCCAGATGGTGAATGGCATAGACAGGTCAATGAAGGGAGAAAAGGGGGTCTTACTGTTGGCAACAAAAGCAATGTTATTTCATCTTTGTAACACCTGCCACTGTTTTAAATAGTGAACCGTTGTGACAGAGAGTGAACTGTTGTGACAGAGCCCCAATGGCTCGGTGTTGAACATGCACTGCCCAATGTGGAACTGAGCCAGACAGATTACAAAACTCCCAAGTTCCATCCTGGGTCCATGCTGAGTTAACTAATCTTAGTCAGGCCGGCTGAGAATCACAATTGACTGCAGGGCCCTTATATTAGAGACAGGAAAATCAGCCAGGGTTCCTGCTTCTGATGGCCATCCAGTTAACCCTAGTGTTTAGATGCTTGTGTGTGGATGTAGAGGGTGGGATTAAGGTCACCTGTGAGCCTTCACGCAGCGGAATAGCCTGCTGACACTCACAGCCAAGGCTAAATCATGAAGAATGGGCACTGGGGTGAGATTCCCAGAGGCACTAGTGGAACTGTAACAGTTCCACAAATGTTACTGACAGTTTTTTCTGCTCCCCTCTGTAAAGCGCCTTGGGACATTTTCTATTTCGAAAGGCGCTATATAAATGCAGGTTGTTGCTGTTTACCCCTTGCTTTTGACACCATTGGGTGTGTGGGCAGTGAATAATAAAAGTTAACACTATGTGTTACTATAAATCTTCAGTGCTAACATCCTCTGTGTCTACTCACCTACAGGAGACCAACGTGACTCTCGGCTTCAGGACTTATGATGCTCTCAGAAAGCGACAACAAATCTCGGAAAACACGAGTGGGTCATAAATCAGTTTGAGTCTCGCGTGGATCCCTTGGCCTAGAAATTCATTGATGCTGCTCACGTTTTACAGGCATAAAATGGATCCAATATGGCGGGCTGCGTCCGCGTGCACATTCAGTGGCAGAAGTATACTGTTCGGCATCTCGTGCATCAGGCGTTAAGCTCTTTGAATATGCAAATAGGGGGCCGAATACCTGTTTCAGGACCCCTTCCCAAAATTGGGCTGCCTGAACACAGTTGGCTGCGTTTAAACTAACCAAGTTTACACGTGCTCTAACTGTCAGTCCTTAAAGGGACCGTGGAGACAGCCACCAAAAAGATGAGTCTTTTGAGAAATAAACTCACCTGAGTGTGGAGCCAAGAGGAGCAGGATATATTCAACCGTTAATATGCAAACACACATTCTCAGTCATTCATAAACTCGTGCACATATACACGCACACACAGTCTGATTCACTCACAATGTATTCCCAAACCATGCTTTTTCCTTTAGTCAATAAGAGTTGTTTTCAATTAGTAAATTATGGTTCAGTGAGTTTACACAGTAAACAGCTGAATCACACGGAGCAGGAAAGTCCATGGTGAATTCTCCAATCAGTACTGAGCCAGCTGATCTGGGCTGACGCAGTGGCTGGTGTACTACAGTTAGCCTAACTGCCCTGACCATTAGTACGAGGAATATCAGCCAGGGTTCCCAGTGTAACCGCCACCCTGTGATCCCAGCTGGAAAATGCCCAAGTACGTGCGCGCTGTTATGTCTCCTGGACATTCCATTGAGCAATTTTATTTTGTTTATTATAATCTGCCTTAGTACACGGAAATAGGGTTGCCAACCCTCCAGGATTGCCCTGGAGTCTCCAGGGATTGAAGATTAATCTCCTGGGCACTGCCCTGAGTAACTCTGGGAGAAAAAAAATCATAGAGGCATTAAAAAAAAATGGTGTGTTTTTTTTTCATTTTCTTCGAACGCTTTTGTTTATTAATTATAAAAATCTAGGAGTGCGGGGAGGAAAGGAATGTTTGACAGTCAAGAATCGTCCTGTTGAGTCATGAAGAGTCTGTTCGCTTTCTAATTGGCCGTGGGAAGATGGTGAGCCATGTGGATGGACGTGTTGGGCGACCAATGGCAGGAGTGTAGGGGCGGGAGGTCATGCAATGAAACTTCCAGGAATACATCCGACCAGATGTTGGTGACCCGACACGGAACGCACGTTTCCAGCCTGCTGCCGCTTGGAACGGACCTGGTCTTGGTGGCGGAGAGCTCTCGGAGAAGCAGGCCGTGATCTCCTGTGCCTACTGAGCTGATATCAGTGAGTTTTGTGAAGTACTGGCTCAGTTCAGCAGGAACTGGAGTCGGGCCTAACAATATCCTGCAGAAGATAAACAAGTGAAAGAAAGAACTTGTATTTATATCGCGCCTGTCCCACCGTCAGGACGAGCTAAAGTGCTTCACAACTAATGAATTTCTCTTTTTTTTTCTTGAAGCGCAGTCACTTTTGTTAGGTCGGTAATAACAGCAGGTCTCAAAAAACAGTAAATGAGGTGAATGACCAGTTAATCTGCTTTTAGTCGTGTTGGTTGAGGGAGGAGTGCTGGTCAGGACACTGGGAGAACTCCTTTATCCAGACCTGAACACTGGGAGAACTCCCTTGAGCAGGACACTGGGAGAACTCCTTTATCCAGACCTGAACACTGGGAGAACTCCCTTGACCAGGACACTGGGAGAACTCCTTTAGCTAGACCAGCACCCCCGAAGAACTCCCTTGGCCAGGAAACTGCAAGAGCTCCCTTGGCCAGACTAGGACACTGGGAGAAGTCCCTTCTCTATGTGTGGTTAAAATGATGAAAGGATTCCATAGGACGGATAAAGAGAAATTATTCCCTCTGGTGGGGGAATCCAGAAAAAGGGGGCATAGCCTTAAAATTAGAGCCAGGTCGTTCAGGAATGAAATCACAAAACACTTTTTCACACAAAGGGTATTGGAAATTTGGAACCCTCTCCCCCAAAAGGCAGTGGATGCTGGGACAATTGAAACTTTCAAGATTGCAATCGATAGATTTTTGTTAGGTAAGTATATCGAGGGATATCGAGCTACAGTGGGTAAATAGAGTTAAGATACAGATTCGCCATGATCTAATTGAATGGCAGAACAGGCTTGATGGGCTGAATGGCCTACCCCTGCTTCTATGTTCTTCAAGTGGTGCCATGAGATCTTTTATGTCCAATTGAAAAGGTGGACAGAACCTTGGTTCTACGACCTCTTTGAAGGGTGGCAAACCCAACAAAGGTCCCACACGCAGCAACCTGATAATGACCAAATAATCTGTTTTACTGATGTTGGTTGAGGGATAAATATTGGCTAGAACTCCCCTGCTCTTCTTCGAAATAGTGCCATGGGATCTTTTACATCCACCAGGTAGATGGGTCCTCGGTTTAATGTCTCATTTGATGCCTCCGACAGTGCAGCACTCCCTCAGTATTGGATCGTGGGTTCAAGTTGGACTTGAACCCACGATCCACTGACTCAGAGGTGAGAGTGCTACCTACTGAGCCACGCCTGACATTTGGACATACTCCCCTTGAGCTTGACTCAGTGGTTTAAATGCACCATCTGGTGTGTAACTGAGCTACTCAGATCTGTAAGGTCTCAGTTCCAATCCCTGGTTCAGCCAGGCAGCAGTAGAAGTACCACAACTGGCCTCCGTGTCCCTGGACCAGGGAAGGGAAAATCAGCCAGGTCGCTGCTCCCGGGCACTATCCAACAACCTCTTTTTAAAAACCCCATAAAACAATGAACAAATGGAAACTCTAAGCAAATCACAGCTACTGTGCAGCCTCTCAAATGAGTAATGAGGTCCCTCTGCTGGTCATCCTAGGGATGTATGTAGTAAAGATTGGGCTAGAGAGTTGTGGTTAAGCATCCTTCATTCAGTGAAGCTTTGAGAAAAGCAGGAGGGCAGACGATTTCCTCCTTCAAGATGGGAATTCATGGAAAAGCCGCCATGATAGTTTAGAGACAAAGGCTTAGAAATCTGGGACAATCCCTGCGCCTGAATGGTGAGGTCGAATTGCGGTTGCCAAATCTTGTTGGATGTATTCCTGGAAGTTTCATTACATGACCTTCCGCCTTCAATCGCCCGGCCCCCACGCTCCCGCCATTGGTTACCCGACATGTCCATCCTCACGGCACTCCTCCTTCCCCACGGCCACTTGGAAAGCAAATAGACTCTTCATTACCCGATTGGATGATTCGACTGTCGGTCAAACAGCCTTTTTCCCCTTTGCAACATTTATATAACTAATAAACAAAAGTGTTCAAGGAAAATGAAAATAACAGCGTCCTGGAGATTAATCGTTAATTCCTGGAGAGTCCAGGACAATCCTGGAGGGTTGGCGACCCTACCCCGATATTAGGCCTCAGATCTCATTCCAGTGGAGCCGTGCAGAGCTGCTGGCGAATCGTGACTGAATATTTGGCCGTTGCTGGTGTTGCAGCAGCTCTCGTGTAAGTGGGGAAGGGTCGAGAGCTGTCCTGCTCCTCTAGGCTCCACATTTGGGTAAGTATGGGGGTGGGACCATCCTGCTGGTTAGCGCCACATAAAAGGTTGTTACGCAAGGGCTCATGGGGTTGGGGGTAATATATTAGCATGGATAGAGGATTGGTTAATGGACAGAAAACTGAGAGTAGGGAAGAACGGGTCATTTTCAGGTCAGCAGGCTGTAACTAGTGGGGTGCCGCAAGGACCAGTGCTTGGGCCTCAGCTATTTTACAATCTATATTAATGACTTAGATGAAGAGACCGAGGGTGATTTGTCCAAGTTTGCTGACGATACAAAGCTAGACAGGAAAGTAAGCTGTGAGGAGGACATAGAGTCTGCAAAGGGATATAGACAGGTTAAGTGAGTGGGCAAGAAGGTGGCAGATGAAGTATAATGTGGGGAAATGTGAGGTTATTCACTTTGGTAGGAAGAATAGAAAAACAATATTTTTTAAATGGTGAGAAACTATTAAATGTTGGTGTTCAGAGAGATTTGGGTGTCCTTGTACAAGAAACACAAAAAGTTAGCATGCAGGTACAGCAAGCAATTAGGAAGGCAAATGGCATGTTGGCCTTTAAAGCAAGAGGGTTGGAGTACAAGAGTAAGGAAGTGTTGCTACAATTGCACAGGGCTTTGGTGAGACCTCACCTGGAGTACTGTGTACAGTTTTGGTGGTCTTATCTAAGGAAGGATATACTTGCCTTAGAGGCGGTTCCACGAAGGATCACTAGATTGATTGTTTCCCCTGGCTGGAGCGTTTAGAACTAGGACGCATAGTCTCAGAATAAGGGGTCGGCCATTTAAGACTGAGATGAGGAGGAATTTCTTCACTCAGAGGGTTGTGAATATTTGGAATTGTCTACCCCAGACGGCTGTGGATGCTCAGTCATTGAGTGTATTCAAGGCTGAGATCGATTTTTGGACTCTAGGGGAATCAAGGGATATGGGGGTAGGGCGGGAAAGTGGAGCTGAGGTTGAAGATCAGCCATGATCTGATTGAATGGCGGAGCAGGCTCGAGGGGCCGTATGGCCGACTCCTGCTCCTATTTCTTATGTTCTTATCTTCTTATTCAGATCACAGTGAATGTTAATGAATCCCTAGAATTGTGCACAGCGCATCTCATCGGTGGTGGTGGAAGATTAAATCAACAACAGCATCACTTTGATTACATTCAAAAACATTTATTCACAGTTTGAAAACTGATAACAATTTATGCACAGTTTGAGGAGGTTTAATAGAAATATGAGTGCAATTGTGTTGTGCAATAAATTCATTTTGTAGAGAAAATATACTCCAGTAATACTTTGACATCTTCCATTAGTACTTTGACATCTTGCATTAGTACTTTGACATCTTGCATTAGTACTTCGACATACTCCACCAGTACTTCAACATCTACCATTAATCCATCAGCACACCCCATTAATATCTCAAGACGCAGTTCCAGCACTTCAGGGAAAATCTTGACATTCGGATATGTTTGCTTTTCCATGACAAGCTGTATCAAGTTGCACTGCTGTATAACAGTGAACACTTCAACAGAGCTTGGCTGTAACACAAGCTGTGATAAAACAGCCGAGACCTTTCGTTCTCTAAAATAACGTTGACACGTTTGCAAGTTCTCAGGTGAACGGTCATCTTGGAAAAGTCATCAATTGTTTAAAAAAAACATTTTTTAAAAAATGATTAATGTGGGCGTCGCTGGCCAGCATTTATTGCCCATCCCTAGTCGCCCTTGAGAAGGTGGTGGTGAGCCGCCTTCTTGAACCGCTGCTGTCCGTGTGGTGAAGGTTCTCCCACAGTGCTGTTAGGCAGGGAGTTCCAGGATTTTGACCCAACGACTTTTATTAATCATCAATGTCACACATGACACAATGAATGAGGGAAAAAAATGTAAATGGCTCATTTTAAAATGCATCTGTGTTTAGTTAGTTTGATATCAAAGGATTGACATGTAAATGGGCAGAGTATATATCTCTAAAAATACAAAATCGATGACTCACATTTAGTAGATATTCTGAGTTATATCCAATGTTTTGTCACTTTTGCAAAGTAATATATATTTTACTGATATTTCAGCACCCGGGCCATTTATAAACATATGATCCTTCTCTAGGTTGTGTCTAGCCCAGAGTAAGAAAATGGTTGTTAGGGGCCTCTAAATGAAATGAGTTTGCAGCAGTCTCAATCTTTTAATGAACAGCCATCATAGAATTACATAGAATCTACAGCACAGAAACAGGCCATTCGGCCCAACTGATCCATGCTGGTGTTTATGCTCCACACGAGCCTCCTCCCACCCCTCTTCATCTAACCCTATCAGCATAACCTTCAATTCCTTTGTTCTTCGTGTGTTTATCTAGCTTTCCCTTAAATGCATAAGTAAGTGGAGCTTCCCAACTTTATTCCGTGGAATGGATTGGACTCAAGTCTCCAGCACAGTATGGTTTGTTTTCCATTTTAAATGGGCTCATTCTCCCTTCCCAGGCCAATGTTTAACTGACATATCTTTCATTGGCAAGACTTCCCATTTTAAAAGATAAAGTGCCTCAACCATCACAGCAACCCATCGTCAAAACAAAAAGATATGGTTTGTTAAATCTTTATCAAGTAACTTTGTGAGGTCATATGGTGAAAGGGGCAGTCTTCCTGAAAGTGTTTGTCAAATATTTCCAACAAACACTGGGATGTTGTAATTCACTTTGTGTCAAAACATGTTATGACCCAAGAACAAAATTGCAACACCCTCATACGGCATCAGTCGTTGGGGATACGGGAAGACAATTGGAGCTTTCAAGATTGAGATCGATTTATTTCTGTTGGGGAACAGTATCAAGGGATATGGAGCAAAGATGGGAAAATGGATCTGAAGTGCAGATCAGCCGTGATCTAATTGAATGACGGAGCAGGCTCGAATGTGCTGAATGGCCTACTCCTGTTCCTAATGTTACTATGAAAAGGACTGCAATTGTGCGTCTCTCATTCTTCGAGCGTAAAGACTGTGGGTCCTTCAACATGTGCAAACCGGACTTTTTACAGGGTTAATAGCATCATCACGAGGTGATGGTATGATAGCGTACTGGCATTTATCTGCAATGAGCAAAGCGCAGGGTTTGAACACTTACGTAGTTTTATGACTATATATACATATATAATACTGGTGCCAGCCAGCGGAGTGTTCCAGTTGGCTGATGCTCCCAATGTGGTTTACATCGGTTTAAAAAAACATCATTTAACGATCTGCTTGAGATTTGAATTACCAGATAAAACCAATAGTGTAAGGAAACATGATTCCTTTCTGCTGGGCTTTGAGAAACACAGAGCAATAGTTGAAAGAATTTATCTGAGATGAACATGAACTGAATTTTAACAGTGGTGCTTTCGACGGTAGCAATAATAAGAAAGAACTTGCATTTATATAGCACCTTTCACGTCCTCAGCTAATGAATTAATTTCAAAATATATTCTCCGTTGTTATGTCGGCAAACATGGCAGCCAATTTACACACAAAAGATTGCACAAACAGCAGTGAGATAAATGACCAATGATTGTTGGCCAGGACACCAGGAGAATTATTCTGCTCTTCTTCACTGGAATCTAACAACAACTTACATTTATATTGTGCCTTTAAGGTATTAAAACCTCCAAAGGCGCGTTATAAGACAAAGTTTCCAAGGGTTTGTTTAACGTCTCATCCGAAACACGGCACCTCCGACAATGCAGCACTCCCTCAGTACTGCACCGGAGCATCAGCCTGGATTATGTGCTCAGATTCTGGAGTGGAGTTTGAACCCACCAGCTCCTGACTCAGAGCTGAGCCAGGCTGACACTATTGTCACATAGGCTGATAATCTCCTCGGAGTTGCTCCCACTCCGCTGCCGTAACTTCACCGAAAGGGAGACCCCGTTTAAACACATTAATGGTGTTTATGCCACACTTGGGGCAAAGTTATGCCGGTGGAACGGGAGGAGCTCCGAGGGAATTCCCAGCTGTAATGTCTGCTCTGAATCTCGAGACATGGCCTATAGCTCTCCTAACTTGGGCAAAGATTTCTTTGGACTCAGCAGTTTTGAATTTCGGAAACTCTCCCTCAGTCTGTAGGAGCTGTCGGTGGAGGGCCCCAGAGCGGACTCACTCCTGCTCAGGAAAGGCAAGGGAGTGCCGGCTTTGATGAAGCAGCAGCACAGGAGCTTGAGAATAGCTCGCCTCACCTCCTTGCTTCCAAATGAGTAGATGATGGGGTTGATGGCCGAGTTGACCACAGCCAACGCAATGGTCCATTCCATGCTGTGCAGATTCGCACAACGCGAGTCACAGAAGACGTCCAGAAGGAGAAGGACAAAGAGGGGGCTCCAACAGATCACGAAGGCGCCGACTATCATGAATACAGTCTTGAGCAGCCTCACGGACTTCTGCCTGCTTTTGCTGCAGGCCACGGAATTAGCACTGGTCCTCACAAGGTGGTAGATACCACTGTAGAGTGCCACTATCCCGATTATGATGATGCTGAACATCACGACGCAGAAGAGGATGTAGCTCTTGGAGTACAACGGCAGCAAGGTAGAACAGTCATCAAAGTTGCAAATGCAGTTCCATCCCAGCAGCGGCAGAAGGCCTATGAGGGAAGCTACCACCCAGCATATTCCAATCAGGACGTACACACGGTAGGTTTTGCGCGCCGAGGCATACGGTAGAGGTTTGACCATGGTCGCATATCTCTCCACCGCCGTGATGAGCAGGCTGAATGTCGAGGCGGCCAGGGCAAAGAACAGGACCCCTTCCCGAATGAACCAGAGCGTGGGGGTGATGTGAAAGGTCTTTTCACCCGACAGGCACAGGTTCACTATGTAGACGGTGCCGGTCAGTAGGTCGCAGAGGGTGATGTTGACAATGCAGTAGTAAACCCAGCTCCGGAAGCGAGTGTTGTTCAGGATGGCCAAGAAGACCAGCATGTTCTCCAGGACGATGAAGCAACTGACTGCCATGAAGATAATTCTGACAGCTCCCATGCCCTCACTGGGTAACCGCCTGTTCTCCAGCTTCCCAGTGTGATTGTAATGCAGCAGAATTATATTTACTTGTTGGCTGGCGAAGAAAGCCTGGCATTCACTGATATTATTCATTTTGGTAAGAAACACTGACTCTGAGGAGCAATGATTGCACTTTGAATGTTCCTGAACCTCTGTTGAAGTTAACCAGTTTGTTGGACAGGGCGTCCAGCGTAATTTTCTAATTTCAAAAAATCTGAAAAGAAAGTAAGAAATGTATTATCGCCCCACTCACTCACTGACAGCAAATGTCTCTGCTCCATGTGGACAAAAATCAAACCAATTATAGTTAAGTGTTAATAATTGATCCTCATAATTTTGTACAATTCTGCTACAGGATTGCAATTGCACTATATTGATGCTGATTGTATTATTTACTAATTGGCTGCTGATAATCTTGCCATGATTGGGTTACAGTCACTAGTCCACCATAGTCATTGTTACTGGTTGGCATGTATCTGCCATTGAAAAGCAAAAGACCCAAAAACCAGATTAAAACAATTCCCGCCTTCCCAGTGTGGGATGTTATGAAGTGCCAGGATGCAGATGGTTTGCCATCAACCTCGGCCCCTTCCCCTCCTGCCCCCCCCAAGCCCCGCACAACTCCCAGAGAGTTAAAATTGGCTCTTAAGTCTATGTTCCTTTTTACCCATTCACTGGACACTGGAAATATCCTTTCACTATTTACCCCCTCAAACTCTTCCATAACTTTGAACAACAACTTGCATTTATAAAGTGCCTTTAATGTAGTAAAACATCGCAAGGCGTTTCACAGGAGCGTAATGAGACAAAATGTGACACCGAGCCACATAAGGAGATATTAGGATAGGTGACCAAAAGCTTTATTAAAGCAGTAGGTTTTAAGGAGCATCTTAAAGGAAGAGAGAGAGAGGCACAGAGGTTTAGGGAGGTAATTCCAGAGCTTAGGGCCTTGGCAGCTGAAGCACGGCTACCAATGGTGGAGCGATAAAAATCGGGGGTGCGCAAGAGGCCAGAATTGGAGGAGCGCAGAGACCTTGGAGGGTAGCAGGACTGGAGGAGGTTACGGAGATAGGGAGGGGCGAGGCCGTGGAGCGATTTGAAAACAAAGATGAGAATTTTAAAATCGAGGCATTGCCGGACTGGAATAGAGCATTTTATTAGATACCCCATTAACCTTCTCTGCCCCAGAGAATACAGCCCTAGTTCTTTTATATCAAAAGTAAAATACTGCAGATGCTGGAAATCTGAAATAAAAACGGAAAATGCTGGAAACGTCACTGCACCATCATCAATTTTGTCATTTAATCTGACTATCCTCCACCCTATCATAGACCTTTCCCTTTTGTTCCTGCCCTGCCCCCCCTCCCCCACACCTCCTTTTCCCTGGCTCCGTACTTGATTAAAAGCTGTTCACCTCTAACATCTTCCAGTTCTGATGAAAGGTCATCGACCTGAAGTGCTCGCTCCGTTTCTCTCCACAGATGCTGCCTGACCTGCCGAGCGTTTCGAGCATTTTCTGTTTTTATTCCTAGTATTTTTTTTTAAGCTCCTCGACGTAATTATATCCTCTCATACGAACATATGGAAATGACAGGGAGGAAAAGACCATCAAGCTTGCCCCACACAGTAGTGATGCATGAAGCATCATGATCAGACACCCCGTACCCAACAGCAGCCATGTCATCTTAGGGTTGCCAACCCTCCAGGATTGTCCTGGAGTCTTCAGGAATTAAACATTAATCTCCTAGACACTGCTGCGAGCAACTCAGGAGAAAACCTGGTGGGCAGAAAAGTGGCAAATGGAATTCAATCCAGAGAAGTGTGAGTTAATGCATTTGGGGAGGGCAAACAAGGCAAGGAAGTACACAATAAATGGGAGGATACTGAGAGGTGTAGAGGAACAAGGGGACCTTGGAGTGCATGTCCACAGATCCCTGGAGCTAGCAGGACAGGTAGATAAGGTGGTTAAAAAGGCATATGGGATACTTTCCTTTATTAGCCGAGGCATAGAATATAAGAGCAGGGATTTTATGCTAGAAGTGTATAAAACATTGGTTAGGCCACAGCTTGATGACTGCGTATAGTTCCCGTCACCACATTACAGGAAAGATGTGATTGCACTAGAGAGGGTACAGAGGAGATTTACGAGGACGTTGCCAGGACTGGAGAATTTTAACTATGAGGAAAGATTGGATAGGCTGGGGTTGTTTTCTTTGGAACAAAGGAGGCTGAGGGGAGATTTAATTGAAGTAAATAAAATTATGATGGGACTAGATAGAGTGGATAGGAAGGACCTATTTCCCTTAGCAGAGGGGTCAGTGACCAGGGGGCATAGATTTAAAGTAATTGGTAGAAGGATTAGAGGGGAGCTGAGGAGAAATCTTTTCACCCAGAGGGTGGTGGGGGTCTGGAACTCACTGCCTGAAAGGGTGGTAGAGGCAGAAACCCTCAGCTCATTTAAAAAGTACTTGGATGTGCACTTGAAATGCGTAACCTACAGGGCTGCGGACCAAGTGCTGGGAAGTGGGATTAAGCTGGATAGCTCTTTATTGGCCGGCACGGACACGATGGGCCGAATGGCCTCCTTCTGTGCCGTAACTTTCTATAATTCTATGAAACAATTGTGTGTTTTTATAGAATCATAGAATGATGCGGCACAGAAGGAGGCCATTCGGCCCATTGTGCCTGTGCCGGCTCTTTGAAAGAGCTATCCAATTCATCCCAGTCCCCCTGCTCTTTCCATTTTTTTTCATTTTCTTTGAACATTTTTTGCTTATTAGTCATAAAAATGTTGGAGATGGGAAAGAAAGGCTGTTTGACTGGGTGGGGGAGTTGGAGGTCAGATGAAACCTCCAGGAATATGTCCAAACAGAATTGGAAACCCTATGTCATCTCCTGGAAGAGGCAAAAAAAAACCTTAATCCCTGGTATTATGTTTTTTTCCATGGCTCCAGTGACCTTTCTATAATGGGGTGCCCAAAACTGCAGTTCTAACAAATGCCTTGTCGGTTTTTAGTTCTTTTTGTTGTTTATCTGTGCTTCGGTGCACAGACTCATGTTGTATAAATACTAAACTGCGATTTGATTGCAGATTTTGCCCAGTGCTTAAAATAAACCCAAAAATAACCAGAATAAAAAGAAACAGAAGCATCTGGTGTTAAAATATTGCACGTTTGCGTAGTTGTGTTGGGCCTCGAGGGAAAACTTCAGCCTCGGGATTGGGTGATTCACAGCAGGACCTCCTAGCAACAGGAAAAGATCAGCAACAAAACACACAGGTGAAACGTTGCAGTCGGAAAGAAAGAACCTGCATTTATATAGCGCCTTTCACGACCTCAGGACCTCCCAAAGCGCTTTACAGCCAATGAAGTACTTTTTGAAATGTGCTCACTGTTGTAATGTAGGAAACGCAGCAGCCAATTTGGGCACAGCGAGCTCCCACAAACTGCAATGGGATAATGACCAGATACTCTGTTTTAGACGGTGGTTGAGGGATAAATATTGAACAGGACACCATGGAGAACTCCCCTGCTCTTTTTCGAAATAGTGCCATGGGATTTTTTTACATCCATCTGAGAGGGCAGATGGGGCCTCGGTTTTAATGCCTCATCCGAAAGACGGCATCTCTGACAGTACAGCACTCCCTCAGTACTGGCACTGGGAGCGCAAGCCTGGATTATGTGCTGAAGACTCTGGAGTGGGACTTGAACCTACCACCTTCAGAGGCAAGTGTGCTACCCCACTGAGCCATGGCTGTCACCAAAGGCTACAACGGAAGATAAGAAATATATGTTTGTCCTAATATTTTTCTAACATCAGAAGGCTGCCAAAAGGAATATGTCGCAACAGCTGGATGACGAAGCGCAGATGTTTTAAAAATACTACTTCTGCACTTGGACTGCAACAACCTCTGTCAAGAGCAAATCGTCACTAATGTGCGTATTTATTTTATATACTGTAACCATGACTGGTGGATTTAAAATACAAGCCCCATGTGTTGCATTGCATAACTTAACTTCCTCTTTAACAGCTGGCATTGTCTTGCTGAAGTTGCTGGGATCACCTGATTAGGGAGCGCTCCACCTTGATGCTTCTGCTGTGTGTCTGGTGTCAGGAGACATTCCGGTTAGCACTGTGTTCCGTAGAACACTGACTGGGAATAGGGAGATTCTCAACCCCCTTCCCTCACCCCCGTTCCTCTACGGCTGCGTATGATGTGAGGACATATTTATGGGTCTCCATTTCAATCCGAGTGCTGGAATTGGCCAGCTCCTGCTGCGGCTGAACTCAGGATGCTATTGGTGCTAAAGAGAGAAAGACTTGCATTTATATAGCGCCTTTCACGACCTCAGGACGTCCCAAAGTGCTTTACAGACAATGAAGTACTGTTTGAAGCGTAGTCACTGTTGTAATGGGGAGTCGAGGACAAAGGGACATAGCCTAAAAATTAGAGCCAGGACTTTCAGGAGTGAAGTTAAGAAACACTTCTACACGCAAAGGGTGGTAGAAGTTTGGAATTTTCTTCCGCAAACAGCAATTGATGTTAGCTCAATTGTCAATTTTAAATCTGAGATTGATAAATTTTTGTTAACCAAAGGTATTAAGGGATATGGAGCTAAGGTGGGTATGTCGAGTTAGGCCACAGATCTCACTGAATGGTGGAACAGGCTCGAGGGGCTAAATGGCCAACTCCTGTCCCTATGCTCCTATATAATGTAGGGATGCACGGCAGCCAATTTGCGCACAGCAAGGTCCCACAAACCGGATAAAGCCGGCTCCCCACATTTAGTGAGGTGGAACCGGAGCCGGTGAATCTGGTGGTGGGACATTGAAAAGCTGCCAAGAGAACAGTGCCGTGTTGGGACAGTTATAGTTATCCATGCAGCCAACGGTGGGGGAACCTGCTCTCACGGTGCTCGCACTCTCGTACCACATAGGCGCCTAGTGATGATGCTAAGTTCCACCGGGATGATCCATTGTCCTGAGGTAATATACCTCAATAATACTTTTTTTAATTCCCTGATGCTGTCCTTTTAAGAGAACTTGTACTGTTTTCCTTAGTACAGCTTGAGTGTCATTTTGCATTGGAGAGGGAGGGGCGACAGGGAAAAGGAGAAAGACAGGGCGGAGGGGGGGTGAAGGGAAGGGGAGGGAGGGGACAGAAAAGGGGGAAAGTGAAAAAAGAAGGGGGACGGGGAGAAGATTGGAAGGGAAAAGGAGAGGCAGGAGAGAGAGGGGCGGGAGAGTAGAGGGGAGTGAGGGAACAAAGGAAATGGAAAGTGGAGATAGAGGGAATGGAATAGGGAGAGAGTGAAGAGAAAGGGAAAAGGAGAGGGAGAAGGAGAAGTGAAGAGAGATAGAAGAGGGTGAGGGAGCAGAATACTTTGTTTCTCTCTCTCCCTTGACACTCATTCCCACACAGTATTTCTAAATGTAACTTTTTCAAAAAAATTACCATGTTCATGATAGAAGCATGTAGATTTTTCAAAGGTGCATATTTAAAGAGATAAGTAATAAGAAAAAAACTGTCTAAATCTTTAAAAATATTTTCTTTCAGCCTCAGATACAGACACAAATCCATTATTATACATACTATATAGATTTTACGCTGTTCCTGTAATATATGTATTTACAGTGTAATACAGAAGACATTAGAGATGCTACACTACAGAGCAGTGTTACTGATATACATTATTTGAACTGAACGGTGTGCCTATCAATGCAAACTGCTGGATGTATCGATACTGCATGTAACTCACTTTTAAATAAAGTTTTTCCTTTGCTGTGTGAGTTGCAGTAAATTTAAGAATGGCAGCAGCAATCCTGCTTGCACCTTCTCGGTTATGCATGGTGCAGCAAGTACTTATGGAAAGATTGAACTTACTGTGCTGATGCCGTGGACTTGTCCTGTCATCGCTTGAGTTGTAGTTTGCCCTGTTTCAGCAGCTGCCTCTCGCTCTCGCTCTGCCTGCCCTGACTGTGCACATGGTCTCAGCAAATTACAGAAGTTGCAAACAGACTTGTTTTGATCGGTACTGCACCACCCTCGATGACACGGCAGACTGAACGAACTGATAAGACTCTGCAGCACATGCATGTGAATCTTGTGAAGCAGCACAGTGCAAGGGAAGAAACAAACTCGCCTCCAGACCACGTCATCTTAACCTAATTGAGCGCTGGATCACCCCGAGAGAAATCCCCCCTCTCCCCCTGCCCCCTTCAATTTTCTCCTCTCCTCTCTTGAAGACGCCTTTATGTGCATGGGTATTGTTGCACAATGTGTTGGAGCTGTAACATCTGCAGTATGTGTAGCACTCTCGCCTCTGAGTCAGAAGGTCGAGGGTTCAAGTCCCACTCTAGAGATTTGACGACAAAACTGACACTCCAGTGCAGTACTGAGGGAGTTCTGCACAGTTGGAGGTGCCATCTTTAAGCCGAGGCCCTGTCTGCCCTCTCAGGTGGACGTAAAAGATCCCATGGCACTATTTCGAAGAAGAGGAAGGGAGTTCTTCCTGGAGTCCTGGCCGATATTTATCTCTCAACCAACATCACTAAAAAAACAGATGATCTGGTAAACATCTCATTGCTGTTAGTGGGAGCTTGCTGTGCACAAATTGGCTGCCGCGTTTCCTACATTACAACAGTGACTACACTTCAAAAAGTACTTTTTTTATTCGTTCATGGGATGTGGGCGTCGCTGGCAAGGCCAGCATTTATTGCCCATCCCTAATTGCCCTTGAGAAGGTGGTGGTGAGCCGCCTTCTTGAACCGCTGCAGTCCATATGGTGAAAGTTCTCTCACAATGCTGTTAGGAAGGGAGTTCCAGGATTTTGACCCAGCGACGATGAAGGAACGGCGATATATTTCCAAGTCGGGATGGTGTGTGACTTGGAGGGGAACGTGCAGGTGGTGTTGTTCCCATGTGCCTGCTGCTCTTGTCCTTCGAGGTAGTAGAGGTCGCGGGTTTGGGAGGTGCTGTCGAAGAAGCCTTGGCGAGTTGCTGCAGTGCATCCTATGGTTAGTACACACTGCAGCCACTGTGCGCCGGTGGTGAAGGGAGTGAATGTTTAGGGTGGTGGATGGAGTGCCAATCAAGCGGGCTGCTTTGTCCTGGATGGTGTTGAGCTTCTTGAGTGTTGTTTGAGCTGCACTCATCCAGGCAAGTGGAGAGTATTCCATCACACCCCTGACTTGTGCCTTGTTAATGGTGGAAAGGCTTTGGGGAGTCAGGAGGTGAGTCACTCGCCGCAGAATACCCAGCCTCTGATCTGCTCTTGTAGCCACAGTATTTATATGGCTAGTCCAGTTAAGTTTCTGGTCAATGGTGATCCCCAGGATGTTGATGGTGGGGGATTCTGCGATGGTAATGCCATTGTTTGTCAAGGGGAGGTGGTTAGACTCTCTCTTGTTGGAGATGGTCATTGCCTGGCACTTGTCTGGCGCGAATGTTACTTGCCACTTATCAGCCCAAGCCTGGATGTTTTCCAGGTCTTGCTGCATGCGGGCTCGGACTGCTTCATTATTTGAGGGGTTGTAAATGGAACTGAACACTGTGCAATCATCAGCGAACATCCCCATTTCTGACCTTATGATGGAGGGAAGGTCATTGATGAAGCAGCTGAAGATGGTTGGGCCTAGGACACTGCCCTGAGGAACTTAATTGGGTGTAAAGTGTTTTGGGAGGTCTTGAGGTAGTGAAAGGCGCTAGATAAATGCAAGTCTTTCTATGGAGCAGAGATGTGCTTTTGGTTTGGTGATTACGATGATTGCTCCATTGTGGAGAGGTGCTGAGTGGAAGCCGGGGAGATGGCAACAAACCAGGGGGGTCATTGACAAAATGATCTCATGCTCCTAGATGCTGGTTCAGTGCAAAGTCGGTGGCAGTCCAGCACTAGATCATGGGGATGTGGTGTGAGAATGCACAGTACTGTGTACAGCGAGTGTGCAATGTGTGTGCATGTGAGAGTGCACTGTGATTGTACAGTGTGTGCAAGACACAGTGAGTATGGAACTTGCATTTAGAATGATACAGCACAGAAGTGGCCCATCGTGCCTGTACCAGCTCTAGAAAGAGCTATCCAATATGCATGGTGAGTGTGCACTGTGTGTATGGTGAGTGTTGATGTGTGTGTGCACAGTGTGTATGGTGAGTGTTGATGTGAGTGTACTCAGTGTATATGATGAGTGTACACATTGCTGCTCATGTGCATGGTGAGTGCACATCGTGAATGTGCAATGTGAGTGCAAAATTTCTGTATCCCACTTTAAATGTGTAATATGTGTGTGACACCATGAGTGTGAACTGTGGGTGTTTATGCGTTGTCAGTGTACAATTTGTATGTGACACTGTGATTTCTTGACACTTAGAAGGAATCAGCCAGGGCACTACTCCTGACAGATGCCTATTGACCCCACAACAGAGAGTGCTCATGTACAGATGTGGAATAAGGATAGGATTGTGTTCAGCTACGATACACTTCACGGGTGGATAGCCTGCCAACATTCAGTATCTAGCCTCCCAAATGAAGAATGGCCCCTTGGGTACGTTCCCTGAGGGCAACCAGCACAAGTCCAATCAATCAGAGCCAGCGCCATTGGGAGAGGAGGCTGAAGACTTGGTGAAGAATGAACGAGCAAGGTTACTGATGATCTCCACAAGTTCTTCTGCTGGGAGGGGTCAAGAGGTGGGAGAAGGCTCGTGTGGAGCATTAACGCCGGCATAGACCAGTTGGGCCGAAAGGCCTGTTTCTGTGCTGTAGACTCTATGTAATTCTATGTAATATGTAATGATAGAGGTCTGGAGGAAGGATTTTCTTTTCAAGGTGTACTGCGTCAGAGCGTCACACACAAATTACACCCTGATAACACACTCTCGCGTGCCCATCCTGTCCGATCCCTGCCGCGAGAATGCTGCAGATTAATTTAACTGAGACGGGGAAGAAAAAGAAGAGGGTGGTAAAAAAAAAGAGGTGCTGAGTGCTCGAGAAGGTGAAGATCTGCTGGCGGGAAGTCGCTACATCTGGTAAACAGCACCCTTGTTGCAGCAACTGAGGAACATCAATCCTCTTACACAAGATAGAAAGATGTGCGTTAAGAGATCTTCCTGTTTACTCCCTTCACAAACCATATATGACGGAGGAGCAAAGTGTTGATCTCTGTTGAATTATTGCTCACTCAGCCAATTTCCTCCCTCCCTCCGCCCCCACCACTCCTCCTCTTCAGTAGACATTAACCCCCTTGCAGGGCAATGGTCCCACGCACACTGGGTGCCCCCTGGCCATCATCCGTTATATATTCAGGTGTGAGCTTTGACAGTGAATGCTCACGGGTTAATGCATCATAGTCGCACCCTCATCTGCTGTCCCCACCACCTCGCAACATGCCCAATTCCGGCAGCGATCATCACATAGCAATCTGGCCGATTTTATTGTTCTCCATCCGAACCCAGGGTGCGTGAAGCCAACTGTAACGGGCCTATTGCCGCCCTGAGTGAGATCAGCCAGTCCAGCACAGACCTAGAATGGACTCTGCCAACATCCCCATCCCCCCCGGCCTTGCATGGCTCAGCCGCTCTCTGGTACAATGATGGCAGCGGGCACATCGCATTAAAGAGCTGGGCAAACAGTTTTCATTTCTCTGCAAAAACTCGATGGAAATTAGCATCGAAACGGGAGTCCATCGCCCCACAAATCGCGATTGATTTTGCACATGCCTGTTCTAATTCCATTGCCGAATAATATTAATAACATGGCCGTGGGGTGGGGGAAACGGGTTGCTTTTCTGGGAAGCAGCACATCAAACATGGGAGAAGAAATAAAATACAGTAAAGAAAACTTGGAAATTAAAAAGAAATTAATGAATGATAATGAGATGCTAAATAATTATTTTACGTTCCTTCTTTTCATATACTTGATAAACATTTGCCCAGAACTTTTCACAATAGATGAGTGGGTGAAACGTCAACTGTAACTGGTAAACTATTTCACTGTGTTGGCTCAAGCATTTCCACATAGATTTCCCTTTACCAGATTGCACGCAGTCTCACACGTAAATGTTGCAACAGCTTATCATTTCTTGCAAGTATTTTTTTTCTTTAGCTCCCTCACCTCATGGTCCTGAAACCATTGACTTGTTCTGGGCACAATTCCAAGGAGTTGCCCTTAGTTGCCTCCACCAAGTGACTGTGCTTCATATGTGTTACATCGAGTTACATCGAAACTGGAGCACAGGAACAGGCCATTCGGCCCAACTGGTCCATGCTGGCATCGATGCTCCACACAAGCATCCTCCCTCCCTACTTCATCTAACTCTATCAGGATATCCTTCTATTCCTTTCTCCCTCATATACTTATCTAGCTTCCCCTTAAATGCTTCAATGCTATTCGCCTCAACTACGCCCTATGGTAGTGCATTCCACATTCTTACCACTCTTTGGATGGCCCTGGATTATGAGTGTGTTTGACCGTGGGTGAACGGAGGGGGAGGAGAGGAGTGGGAATGGCGTATTGATCCCAATCCTGTCCTCACCTGAAGCCTGCGTGCAGGTGTCGCTGGATGGCTCAATGGGCAGTACTCTCACTTACTGAGTCAGAAGGTCATGGGTTCAACTCCCACTCCAGAGACTTGAGCACAAGGTCCAGGCTGACATTTCAGTGCAGTACTGAGGGCGTGCTGCACTGCCGTTGGTGCCCTCTTTCAGATGAGATGTTAAACACCATCCAAGATAAAGCAGCCCGCTTGATTGGCACCCCATCCACCACCCTAAACATTTACTCCCTTCACCACCGGCGCACTGTGGCTGCAGTGTGTACCATCCACAGGATGCACTGCAGCAACTCGCCAAGGCTTCTTCGACAGCACCTCCCAAACCTGCGACCTCTACTACCTCGAAGGACAAGAGCAGCAGGTACATGGGAACACCACCACCTGCACGTTCCCCTCCAAGTCACACACCATCCCGACTTGGAAATATATCGCCGTTCCTTCATCGTCGCTGGGTCAAAATCCTGGAACTCCCTTCCTAACAGCACTGTGGGAGAACCGTCACCACACGGACTGCAGCGGTTCAAGAAGGCGGCTCACCACCACCTTCTCAAGGGCAATCAGGGATGGGCAATAAATGCCGGCCTCGCCAGCGACACCCACACCCCATGAACAAATTTTTAAAAACCGAGGCCCTGTCTGCCCTCTCAAGTGAATGTGAAAGATCCCATGGCACTTTTTTGAAGAAGAGCAGGGGAGTTCTCCCCGGTGTCCTGGCCAATATTTATTCCTCACCCAACATCACTAAAACAGATTATCTGGTCATTATCACATTGCTGTTTGTGGGATCTTGCTGTGCACAAATTGACTGCCGCGTTTCCTACATTACAACAGTGACTACTCTTCAAAAGTACTTCATTGACTGTAAAGTGCTGTGGGACGCCCTGAGGTCGTGAAAGGTGCTATATAAATGCAAGTTCTTTCTTTCTTTCTTTCAACCGGGGCACTGAGACCAGTTGTGCCGTTTTCTTTTTATTTTTAAAAGGGTAATGCCTTCATTAAAACGCGTCTGGCTAACCTATTTTTTTCTAATGTAAGGAATCTTACAACACCAGGTTATAGTCCAACAGTTCTATTTGAAAATCACAAGCTTTCGGAGGCTTTCTCCTTCGTCAGGTGAGAAACGACGAAGGAGAAAGCCTCCGAAAGCTTGTGATTTTCAAATAAAACAGTTGGACTATAACCTGGTGTTGTAGGATTCCTTACATTTGTCCACCCCAGTCCATCACCGGCATCTCCACATCATGGCTATTTTTTTCTAACCTCAGAATAAGAGGAAGAGACAGGAACGTGTGCGTGGATTTCATCGCAACGACATCACGTTCAAACAACCGCAAGAATTTACATTTCTACACATGGCAACTCACGTAAAGAGAACGTTTCCAGATACTTAACAAGTCAGAAAAAAATTGGATACCAAGAAGGAAAATTTGAGAGTGGGAGGAGACCAAATGCATGGTCAAAGAGAAGGGTTTTTATGAGGCTTTCGAAGGCAGCAAGATAGACAGCAGAGTAAAACGAGTTTGGCAGAAAAATTCAGAGGAATGCAGTGACTGAATGAATGACACTCAATGGTGAAGAGAGGGGCGGTTTGAATAAGCAGTGATTCAGCAACAGAGGAGCCGAGGAGGGGGACATACTGCTGAAGACGTCCAATTTCCACCTCAAACCCTTTTCAGGAATACGCGACCATTTAAGGATGAAGCTGCCGTTTTCTTCGTGTAACGTCTCTGTATTTCTATATCATCAAATTGCAGGCGACGTGAGCAAGCTATTATAAAACGAACTGATATTTTAGCACAGGTCTCTGCCCTGTCAAGATTGGCGATAAACCGTCGTGGCATTCAACGATTGTCACAAAGCTTAATGGATGTGGAGACAGGCATGTCCCAGGAAACCAGGGGAGGAGCAATTGGCACGGTGAAGTAAGAAAGAAAGAAACACTTGCATTTATATAGCACCTTTCCCAACCTCATGGTGTCCCTAGGAACTTCACAGCCAATGAAATACTTTTGGAGTATAGTCGCTGTTGTAATGTAGGGAAACACACTTCGCCAATTTGAGCACAGCAAGCTCCCACAAACAGCTATGAAATAAATGACCAGATAATCTGTTTTTAGGTGTTGGTTGAAAGAAAGAAAGACCTTGCATTTCTATAGCGCCTTTCATGACCTCAGGACTTCCAAACGCGCTTTACAGCCAATGAAGTGCTTTTGAAGTGTAGTCACTGTTGTAATGTAGGAAACGCAGCAGCCAATTTACGCACAGCAAGATCCCACAAACAGCAATGGGATAATGACCAGGTAATCTGTTTTAGTGATATTGCTTGAGGGATAAATATTGGCCAGGACACCGGGGAGAACTCCCCTGCTCTTCTTCAAATAATGCCATGGGATTTTTTATGTCCACCTGAGAGGGCAGACGGGGCCTCGGTTTAATGTCGCATCCGAAAGACAGCACCTCCTGTCCTGCCCCAATGTGTTTCAAAGTAATCCAATGATACAAATCAAATTAGTATATCCTTCGCGACTACAACCTTAATAGCAGTGAAGGAGCTTGCGTGCGTCCATGATCTGAAGGGCTACATAGGAGCTAAGTCTTGCCAACAGTAGGAAGGTCAAAGGGGAAAGGCCAGACAAATAACGGTCAAGTTTGAGTGAGGCTGGTCCCTGCCCAAGAACAATATGTCCATCCATTCAAAGGGAACACGGGATGGAGAATCAGCATTACAGCGCTGTAACTCTACCCATAACCCAGACTCCCTTTGGGTATGGCTCCCCACAGTGACAACGCTGGACCACATGGTGAAGTGTGCTCGAAGAGTCTTTTTCAGCACTCAGGAGATTGGCCAAGTTTCTGGAGCACAAACTGAGGGAGAAGAAAGTAGAAATGACTCAAAACAAACCTCCTGAAGATACCTTCCTTGACAATCTTTTTTTTTTCTCTGGAATTTCCTCCCTAAACCTCTCTGCCTCTCTCTCCCCTCCTGTAAGACACTCCTTGAACCTTACTTCTTTTGACTAAGCTTTTGGTCACCTGTCCTAATATCTCCTGATATGTCAATTTTTGTCTGCTTACGCTCCTGTGAGGCCCCATGGGACGTTTTATTGGGTTAAAGGCCCTGTAGAAGTGCAAGTTGTTGCTGTTGTTCTCATTTCTCTCCGAATCAGCCAATCAGCTCAATTTTTATCACTTGTTTGGAGGATTTTATCTTCATGTGGTCATGGGCTTCCTGGCAACAACTTGAAATTCTAAGAAGAAAAAAGGATCTCTCCATCAGTGCTTTGTGAAAACTGATATTTGCTCTTTTGTGATAACGAACGGCATCGATGAAAAACTAATTGAAACAGAAGGGCCAAGGAGAGAGAGCAGGGAAGTGGGATCAGTTCTGGATTGTTCTAGCAAAGGGCCGTCACAGACACATTGGGCTGACAACCTCCTCTGGTGTTGTAAACCACTCTGGTTTTACTGTATCCATCTCTTGTAGTGTGAAAAAAAAAACATTTGTCACTATACTCAGAATTCTGCGGTTTTCTGGAAAAACCTCATTACAAAATATTAAGGAAATGTACAGCGTTTCTTCCTGCTCAATTGCAAAACCTCCGCAGTGAAACTTGAGCAGATGGAGGATTCCTGAACAGAATGTACACTGAGTTCTTAACGGGTTTCAAATTGTGTGGGCCAATTGCACCGTGCATTACCCTAGAATGTTTGTTCACCCGGTTTAACTCTAACTATTAGCCTCTGAACCCAAAGGAAGGGTACGGCTCTGAACTTTTCGGTTTGCTGGAATGATACAAAATTGGAATGCGCTGCCTGAAAGGGTGGTGGAAGCAGATTGAGTAGTGACTTTCAAAAGGAGAGGGAATTAGGGGTTACGGGGAGCGGGCAGGAAATTGGACATGAAGCTGAGTTCGGATCGGTCAAGGCCCTGTGGGTGGCGGAGCGGGCCCCAGGGGCTGAGTGGCCGGGTCCTGCTCCTACTTCTTGTGTTCTTTAGATTTGAGGTTAGGATCAGATCAGCCATGATCTTATTGAATGGCGGACCAGGCTCGAGGGGCCGATTGGCCTACTCCTGCTCCTATTTCTTGTGTTCTTATAAATACTTGAAAAGGAAAAATTTGCAGGGCTATGGGGAACAGGCAGGGCAGTGGGCCTACTCGGATAGTTTCAGCATAGAGCCACGATGGGCTGAACGGCCGTGCTGTAAGATTTTATGAGTAGGCGTTCATTTTGTTTTTGTGGCTGTCGCAAGCCTGTTTGTTTATTTAATGTTCTTCTTTCTGGTGGGGTACAGTCCCATTGCCACTGACAGCTCTCCATTATCCCACCCTAAAGCTCTTTCTCCATTGTGAATCTGGACGAGTGTCGGTCGTCTATTCCACCGTTGGACCCTCGTCCCAAACGTTGCTGACCTCCATTGGCTTCCCCCATCTCCCTAGTGGAATCAATTTCAAAATCCTCATCCTTCTCTTCAAATTGCCCAACCCCCCCCCCCCCCCCCCCACCTTCGGCCCCACATCCCTGTCCACACGCCCCACTCCGCTGTGCTTTCCCTCTCTCTCCACACCCCACCCACTCTACTGCTACTGATCGCCTGCTCCGCCAATGGGAGCGTAGCGCTGCTTGAGCGACGTTTACGGCCTTCTCTGTCCTGCCCGCAGTACCTTGCAGCGTGGAAGCCTAAGTTCAGCTCTTTCAGATGTTATGTGACTGTGTGGGTCCAAGAGGGAGTCTCGATTGGGTTGCCTGAAGGACTCCCTTGGTGTCAAAGCTCTCACCTGACCGGGCGATATGCCCGAATAGTTGCAATCGTCGGAGACTGATGGTTTCAGAGACCGCGGGTTATGTTGCACGACATCTTATCTCTGCGTTCCGACCATGGTTGTACCAGTGGACTCCAACTATTTGTTAGAGACAGCATTGGTCAAAGGCATCCAGTCTCCTCCTCCAGCCCTACAATCCTCCGAGATCTCTGAGCTCTTCCAATTCTGGCCTCTTGGGCATCCCCGATTTTCATCACTCCACCATTGGCAGCCGTGCCTTCAGCTGCCTAGGCTCTAAGTTCTGGAATTCACTCCCTAAACCTCTCCAACTCTCTACCTCTCTCTATCCTCTTTTCAAGATGCTTCTTAAAACCTACCTCCTTAACCAAGCTTTTGGTCACCTGTCCTAATATCTCCTTATGTGGCTCGGTGTCAAATTGAAACATACAAAATTCTTACGGGGCTCAACAGGGTAGATGCAAGGAGGATGTTTCCCCTGGCTGGGGAGTCTAGAACCAGGGGTCACAGTCTCAGGATAAAGGGTAGGCCATTTAGGACTGAGATGAGGAGAAATTTCTTCACTCAGAGGGTGGTGAATCTTTGGAATTCTCTACCCCAGAGGGCTGTGGAGGCTCAGTCATTGAGTACATTCAAAACAGAGATCGATAGATTTCTAGATATTAAAGGCATCAAGGGATCTGGGGATGGTGCAGGAAAATGGCGTTGAGGTAGAAGATCAGCCATGATCTTGTTGAATGGAGAGCAGGCTCAAGGGGCTGGATGGCCTACTCCTGCTTCTACTTCTTATGTTCTTATGTTCTTAAATTTTGTTTGATAATTGAAGGGCCTTGTGACATTTTACTACCTTAAAGGCGCTATATAAATGCGAGTTGTTGTTGTTGTTGTTGTTGTTGTTGTTGTGACGTGTTGGAGCCCACGAGTTTGCTCCATATGTCAGGACCAGGATAACAAGACAGTTATAGAATTTGAGCTTGGTTGCTAGTTGGATTCTTGAGCTCCACCCGTTCTTATCAAGAGATCTACCGTTGGGGACAGTGTGTGCAGGCGTTGGGTGAGGACTGGGTCATGTCTGGCTGCGAGGCCCCCCTGTGCCAAAGTACCCTGCCAACGCTCGCTGGTGCTCCGCTGGTGTTAGGGATGACAACCCTGGCTGGAGGCATTCCAGGAGGTTCCATCACATGACCTCCCGCCTCCAACCCGGCCCGCCCCCAAACTCACACCGTTGGTTGCCCGGCACAGCCATCCTCGCAATGCTCCGTCTTTCCCCCGCTGGTTGGAATCTCTTTGTTAGCTGATTGGATGATTCTTGACTGTTGGTCAAACAGCCCTTTCTTTTCCCCCATCTCCAATATTTTTATAACTAACAAACAAAAGCGTTCAAAGAAAAACACTTTTTTTTTAATGCCCCTGTGATTTTTCTCCCGGGTTTTGCGCGCAGCAGTGTCCTGGAGATTAAGCTTTAATTCCTGGAGACTCCAGGACAATCCTGGAGGGTTGGCAACTCTAGCTGGTCCAGTTCTGGGCACCGCACCTTGGAAAGGATATATTGGCCTTGCAAGAAGTGCAGTACAGATTCACCAGAATATTACCAGGGCTCCAAGGATTACATTATGAGGAGAGATGACACAAATTAGGCCTGTATTCCCTGGAATTAAAAAGGCTAAGGGGTGATTTGATTGAGGGTTTTAGGATTTTGAAAGGATTTGATAGGGTAGATAGAAACGTTTTCCGCTGGTGGGAGAGTCTAGGACAAGGGGACATAACCTTAAAATCAGAGCCAGGCCATTCAGGAGAGAAGTTAAGAAACACTTCTTCACGCAAAGGGTGGTAGAAGTGTGGAACACTCCCACAAAAATCATTAGATGCTAGCTCAATTAATAATTTTAGATCAATAGATTTTTGCTAGTCAAAGGTATTAAGGGATATGGAGCCAAAGCGGATGGATGGAGTTAGGATACAGATCAGCCATGATCCCATTGAATGGTGTGGAGATGCCGGTGATGGACTTGGGTTGACAATTGTAAACAATTTTACAACACCAAGTTATAGTCCAGCAATTTTATTTTAAATTCACAAGCTTTCGGAGGCTTCCTCCAAGCGTACTCCAAGGCGGCCTTCGAGACACACGACAACGCAAAATCGTCGAGCAGAAATTGATAGCCAAGTTCCGCACCCATGAGGACGGCCTCAACCGGGATCTTGGGTTCATGTCACGCTACACGTTACCCCACCAGCGAACAAATGTTATCTGTTTTTAATATAATGGGTCAGTTGCTGTCTTTTCTATGTTTCTACCTCTCTATCTGTTTTTTTTTGTTTTTTTTTGGTGATTTGTATATTCGGAGACCTTGCAGGTAACACCTGTCTGTCTGCACACTGATTGCCTTGGCAACGGGCAGTTGAAAAAACTGTCTGTAATCACCAAGCATTGTTCTGTGATTTATAAATGCGATTTCATTTCGAGGATTCCAATGAATGGTGGAAGAGGCTCGAGGGGCTGAATGGCCTCCTCCTTTTCCTATGAAGTGGCCATTTGGTTGACGGCAGCTGGTGTGTGTGGGACTGACCTGCCTCCCAGCTCAGCTCTGCGCTTTCAGGAGAGAGGGGGTGGAAAAGATTGTCAAAAAAAAGAAGGAACGGAAGAATTGGAGAGAGGAGATTTTCATTATTTCATTAGGTTTGTCCAAGGTGGATTGTGAAGATAGGACCTATAGATGATATAATCTGCCCAGCACCACAGAGTCTGAAAATAGTCAGCTCTGAAAACCACAGCAACCCACAGGAAGAGGCAGTTAGGGTGGGGCAGCAGGTTTGCTGTTCGCTGCTGCTCATGCAAATACTCTCCCTTCCAAAATATTAAACAATCATTATTTAAATGATTATATTGAGTTAGAAAACCACGTTGGACAAGCCTCCAAGAGCCTGTACTTCTGCCCTTCCATGATGCGTGTATATAAAGTTACAGAGGCTTCAAGCAATGTGTGTGAATGTGTGCAGAGGGTAACGCTAATATAAGAAAGAACTGGTATTATATAGCTCTGTATCAAGACCTCAGGATATCCAAAAATGCTTCACATCCAATGAATTACACTTAAAGTGCAGTCACTGTTGCCATGTAGGCAAAGGTAATGTACCTTCGTAAAGGTAGTATCAGCCGTGGCTCGGTTGGTAGCATTCTTGCCTCGTAGTCAGATGGTTGTGGGTTGATGTCCCACTCCAGAAACTTGAGCACGTGCTCCAGGTTGACACTCCAGTGCAGTGCTGAGGGAGTGCGGCACTGTCGAAGGTGCCGTCTTTCAGATGAGATGTTAGATTGAGGCCCCATCTGCCCTCCCAGGTGGACTTAAACAATCCTATGGCACTATTTTGACGAAGAGCAGGGGAGTTCTCCCCGGCGACCTGGCCAACATTTATCCCTCAACCAACACCTAAAAAAAAAACAGATTACCTGGTCATTATCATTGCTATTTATGGGACCTTGCTGTGGGCAAATTGGCTGCCGCATTTCCTATATTATAATAGTAGCTGCATTCAAAAGTGGATTGGCTGTAAAGCACTTTGGGATATCCTAAGGTCATGAAAGGCACGATAAAAATGCAAGTTATTTCTTTCTTTCACACAACTTTGTAAAAGCTGCGATGAGCACTAAGGGTAAGTTTTTAAAGTCACAACAGGCCCAATAGCTCAGTTGGTAAATTGCACTGCGCAGTGTGTTTTCGATCGCCGGTCGGTGCTGTGTTACTTGATCTTATCTGAGACATTGGTTAGGGTGCTAGAACTTGCCTCAATACCCTGGAGCTGTGGAATGGTAAAATCAATCCTGATTGCCATCCAATGGCCTTTACTGAACGTGTGCGCTCATGTGTGTTGACGTTAGGATGTGGTGCCCAACTACGGTCAAACTGCCGGCAGATGCTCACCGACAAAGCTTACAATTGAAGGACGGCCATGTGCGTGAGGTGCTTCTGCCACCGTGCCCCAGCAAGTGTCTGCAGCATCAGGAGAAGAGGGGAGAGTCAGATCTTGTCCTCACAATAACAACATGCATTTATACAGCGCCTTTAATGTCCCAAGGCGCTTCACAGGAGCGATTATCAAACAAAAATTGACACCAAGCCACATAAGGAGATATTAGGACAGGTGACCGAAAGCTTGGTCAAAGAGGTAGGTTTTAAGGAGCGTCTTGAAAGAGGAATGAGAGGTAGAGAGGCGGAGAGGTTTGGGAGGGAATTCCAGTGGTGGAGCGAAGAAAATCGGGGACGCGCAAGAGGCCAGAACTGGAAGAGCGCAGAGATCTCGAAGGGTTGTAGGGCTGGCATTGGTTACAGAGATAGGGAGGGGCGAGGCCATGGAGGGATTTGAACACAAGGATGAGAATTTTAAAATCAAGGTGTTGCCGGACCGGGAGCCAATGTAGGTCAGGGGTGATGGGTGAGCGGGACTTGGTGCGAGTTAGGATACGGGCAGCAGAGTTTTGGATGAACTCAAGTTTATGGAGGGTGAAAGGCAGGAGGCCGGCCCAGGAGGGCATTGGAATAGTCGAGTCTGGAGGTAACAAAGGCATGGGATGATTGTTTCAGCAGCAGATAGGCTGAGGCAGGGGTGACACCTAAGTGCACAATGTGGGGGTGGATTTCAACTCCAGTGTGGGAAGCCGGCAGGGAGCCTCCATAGGAGGCCCTCACAGAGGGTTGAGTCTCATTTACATCCCACCAGCTAGCTACCCACCTGAAACAGGCATAAAGAGGCAGCTGGCACTCAGGTAAGTTGCGGTGGCGGGGTTGGGGTGGGGGGGAGGTGAGTGGGTAGGTACGTGTTGGGCAGGGTCTCATGGGTGGCCATTCAGTACTCCATTAAAATACCATCGGTCTCAGGACCCCCAATTAGCATATATTAATGAGGCTCCTGCCTGAGTTAGGTGGCCGCCTCGGCCGCCGGCAAAAATCAGCCGGGATAAACCACTCGCCTTTAACTCCCATTCCACCCAGTCACTGGCGGGAGGAGGGAGTTAAAATTCCCACTACATTTTCCAGCAGGAGTCAGTGGGCCGCGATACAGAACAAGGAATCTGATTGATTTCCCTACCAAACCCCCTCCCACGTCCCGACCGGGGGCTCTGAAATCACTTGGAGCACCCCGAGATCGTGGAAGGATACAGCACAGAAGGAGGCCATTCAGCCTATCGTGCCTGTGCCGGCTCTGTGAAAGAGCTGTCCGATTAGTCCCACTCCCCCCTGCTCTTTCCCCATTGGCCCTGCACTCAGCCAACTCAGCACTGACCAAGGATCAAACCCAAGACCTTCCTGGTGTGAGTGTGACTCACTGGGCAGCGCATTAGGGGGCACCTGATTCCAAGATCACCAGCGATTGAATTACAGCTGAAAAAGACGGAGACCAGGCCAGAAAGTCGGGGGGGGGGGGGGTGGAAGCACGGTACGCACATATCTCGTCTCTTGTTATATTTTTAATCCCTTCCAACCGGCCCACCTGCATTCCGATTTTACTTGTGGTGGTCAAGGTGGTGTTTGCCGAAGATTGAAGCAACATCAGCCGTGAACCGGCTCCAGAGAGAGAGAAGAGTTCACCGAGACTCATCACTCTGTGGATCGGTGCCAGCTGAAATAGAGAACAATGTCTGAAAACTCCACCTACGTTTCTCTCTCCTGTCCAATTTGTTTGTGTGATGTACATTCAAGTGTAAATGAAAACCCTTTGAGGTTAAACCTTCCTTTTTTGTTGTCAGTCGTAGCTTTTTGGAACTTCCTCTTTTCTTCTGAACACTTCTTTTCCCTTCAGTAACTCCCTATTAAGCCTTTAGCCCCTCCGCCTTGGAGAACCCCGCGCTGTCCTGGACGGGGAACTCTATTAGCATACAAGGCTACGGACCAAATGCTGGAATATGGGATTAGAGTAGACAGGGCTTGATGGCCGGCGCGGACACGATGGGCCGAAGGGCCTCTATCCATGCTGTATAACTCTATGACTCTCTATGACTCTAAGAAGAAACTGATCATCTGAAAGACGATCCCACGCTCCCCTCCAACCTCGCCGTCGCCTCTACATTTTATCAATATTGCTGTGTACGTTGCTCCTCAGGACATTCTTCTTTCATTCCCCCTGAGCTCCAAGTACACCTCCTTTCACAATATTCCCCACTCCCTGCATCCTGAGATCAAGACTCATTGCACGATTGAGTAGAATGGGTCTACGTTCCCTAGAGTTTAGAAGAATGAGAGGTGATCTCATTGAAATGTATAAAATTGTTAGAGGGCTTGACAGGGTAGATGCTGAGAAGCTGTTTCCCCCTGGCTGGAGAGTCTAGAATTAGGGGTCATAGTCTCAGGATAAGGGGTGAGCATTTAGGACCGAGATGAGGAAAAATTTCTTCACTCAGAGGGCCGTGAATTTTTAGAATTCTCTACCCCAGAGGGCTGTGGAAGCTCAATCGTTGAGTATATTCCAGACTGAGAGCGATAGACACTAGGGGGGAATCAAGGGATATGGGGATAGGGCAGGAGAGTGGAATTGAGGTAGAAGATCAGCCATGATCTTGATGAATGGTGGAGCGGGCTCGAGGGGCCGAATGGCCTACTCCTGCTCCTATCTCTCATGTTCTTATTCATCATTTGATTGAGGTCTTCCACAGAATGAAAGGATTAGACTTGGTCCAATTGGATAGGCTATTTGAGCTAGATAGGTTAGGGAGGTCCAGGGGACACAAGTTTACGTTGCTTAAGAATAGAACTAGCTTCGGTGTCAGGAGGTACTTCTTTTCACAGAGAGCGGCTGACATAAGGAACAAGTTGCCGTCGCGTACAGTGAGTGCAGATTTGTTGCAAGCGTTTGAAAGGGAGCTGGAAGGGTTCCTGAGTGAGACCGAGGTAATTACGTATGGAAGATAGGTGGCTATTGGGTGGGTCGGGGGGGAATGTGTCTCCCAATCACTCCTGGAATTTGATTATTCTCCTTCAGGAGCGAGAGAAGAATTTCTCAAGAGTTTTTTGTCCGAAATTGGACGAAGGTATCTTCTCAGGAGATTGATTTTTGGTGGATAAGTGGGTGGGTCGTATGGGGGTCGAGGTGTGCACAAGTTACACAGCGACAGTGTGGGATAGGCTCGATTGACCAGCTGGTCTTTCCTGTCCTTTGTTTTAATGCGTTGCTATCATCTACTCCGACTCATCCTTTCGCAGGTCTCGAAACTCCAATCTCTTGCCTCACTCCTTCTTCCCCTTCCTCCTACAAGCCTTTAAACCCAAGCATGGCATCACCTAACTCCTTGAATTATCTGGTTTTGCTCTCCTACGCTTCTCAACGTTAGACAAAAGAGAATTGTACCTTTTTATGTTAAGATTATTTCAGGTCCATTGGTGTTTTGTTGTGAAAGATGCAAATAAACGGGTAGAAAACAACGGGTGAAATTGGGAACAAAACGTTTGTATCAAGTTGCTCTCCCGATTATGAAAGAAACAGCCGAACACCTTAGCAGAGGAATTTGATCGGGACGTGTTGCTATCGCACCTCGTGAGATGTGAGATGTTCGAGGACATCGCAGGACGTGATACTTACGGTAGGGGGGGTGGTCTCTTGGGATCACGGTGCACTGCCGTACCTGCGATTTTCCAGGGCGCACTCCCTGCGAGCATCACCCGCCCCCTTGACCTCCCCCCCCCCACCCCGCCCTCGAACTGGCAGCGTTAACCACTATCCGTTCGCTGCAGTCCCTCTCCAAGGGCGGTTCCCACTGTTGCAGACGGTTATGTCATCCTCGTGTCTGAATCATGAGGCCCCCCCCCGAGATGGAGAATGTCTGGAGGTGCTGCGTGCAATAATCAGTTTCATGCAGGCACAGGTTTCCTGTTTCTAGGGAACTGATAGCCAGAATTTACTGCTAAGTCAATTTGTAGCAAACACCCCTGACCAACAATTATCTCTCTTAACAGGCCTGTGAGCAGTTAAAAAAAAAACACTGGGACGATGTCATTAACTTTTTTTCTTATGTTCCAGCCTGTGTTTTCCAATCAACAAGTCTGTGTTTTCCAATCAACAAGTCTCTGCTGATTGGAAAAGCCAAGACTTTCTCTTCGGGAGGCGACAGGGAGATTTTCCTCTGTGGGTATCCCCTGGGAGTAGGGTTGCCAACTCTGGTTGGATGCATTCCTGGAGGTTTCATCTGCCTCCAACCGCCCCGCCTGGTCAAACAGCCTTTTCCCTGTCTCCAATACCTTTATAACCTAATAAACAAAAGTGTTCAAAGAAAATGAAAATAAAAACAATTTATTTAATGCCCTCATGATTTTTCTCCTGAGTTTCTTGCAGCGACGTCCAGATTATTAATCTTCAATTCCTGGAGACTCCAGGGCAATCCTGGAGAGTTGGCAACTCCACCTTGGAGCCCAACAAGCAAAGTGCAGCTCAGGTATGTTGCTCCGAGGAAGAGGTTGCTGCCTCTGCTTTTCCTCCGTGGCCCGTTTTTCTCCTCTCTGCAGGCTGAGCTCTTAAGCTGCCCGCATCAGGGCCTTCTGGTGAGCAGCAGCCAGAGGACCCCCGAGTGGCCGAGATCGTTCCAGGGTCGGGTTGCCAACTCTGGTTGAATGTGGTTGCATCACATGACCTCCCGGCTCCAACCGCCCCACCCTCATGCTCCCGCCATTGGTCGCCCAACTCGTCCATCGTCACCACGCACCTTCCTATGGCCAATTGGAAAGCGAAAATACTCTTCGTTAGCCAATTGGATGATTCGTGACTGTCAGGCGAACAGTATTTTTTCCCCATCTCCGATATCTTTATAAATAATAAACAGAAGTGTTCAAAGAAAATGAAAAACACATTTTTTTTCTTAAAGCCCCTATGATTTTTCTCCTCCAGGGTTTGCTCGCAAGTGTCCTGGAGATTCAGCTTCAATTTCTGCAGACTCCAGGACAATCCTGGTGGGTTTTCAACCTTATTCTAGAGGAAGGCTTCTTAAATAAAAACTGACGGTCTCGATTGCCTCCAGCCTGTTCCCCTCCCCACAGGAACCCCCCTACCAGCGGGTGGTCAGGGGCATTTTCAACAAAAGCGTAGAGGAAGTTAAGGCAGGAGCCAGACAACGGCCCCCTCCCACTTCATTTGAATTTGATCTCCGGGCCTGTACCTGCTCGAGGTGTAGGCCCAGTTACAGATCCTGGGAAATCCATGCAACGGGGAGCAGGCAGGGTTTAAAGGGTCCTCTCCCACCCCCTCCTTCCTCTTCCCTGCTTACGGGGGAAAAACACTGATTCCCCAGTAGCACATTTACTCCTACCCACTGCTTACCGACTGTGCCGAAGTCAATGCTAACAGCCCCAAATGCTGCCCGGCCTGAGGCCAGTGAACGCAGCACAGAACAGTTTAGGAAGGATGTCAAGGCCTTGGAGAGGGCGCAGAGGAGATTTACAAGAATGATACCAGGGATGAGGGACTTCAGTTTTCTGGAGAGACTAGAGAAGCTGGGGTTGTTCTCCTTGGAGCAGAGAAGGTAAAGGGGAAGATTTGATTTAAGTGTTCAAAATCATGAAGGGGAGATGAGGAGAAACTGCTTCCACTGGCAGGAGGGTCGGTAACCAGAGGACACAGATTTAAGATAATTGGCAAAAGAACCATGAGGGAGATGAGATGTTTTTATGCAGCGAGTTATTACGATCTGGAATGCGCTGCCTGAAAGGGCGGTGGAAGCAGATTCAATCGTAACTTTCAAAAGGGAATTGGATAAATATTTGAAAAGGAACACAATTTTGCTGGGATTTGGGGAAAGAGTGGAACCAATCGGATAGCTCGTTCAAAGAGCTGAGCAGGCACAATGGTTCAAATGGCCTCCTGTACTGTAAAATTCTATTCTATGATAACCGGGGAGGCGGGGGGAGATATCGAACCTGGGACCCTCTGGGCTGGATATTCCACTGGGAAGTGCAGTTACCCGTTATGGTCAGGAGAACATGCCCTCGGTCTGGAATTTGGAGACGACACAAGCTCACTGCGCTGCATCGTCGAAACTGTTTCAGAATCTGATACAAAAGATTAAAACGAGCCTTTAACTAAAAGATTTTTTAAAAATTTCTTTTGTCATTTATTAAATAGTTTATGTACAGTGCAATTAAACTACAGTCTCTTTTCAAAAATCAATCTTTCTTTTTTTTTTCTAAATTACATATTCACACCAGCCAGATCCACACTCTGGTGGTGTGCAAGGCAGCTTTCAGGTCAAATCTCTTCAGTGTACGGAGGAAAGAATTCGATACAGAACATTAATGCTGTGGAAGACTCTCCCAACAATGATTTCAAATCTGTCAGCTCAGAGTTATGTGCACGCCCGCATCTTAAATTTTTAGTACAAGCCCCAACGCAGTAGAATCTGTCCAGTGTTAAACCCCTTTGATCTCTAATGAAGATCGATATTGAAGACTCCTCAAACCTTCTCGAAATATTTTTTAAGAGCTTAATTTTTTGTTAAAAAAAAAACTTAGGGCTACTCTTCCTTCCTGACTATTTACATGAGTTTTAAAGAGATTGCGGATAAATTTTTACATTCTTTCCCCTGGCCCCACCCTAATTTTAAAATAGCCAAAAAGTGTTGCACTCATGAGTTGAAGTGCCAGGCCAGCGGCCTTCAGTCGGACCGAATGGCCGCCCCCCGTCTTTCCTCCTCCCCCAGGAACACGAGTGGCTTAAAGCTTGGTTCCATTTCCGATAACTGTGTCTCAAAGAAGGAATTTGTTCCTTTGTTACCTTTCAACACACACTACACGGTGGACAAAACGATACAGTAAAATATATATATATATATATATATAATTTTAAAAAAAGCTACAGCCAGTCAGCCACCATTTTAACACCACTGCCTCAGGCCGTTGGATAGGTGGATTTGGCAGCCATTTTGTTTCCCCCTCCTCCCTCGACCCCCAATGGGCAATCGGCCCAGTTCAGTACCTTTGTGTCACAGCGCACGCACAAACAGAAGTGGGTTGCCCTGTAGTGCAAATTCAAGTATCGCTGCCTTTCCATAAAGTATAATTTACTGTGAGTCACAAAAACAGGAGCTACATGGAGGGGGGATTAAAATCGGCAACAAACCCATCCCTGCACCAGTTTGTTTCCTGGCTTTGTTGTTAAATTGTATTTTCCATCAGTTTTATTATTTTAATTTTAAAAAGTGCTGGCGTTGCTGTTCTGACAAAAAAGAATCAATAAAGTCAAGCTCGGGGCATTAACATGTGCAAGTCCATAATAAGTATGGCCAGTCTTTCCCCTCCTCATCGTATATATAGTTCTCCCCTCAATCCCCAATACTTTGTTTTCCCTCGCCTCTCCCCTTCTTCTCCCTGTCCCAGTCGCCCCCACCCCCATGTCCACCTCCTCTTCCAAACTCCTCCCCTCCCTCTGTCCCTATTCCCCTCTTCTTCCCCCCTAGCTCTTCTCCTCCTTCCCCCAGGTTTCTCTTCTTCTGCTCCTCTTTCTCCTCCCTGACCCACTCTTCTCGTACTCCTCCCCTCCCTGTCCCACCTTCTCCTCAGTTCCCCTCTTCCTCCCAGTCCTCTTCTTCACCACTCCCATCCCCTCCGCCCCATTTGCTGCCTCCATCATTGGAAACCTGTATTACAGAAATTTTCTTTACTGTTGGATTATTCCAAACCTTTCCGACTGAGGAGAGCACAAAACCATTTGAGGTGTTTGAAGAGTCTAAAGGGAGAGCTGTGTAGGGCTTCAATGGGCCGAATGGCCTTTCCCTGCTCTCCTTATGGCGTTCTCCTGAATTCCCCCTCCCCATTCTTTTTCTTCCTATCACCCGCCATCCTTCTTCACTGGGCAAGGAATGTACCAACTGAGCAGTCGGGTAGGGACAAAAATTGAAAAATTACCAGGTTGCCTTACCTTTTTATAATTTAAATTGGTTTCAATCTGTCTTAATCCTCATCTAGCGGTCCCCCCCCTCCCCCATGCCAGCCCTTGCCCACCTCTGTAACCTCCTCCAACCCCATAACACAGAAGGCGTGCCATCTCTAAACACTAGCGCACTGCGCAAGCAACAAAGGTTGAACATTATATTATTCTTGGCCTCACAAGCGAGTACAGAGCGTTAATGTGAAACCAGCGGTTAGTTGAATGAAGATGGAAAAAGCAAGTGATTGACACAAGACAGAATGGTAATTAATGTGGGAGCTGTTAAGTGCTGCAGTCTCAATGCGCACCAGCAGGTGGCAATGTATTGTCAGGTTATTGTTTCTGAACATGGGAACGGGACAGAAATGTAATGACGTTCGGTGAATGCTTGGCACGTTCCCATTGACTGCTCTGTCCGCTACTTTAATTCTGGCATTAACCAGTTCATCTTAAGCTGAAATTGTGGAGCAAACAGCGTCGCACGAACACCTTAAGGAGTCAGTCTTGCCTCAGTGGGTCGCGCTCTCACTTCATGAGTCGGAAGGTCGTGGGTTCGAGTCCCACTCCACAGACTCGAGCACATAATCCAGGCTGACACTCCCAGTGCAGTACTGAGGGGGTGCTGCTCTATCGGAGGTGCCGTCTTTCGGACGCGACGTTAAAACCGAGGCCCTGTCTGCCCTCTCAGGTGGACGTAAAAGATCCCACGGCACTATTTTGAAAAAGAGCTGTGGAGTTCTCCCCCGGTGTCCTGGCCAATATTTAATCCCTCAACCAATATTACGAGAACAGATTAGCTGGTCATTATCTCATTGCTGCTTGAGGTTTCCCTACATTACAACAAGTGACTACACTTCAAAGGTACTTCATTGGCTGCAAAGCACTTTGAGGTCGTGAAAGGTGCTATATAAATGCAAGTTCTTTCCAATTGCCCAGTACTTAGACGCTGGCCAAAAGCCTCCTGTGGGGGTATTTTTTAATGTTGCATTGTTCATGGAACAGCCAGCGTTACAGGACCAGACCTGAACAAGGAGGGAGGGGGTCCCCAATAAACCTTTGAGCTGCAGCAGAGTCCATCACCGCGTTCCAGACGCTCATTGAGGTCTAACCGCGGTTCCACCCTGCGCTCAAGTCCACCGGCTCGCCGCGCCGATTGGTTTTTGCCGACGTTCGGCTGACTCCCCTCCCGCAACCCCCAGCGGAGGGAGGCCTGTGGGACACCTCACGGGGCCTGTGACACATGCACGGCCCGTTGTTTTTAGCGGTAGTCCAACAATCTGCACGTTCCTGTGCCTAAAAAAAAAAAGGGTTAAGTGCAAAGAGAGGCTTGTCCGGGAGCAGCGAGACTTCGACATTCAAAACACGACAGCAGGTCACAAAAAACACAAGAGCAAAACTAAACTAAAAGGTGCTGGTTCCTGCAGCAGAAATTCTTCCCACTCCATTTATATTAGAGAAACAAATCTGCATTATTTAAAAACCTTAAACTCTCGACGCTCAAAGGTTTTTTGTGGTTGGAATTTTTGCACTGTGACCGCTCGATGGTTAATAATGGATCAGAAACATTCCCAATCTTTTTTTTTTGGTTAAATTTCCTATTCACTATCAAAAATAAAGTGGGGTGGGGGGTCACCACTACAAATATGGAATTGAGATCAGAGGGGTTGGGGGGGGGGTTGTTATGAAGTTTTACATCTTGAAGAATTTATATATTTTTTAAAAAACAGCCCACAAGAAATTGTAAAACCACCACTGACAGATATTAATAAATCAGTTCACTTTTTGAAGTGCTATTCGAGTACACTAATAACATTAAATGGTTTTAAAACAAAACTGGCACAGTGCAGCACAGAGTGGCAGGACACAGATCTGAATCCCTCATCTGCCCCCACAGCGAGTTCCCAATGTCAGGTGCACTGTGCAGAGAGGGGAGAACGATAAAGAGAGATCTCTCCCCTTTCCCCCCCCCACCCCCTCCCCACAACCCCCGTTTAAAAGCAGCAGGAAGAGCACGCTGATCACTTTCCCGCAGGTAAAAGACGATGATCGTCACATTAGACAGTCAGCGGATCAGAGGTGAAACTCTCTGCCAATGCCCGCGCTGCACCAACGCAAGGTAACTCCAATTAAACCGTCACATCAGGAGCGTGAAGACCTTTCTTGCTGAATAGCCGGATGTCAATATAGTCGCCAACTTTACAGTGCGGATTAATATTTAGAAGCAACTGGGGGCCCCAGTTAAAAGCACAGTGAGTGAGCAACCAGAGTGAGAGGCAGTTTTCACAAGTGCCTAATTAGAATCCTCACTGCTGCCGTACAAAATAACAAGGACAAGAAAAGAAACATCTGGGACAAAAACCTAGGACCTTCCTCAGGAAGCTACGGATTCCGAGGGGCTCGTCGGCCAGCCAGATCAGTGGGGTCAACCGGAGAGGTCAACCAGAGGGATGTCCAGGGGACCGTATAAAACAGCGCGCGCCAAACTCCTCTGTCATTTTTTTCCAGTCCCCCCCCTCCCTCCCCTCTGTTCAAGGGAATCCCTTTGGGTGTAAGAAAGAGGGACGAGGGAGAAGGTGGTTCTCAGTAAGGCTGAGCCTCCGACGAAAGGTTTGCCAGCTGGATCAGTGCCAGCGCCCCGTACCACCGCTCCTTCTGTTCCTGCAGGTGCCTCCGGGAGCAGCGTTGTTCCCCCCCCTCCTCCTCCTCCTCCTCCTCCTGGCGATGGAGGCGGCCCATCGGGATCTTCTGCTCCTGGTCAGGTTTCTGGACGCACGTCTCTTCCTTGGCTGGGGTCGGCCGCTGTTCTCGGCTCTGCCAGTACCTGCGCGAGTTACACGGTCGAAAAGAAAAGAACTTCAGATGGGTAAACAAGCGCGAGCGGTCCAATGTTTATTTGTATCCGGCTGTTTTAATATCCGCAACAACCCCACCCCCCTCTGGCTCCTAATGGTTCAGCCTGTAATTCTGTGGTCCTTCCCCCATCAGGCAGCTCAGTTGGTACTTTCCCTTCTCAGTCCGGTTCTGAGCTGCACTCCCACTAAAACTTGCATTTATAATTGCACCTTTAACGCAGAAAAAACATCACGGGAGGCGTGAGGAGAAACAGATTCCGATCCAAGGGAGGAGCGATAGGATCGACAGCTCGGTCAAAGAGGTGGGTTCTTAGGCAGGTCTTTAAAAAGGAGGGGAAGTACTGGAGAGATCAATAAATCCAATCGGGAATCCAGGAGAAACTTCTTTACCCAGAGGGTGGTGAGAACGTGGAACTCGCTGCCACAGGGAGTAGTTGAGGTGAATGGCATAGATGCATTCAAGAGGAAGCTGGATAAACACATGAGGGAGAAAGGAATAGAAGGATATGGATGTAGGGTTAGATGAAGTAAGGTGAGAGGAGGCTCGTATGGAACGTAAACACCGGCATAAACCTGTCGGGCCGAATGGCCTGTTTCTGTGCTGTAAATTCTATCTAATTCTATGTAATTTAGGGAGTGGATTCCAGCAAGTGGGGCCTGTACAGGTCAGGAATCGCCTGGGCTCAATCCCTTGTCTGGAAGGACTTTGCTGGTCTTGGCCATGGTGTAGGGATGATTCCATTGGCCTCAACACCCAGTAGGACGGAGGGAGCTAAGAGTCCCAGGCCTGATCCCTATCCAGCGAGTCTGGCTGGAAAGAATAACAGCTCCGGCCACAAGGCCCGATTGCCATACCGCCAACCACCCACGGTTGAATATCCCGTCGCGACCTAGGCACACACATGAAAAAGTGGCCACTGGGTTCTGAGGTGAGGTGGGGGGGGGGGGGGGGGGGGTGGGGGGGGGGGGGGGGGGAGTGGGTGCTTCCCCCTTTGGAACTGTCGGGCAGCAGGAGTTGGTGCCGAGAGAGGAGAGGGGGAAAAAAAAATACACCGCGACAAATACGAGACGGCACAGGAGCTCAGTCGCTCACCTCGCGAGCCACTCCGCCACCGCCTTGTCCTCTTCGGCCGTCGTGACCTTGTCCTGATTGGTCGCGCCCTCCTGCCGCCTCAGTCTGGCGTACGGGTGTCTCGAGCAGTGCCGATTGGCGTGGGTAAATTTGCTGGCACAACCTGGAGAGAATTTTTTTTTTTAAAAAACAAACATTTCCAGGTCACTTTGCTTAACAGAGATACTTTCGCAGTAATTAATCTCCACACAGATCAACACTCAACACTAAATCTCATAGGCCCAGCACGGGCTGCATTGTTTGTTCAAACTTTGCCTCACTGGAGTGAAAAGGCACAAAGTTTGACTAAAACTGGGAGCATTTTGTCACCTCCTCCCACAGGGCAGGCAACAAGTCCAGTTACACTTCAACAGAGAACCTTACAGCAATGACTTGCATTTATATAGCGCCTTTGACGTAGTAAAACTTCCCGAGGCGCTTCACAGGAGCGTTTGTCAAACAAAATTTGACACCGAGCCACACGAGGAGATATCAGGACAGGCGGCCAAAAGCTTGGTCAAAGAAGTGGGCATTAAAGAGAGTCTTAAAAAGTAGAGAGAGGCAGAGAGCCTCGGGAGGGAATTTCAGAGCTTAGGGTCTAGACGGCTGAATGCACGGCTGCCAACGGAAGTGGGGGATGGGCAAGAGGCTATAGTTGCAGAGATCTGAGGGTTGTAGGGTGGGAGGTTACAGAGAGAGGGAGGGAGGGGCGAGGCCATGGAATGATTTGAATGCAGTTGAACCCTGGGTTGAGTCAATGGGTTAGATGCTGAGTTTTGATGAAGACTGCCACTCAAAGTCAACTCTCAATCGCAGACTTGGTAATCGCATACCCAGGCCCAGGCCGGGCAGACCTGCAGTACTCCACTGATTGAGCAGCCACGATCACTAAGGGGACCTGGAGGGTAAACCTGTCACTGGGTCTAGGAATCTTCCCATTCAGGTTCAGATGACCTTGCAGGGCAAAACACTAACAGGCAGGATGGACCTTGCTGGACAAACACCAGGCAGGCTAACCGAGGCGTCAGCCGTAGCTCCGAGGGTCCCGAGCAGCTCCGTAACACACGACTCTGTGCTCTACGGGCTGTTCCCGGGGACGCACACCGAGACAGATATCAACTGCTGCTGGAAGACCGTCAACTCGGTGAAAGACGCCCTTTGGTCTGCCCGAAACCTGCTGGTCTTCCAGTGCACGGAGCTGTCCTCGACCGAGTGTTGCAGACTGGCACATTTCAAGGTCCAGGACTACGTGCTCAGGGACACACCGATGCCGGGTGCGGCCGCCGCAAAGGCTCTGTGGGGAAAGGCAACCATTTGGAGCCTTCCCGCCATTGTATACCGAGGGGCTGCAATCAGGGAAAAACCCCCCCAGGCAAAATGTAAAATTCAAATTGATGTAATGTACCTGAAATGAATCTGTAATGTACCTGAAATGAATCTGTAATCAGTAATCTGTATTGAGTATAATGCAATGAGACACCCCAGAGTGTCATGAACTGTAATTATGTACAATGTGTTCATTGAACTGTACTTGATGTAACCTGCAAATTGTATAATCTGTATTGTGTACATTTGGAATGTGGTATGATAACTGTATTGTATGTTTTGCTGCAAATTTTATGAATAAAGTATATTTTATGAAAAAAAAGGTAGCACTCTCGGAGTCAGAGGGTTATGGGTTCATGCCCCACTCCAGAGACTTAAACACATGATCCAGGCTGACACTCCAGTGCAATACGGAGGGAGTGCTGCATTGTCAGAGGTGCCGTCTTTTGGATGAGACATTAAACCGAGGCCCGGTCTGCCCTCTCAGGTGGATGTAGAAGATTTTGTGGCACTTTTCTGAAGAGCAGGGAAGTTCTCCCTGGTGTCCTGGCCAATATCCTTCAATCAACATCAATGAAATATATTATCTGGTCATTATCACATTGCTGTTTGTGGGTCCTTGCTACATGCAAATTGGCTGCTGCGTTTCCTACATCACAACACTGACTACACTTCAAAAATGCTCCATTGACTGTAAGGTGCTTTGGGATGTCTTGAGGTTGTGAAAAGTGTGATATAAAATGCAAGTCTTTCTTTGACCTGCTCTGGTAAGCAGTGAGGGTTTTACATGGTTAAACTCCAGTAACATCCCGGCACGCAATTGGAGTTCCCCCAAGTCTTGGCTCTGCAAAACCCATCCTAAACTCTCTGGGTTTAGGGAAAAGTGACATGCCCTATAGGGAGAGAGTGTTGCACTCCATACTGGGTAAGCAGAAACCTGACAGCTGGGTTCGGAATTGGGAGAAGATTGCATTGGACACCTGGTGGCACTGTGCTGCAGCCCTAACACTGCACCCCCCAAAACCAGCCCAGTGCTGTAGCTACAAGTCTGGGGAAAGTTTGTGCCTGTAATCCGTGCTTGGGGATTCGTGCTGCTGTCCACCTAGTGACTATACAAGTCCACACTCAGTCACTCCACAACCAAAGTGAAGAAGGTTCCTGCTTGTAGAATTTTTACAGCACAGAAGGAGGCCATTTGGCCCATCGTGCCTGTGCCCTCTCTCTAAAACAGCCATTCACTGAGTCCTATTCCTCTAACCTTTCCCCAACCCATTTAAAACTCTTCCCTTTTCAAATATTTATCTTCTTCCCTTTTAAAAGCGATTGTGGATTCTGCTTCCCCCACATTCCGTACCCCAACTTAAAAAAAAATTCTCGGAACGCCAGGCTGATTGAAAAAGAAAGTCACCGTGACTCTGATTTTACAAGTCCTGCAAGACTCTTCAAGGGAGGGTCTCCAGAGTCAAACAAGCAACATTAGGCGATGCGCTTCCAAACAGAGGCAACATGTGCAGCACTTCCGAGGCCTTTTAAACGGGACCAAGATGCTTAGGGAGGACGAAGGCCGTTCAGCCCATTCTAAGTCATCCATTCAGAGAGATCGGAAAGTCCCCACATTGCTGCATCCAATTGTTTCTTAAATGATTCCACTGCTCCACCTGGAAATTTATTCCACGTTTTGAAGACTCTTTGTGCCAAGAAGACTTCCCTGATAGCAGTCCTAAAATGTCCGTTTATTAGTATGAATATATGTCCCATTTCCTAACTCAATTTAAAGTAATATTCCAGATTTGCATTCTCCATTTCCTTAACTATCTCAAATGATCACCTCTCAGGCACTTCTTTTGGGTGTATTCCGTAAATAATCCGTAGTGGAATCTAGTTATTTATGAACGGGACGAAGTGGATTTAAAAATAAACTAAATCCCGTGCAGTCTCCCCTCACAGTGAAATCTAAATTTTAAAAAATTCATTCTTGGGACGTGGGCCTCACTAGCAAGGCCGGCATTTAGAATCCATAGACTCTCACAGCACAGAAGGAGGCCATTCGGCCCATCGTACCTGTGCCAGCTCTTTGAAAGAGCTGTCCAATTTAGTCCCACACACCAGCTTTTTCCCCTTAACCCTGCAAATTAGCCCTCTTCAAGAACATGTCCAATTGCCTTTTGAAAGTTCTTATGGAATCTGATTCCACCACCCTTTCAGATAGTGCGTTCCAGATCTTAATTTATTGCCCATCCCTAGTTGCCCTTTGAGAAGGTGGAGGTGGGCCTTCTTCTTGAACCGCTGCAGTCCAGGAGACTGTACAGGTTTGATCACAACAGGAGCTGGGTGACAAAGGCTCAGGAAGTGTACCAGTGCTGCACATGCTCAGCAAATGATGCCGAGACTGACTGATTGTGTGCCAGGACTGTACAGGTGAAAAGAGGGTTTCCAGTTCAGGGACCCTTTTCCTGAACTGCAGCAGAGCTGGAACTCGCTGCATTCCTCTGCTTCTTCACACTGGGAGCCAGGCTGCTCTACTTTAACCCAGTACTTCGCAAAGGATCGCAAGCCTGAGGTGGCAAGACCCTCCGCTGCTGACCTCTGACCCACAATTCTTACCGTTCCTTCCTTCACCTTCAGTCTACTCCAATTAACTTTGTGTGTGAACACAAGAGCTGGAGTCGAATCTGCAGTGAGCGCATCCATCTGATGATATTATTGCTGTGTTTTTATGTGTCGTCAAGTACACGCATGGTCAAGATATTAATGCACACACGTGTATATACGTGCAACCTTTGAAATTGGATATATACTTGAAAAGGAAAATTTTGAAGGGCTTTGGGGAAAGAGCAGGAGAGTGGGGCTAACGGGATAGAATTATACTGGGGCTTAGAGGGTTAAATTATGAGGACAGGTAGCATAAATTTGGCTTGTATTCCCTTGAGTATAGAAGATCGAGGGGTGATCTGATCGAGGTGTTTAAAATGTTAAAAAGATTCGGTAGGGTATATATGGAGAAACTATTTCCTCTGGTGGGGGAATCAAGAACGAGGGGGCATAATCTTAAAATTAGAGCTGGGAGGGAGGGAAATCAGGAAACTTTTTCCATACAAAGGATAGTAAAAATCCAGAATTCTCTCCCCCAAAAAGGCTGTGGATGCGGGGGACAATTGGAGCTTTCAAGCCTTTTGGGGGAAGAGATCGATAGATTTTTGTTAGGTAAAGGAATCAAGGAATATGGAGCAAAAGCTGGTAAGTGGAATTGAGATACAGATCAGCCGCGATCTCACTGAATGGCAGAGCAGGCTCGAGGGGCTGAATGGCCTACTCCTGTTATTATGTTAGCTCTTTCAAAAGCCGGGACAGGCACAATGGGCCGAATGGCTGTACATAAACTGTGTCAGCTGTGGCTCAGTTGGTAGCACCCTTGTCACTCAGTCACGAAGGTTGTGGGTTCAAGTCCCACTCCAGAGTCTTCACCTCATAAGCTAGGCTGTCACTACTGTGCAGTACTGAGGGAGTGCTGCATTGCCTTTTTGGACTCTAAGGGATATGGGGATCAGGCGGAAAAGAGTCGAGGTCGAAGATCAGCTATGATCTTATTGAATGGCGGAGCAGGCTCGAGGGGCCCTATGGCCTACTCCTGCTCCGATTTCTTATGTATCTTCTGAATCGGTCAGCTGCGGACCCCCACGTTACCCTCGGACTGGGAGCTCTCGCATCCCCCTCTTGCTGGCTCGCTCACCTGGCTCGGAGCAGATGAACGGCTTCTCGCCTGTGTGCAGGCGCTGGTGCGTCTTGAGCTGTCCACTCTGCACGAACGCCCTCCCGCAGCTCGGGTAGTCGCACACGTACGGTCTCTCACCTGGATGCGGTCAAAGAGAGAGAGGAGGGGGAGGAGGAAGAAGAAGGAAAGAAAATAAAATACTTTTTTCCCCCCCATTAACTTAAAAACCACCAATCTCTTCAGCTTATAGAGATAAGGTCACACACGTCCGTGGAATTTAAAACACACCACAGTATTCCCAGTAGGTTATTCTTTCAGGGAGATCCCAAGACTCGGTTTTCAGAGAATGCAGACAACCGATCGAAATCGGCAAAAAAGCGAAGACATTTTTTTAAACCGCATCTTAAAGAGCCAATAATTTGCTCTTTGGCGGCTTCTTCAGTTCCATCGCCCGTGGAACCAGTAGGACTATGCAGACTGACCAGTTGCCCCCACAAAAATGGCAATCGGGTTCTTATTTACGTCACAGGATCCCAATTTCCATATTAAAAGGGCCCCCCCCTCCCCCCGCAATCGTCTGAAACAGCCGGTCGCTTTGGATACCCGGCGGCAGGCCCCTTTCAAAATGGAGCCGCCCACATCGCTGTCGTTAACGGGACAGTGAGGCGACCGAACCCCGAATTACGAGGCCGTTGCTGCCCCGTCAACGCCAGGCGAAGGCAGCAAAAATCATCCCCCCCCCCGCCCCCCCACAATGCTTCATTATTGAAAAACCCGGGTGAAGTTGATGGATTCGGACACCAAAGTTGAAAAGAGTAGGAGCGACGGCCACATCACAGACTTTCCAGAAGAGTCACCGGACAGCAGTCAGGAGCAGAGGTCACTAAGGCCTAATTGGAGATCCCCAATTAAGATCAGTTAGCTCAGCACAGACCAGGAACTAAACCTGCAACCTCCTGGGTGCGTATGACACAGCCACATGCTGCATTTATCAACTGATCCACGGGGAGAAATTCCCAACACCATTTTTATTTTAAACAAAAGCAAAGTACTGCCGATGCTGGAAATCTGAAACAAAAAACAGAAAATGTTGGTAAACACTGGTCAGGCAGCACCTGCGGAGAGAGAAACAGAGTTAATGTTTCAGGGTGACCATCCATCAGGACACATCGTCAGCAGTTCTGGTGAGAGGTCATCGACCTGAAACGTAAACTCCGTTTATATCTCTCCACGGATGCTGCCTGACCTGCGGAGTGTTTTTCAGCATTTTCTGTTTTTATTTCATTCTTTTGTAAATTGAAAGATCAAGGTCCAAAAGTGCAGATACCACCAAGGTGACGATTGCAAGGGGAGAAGCAGTGTCGAGTAACACCAAACTTGCCCCTAGATTCACCCACATAACAAACACAAACCTCCAAAAAGTAATTCACGTGAAGCACTTGGATACATTTTCAGCTACAGGATGAGGCGCTACGTAAACGAAAGTATTTTTAGATTGCAGAAGGAAGGCAAGACTGAAGGTGTTAGGGGGGTTCCACGATGGGGACCCTGGGAAAGAACGAGTCGGAGATAACGTGAGGAGTCTTGAGCTCGATGGGTGGGTGAGAAGATGGAGCAAGAGCGGTGAAGGTAACGATGGTGAATATTTTTTAAACGGAGTGGCCTCCTTCTGTGCTGTACGATTCTATATGGGCAGGAGCGACGAGCTGCCTGTGCTGTCCCCTCTTCCACTTACCAGTGTGCGTCCTTCTGTGAGCTTGTAGTGATTTTTCCCGCGGGAATACTCGATTGCAGATGTGACAGCGGATCCGGCTGGTGGACACAGTGCCCTCAGTGATCAAATCTCGGACTATTTCTGCTCTTGGGCGGCCACGTCGAATCCCATCCTGCAACACAGAACCCGAGGATGTCATTTGTGAACACCCACATTCCCGAGTTAGACCCCTGGCCTGCGCCGAGTTAGCCGATCTCTCAATCTAATCGGGGGTCGGGGGGTGTGGAAACAGTTGGGATGCTGCAGTTGGCATCAGCGCTATTGAACGAAGCAAAAATAGTATAATAATAAAAAAAAAATCGGCCAGGGTCCCTGCTCCTGCTCACTGTTCAACGACCTCTGCCAGGGATGGACGTCAGGTCAGGACCAGATCAGGCTTAGCTCTGAAACTCTTCAGAGCACAGAAGCCTCCCAGTCTTCAGTATTTAGGCCTAGAAAGAACGGCCACTTGCGCGAGGTACTGGGAGGGCTGTTTCCACCATACAGCAGCATGGGCAGTCCATGTGATATTCTTTCTGGCAGCTTGGCTCAGTGGAGGCACTCTCACACGAGCTAGAAGGTTCTTGTTTCAAGTTCAATCAAGGCTGACATTTCAGTGCAGTTTGAGGGAGTGCTGCCTTGTCAGAGGTGCTGAGATGTTAAGCAGAGCCTATTCAGGTGAATTTAAAAGATGGCACTTTTGTGAAGGGCAGGGAAGTCATCCCAGTGTCCTGGCCAGGGGCAGACTGGCCAAATGGGAAATCAGGAGATTTCCCCAAGTGCCCCCCATGAACGTTTCCATAGCGCTGTATTATTAGCACCCCCACCCCCCCCCCCCCGCCATTTTCCATGAGAATCTCACACTCTCTTGGGGGAGCCAGTCTGCCCCCCTGGCCTGACCAACATTCACCCCCCCAACCAAGTCAAAACTGGTCATTCATTTTATTTTTTGTTTACGAGATTTTGCTGTGCACAAATTGTCTACCACATGGACGGGTACAGTAGTGCAGTGGTTGTGTTACTGGACTAGTAATCCAGAGCACGTTAGTTCAAATCCCACTATTGCAATTTAAAAAATCTGGAAATCCGGTATCAGTAAAAGTGACCATGAAGCTGTCGTATTGTCATTAAAAACCCAACTGGTTTACTAATGCCCTCTAGGGAAGGAAACCTGCCGTCCTTACCCGGTCTGGCCTCTATGTGACTATTAACTGCCCTCTGAAGTAGCCTAGCAAGCAACAGAGTTGTATCAAACCATTCAGCGGTTCAAGAAGAAAGCCCACCACCACCTTCTCAAGGTCAACTGGAGACGGGCAATAAATGCCAGCCTTGCCAGCGATGCCCACATCCCAAGAATGATTTTTTTTAAATTGCCTACACTGCACTTCAAAAGGACTTCACTGGCTGCGAAGCTTGAGAATGCAAGTTTTTTTTAAAAAACCCTTTGACTGCAGTGGAGGCAAATAATGCGGGGGAAATTTAAGGGAGATTTGGGAAGTTAGTTCAGGTAACGGGGGTGATTGAGAGGAATTAGTTTTTTTTTGGGCGACTGCAGAGCCTGTACTTTCCTAGGTTCCCAATCAATAAAGATGCGGCTATCACGGTGACGGTCACCTTGGAGCAAATTTAAATAACGACGAGGAAATAAAACACAAAAAGGATGAGGATTTTTTTTTTGTGCAGAAAAGCCCCGGGATTTCCTCCTGTTTGACAGTCGGGATGAATGGGCGCGCCCCGGCAGTAAGCCAATCACACGGCACGTGGGGAGGGTGGGCGGGGCCGCCCGGTGTCCCGTCGCCATGGCGATAGAACGTTGGCGCCTGCAACATTTTGGCGGGTTCCGCGCGGACTGTGGCAATTTCAGGTCATTCAAGGAGGGAAGAATCTCAACCATTCATTAAAAACCCCTTGCATTTCTAACAACATAATAATCAAGGCCACGATCGTTTTTTTAAAAAAAAGAAAGAAAGTGAGGGAAACTTTGCAAGTGAACAATTCGCAAATTGAATTGAAAAATGCGTTTCATTTAAAACGAAAAAGGGACTTTGATACATCTGGAAATTGACCTGTTCGGTTGAGAGAGCTCAATTACATCTGTTAAGTTATTTTTAACAACTGAAAATCACGCTGCCCTTGGAGAGAGGGGGGGGGGATGAACAGCAAGGGATTTCCAGCAAAACTTGCTGGCCCCAAACCAAATATAGATCTGCAATTAGAAGTTCGAAAAACACTGCACCTTTTGACTGACTTACATGTTACAATTATAAATTATATTTAAGTACAGTTGCAGTAGTGACAAACCAAGTGCAATGGGTTTTATTGCCATTATTATTCCCTGCATTAGGTATTAAAATCCCATTTGACAACCTGTGCACCGCATCTCCTTCTAAAGTCGCTGGGTCCGCTACAGGGACACCAACAAAGAACGCCGCCTCCTTTACCTTATACGCGGGGATGTCAGGACTTTGCCCGGGTGAAGTTGACCCTGTTGATCCGGCGCTGGGAGTCGGGCTCAGGCTCATATTGTTGGAGTTTTCCGCCCATTTGTAGGGAAAAACCACTGAAAAATCCCCCAAACTTAACTCCTCGGCCCCGCGCTTGGATTTGAACGGCGTGGATTTAATCACAGAGACGATCATCCGCTTGGGCGAATCGCAACCCGCGCTCCCGGGCATAATAATATACATTGATTTTTCTTTTAAATAAAAAGAGATGGAAAGTCCGGTTCTTGTATGTTTCTTGTCCTCTGGCGCCTTTCCCGCGTATTTTGCCTGCTGGGAATTCTCGTTAACCAATCAGTCCAGAGATACGGGGGCATCCCCGCGCTTTCCGTCCAATCGGTTGGTGAGCTGTCGTGTGTCAAAACAGGCATTTAAACTGAGTTTAAAGCTGGGTCCGTTTTTTTTTAAAAAAGTATGAAAATGACTCAGGCTCTGGCAAGACAAGGAGGCACAGATCATTGCTGAGGCATAGCATTACTCTATGAGTGTACTAATCAGTACCTCATTGTGTTAGTAATAAGGAAAGTATGTCCCTAAATAGTAATACCTTACAGTAATGTCTAATGATCTGCATAATACTGTACAGGAGAGATTCTATTTAAAGGGTCACTGTCTTCTTGCAAATATATTCTTTTAACTACCCCAAGCCCCTTTATGTGAGGCTTAGAATCTTCAACCTTCATGCTACCATTGAGCCACGGCTGACTCATATTGGGATGTGGTTTCATGGACATCAGTTAGTCTCTGGTACTTAGTGCTTTCCCTATGCGTGAGTGCATTGCGTGTCAATACGCTATTTGACTACAGCAGGAGGCATCTCAGACAAGTGATCCTGCCCTCGGCCAGTGTCCACATACGAGCACTTCCTGGTGTGGCTGACTGGACAGCAGTCAGCAGCAGGGTCCCTGGCTCACTTTTCTTCCGACCCAAGCCCAGGTAATCTGAGACCAATTGTAGTGCCCCTACCATCAACCCTAGCTGAGATCAGCAGATCCGGGACAATATTTTTTTAAATGGGGAAAGTAGTAACTTTGAGTTGTGACTCTCTAGCTACATCTTTAAAGGAAAGTTGAAGATTTTAACAAAAAGAAAACACTTAGTCAAATCAGCCTTATTAGGAACACTTTTTGTTGTATAAGTCAGTCTATGAGATGATTACAGTGAGGGCAGTATCTCTTCAGTGTAGTAACCTGTCAGATTGAGCAGAGAAAGTACAATAAACTCAAAGTATGATTGCTGACATTTCACTGAGGGACTCCTTATAATTTTGATGTCAGATGATAAATCTTCTAATGGGCTCCTCTAAGCCTTCCCTTCCACCTACGATCTGCAAGCTTTTGAAACTCAAGCTGCATATCATCTAATTCTTGATTTTCCTCATCTCCTCTCTTACTCTTTTCAAATGATGCCCTGCACTGTAGGTCCTGGATCGTGATCTGGGATTATACATAAAACAAAAGGTGTTGGGAATTTCCCCAGTGGTTCAACAGCATCAAGAGTTTGCACTTAGCATCTTTAGCTCTGAAAACATCCCAAGGTTCTTTGCACAGAGGAGAGAAATAGGTGCTGAGCCATGAGGAAAGAGATTAGGAGAAGTGGCCGAAAGCTTAGTCGAAAAGATGGGTTTCGGGAAGGTTTTTAAAGGAGAGAGAAGTGGAGGGGCAGAGGGGTTTAGGGAGGCGGTTCCAGTTTGTGGGGATGCTGAGAGCAATTGTAATACTACTGCTTCCCTGTCTGAGATCACTGAACTCAGTATAGGTTGTGGATTAAAACTGGAACCTTCTCGTTGTGAGGATTAGTTAAACACCATGCGGTCCATTTAACTGATGAGCCATCAGCACACTGATACATCATTGCAATACTGCAAACGCAACAGCGCCCCTTTAAAAGGCATAAAAAGGAGAATCAGTGCCCAGAGAATGAATTTTAAAATACATATTGATTCCCTCTGCTGGATGACTGAGGTATCGCACTAACACAGAACTACCAACAACAATTTACATTAATAAAGCACGTTTAATGTGGAAAAATGTCCTACGGAGCTTCATACAGGCGCATTTCTTTTTTTAAAAATGGATGCTGAGCCAAAGAAAGATATTAGGAGGGATAATCAAAAGCTTGGTCGAAGAGTTGAACCCTAAAGGAGGAGAGGGAGGTGGAGTAGCAGAGGGTTTTAGGGAGGTTAATTCCAGAGTGTGGACCGAGACGACTGAAGGCATAGCCCCCTGTGTTGGGGAGAAGTGACGAGGGATGCACAAGAGGCCAGAGTCAGAGGAAGGGGTGGGGGCAGGACTGGAGGAGGTTATCGACATGGAGAGGAGCAAGGCCGTAAAGGGATTTAAACATGAGGCTGAGAATTTTAAATTTGAGTCCTTGGGGGACCAGGAACCAATGTAGGTCAACAAAGAGAGAAAGATACGTCTTTATTGTGGAGAAAGAATAAACTTGTATTTCTATAGTGCCTTTCATGTCCTCTGGACGTCCCAAAGTGTTTCACAGCCAATGAATACTTTTGAAGTACAGTCAATGTTATGTAGCAAATGCAGCAGCCAATTTGCGCTCAGCAAGGTCCCACAAACAGCAATAAGATAATGGCCGGTTAATATGTTTTTTCGGTGTTGGTTGAGGGATTAACATTGGTCAAGACACCGGGAGAACGCTCCTGTTCCACTTCAAATAGGATCTTTTACATCTACCTAAAGATTGAATTACAGGGCTGACAGCTCCTGGATTGCTGCAAATTGGGAAGTTTGTTGCTCATTTTCTAGCCAACAAGCCTGCAGTGCATGTTTACCCTGCTGAGCTCTCCGGCTGTTTATTAGTCAACCTGTGGCTGAGTTTAAGCCGATGAGTGTTTTTGAATGTTGTACTTTGAGGGGCTTCCCCAGATTGAGATGGGAAAGCCATGTGCTCGGTAACATGTTCAGTGCCTCATGGGATTTGTCAGATTCGGTGATGCAGTCTTTAGTTTCACTCTTCTGACGAATACATATTTGCAAGTCTTTAAACATAGATTATTTATTTTTTAAAACTGATTAATTTTTGTGCTCATTAAGGAAGGTTCCAGGAAATGGAGTATCTAGTGCCATCTAGTGTCAGGATCTCCCAGGTCAAGTATACCATGGTCCATGCAGAGTAAAGTTCTTTCCATATTGCCACAATGTTCCTCAGAAGTTCACTCCCTACTGCATCAATAAATTTACACCACTGACAGAATTGTTCATTCCCACACTGGCTATTCCAGTGGTTGGTCAATTTATGCTAAATTCTAGATAATTTTGCACTGTGTGAGTCCATGGAAATTGGGTCCTCATTTCACTTATAATCAGTAGGGAGAATATCCTTTCAACCCATCAGTGTGGGCTAGATTTAAAAACCAGATCTCAGAGCTAGTAGGATTGTATTATACCATTGTATTTCAATTGGTCTCAAAGCAATGGGCTGGGGGTAGGGGAGAGGAATTTAGCCAGGGTTCCTCCTCCCGAGTGCTAGCCAGTGACTCAACAACAACAATTTGCATTATAGTGCCTTTAAAGTAGTAAAATGTCCCAAGGCGCTTCACAGGAGCGATTATCAAACAAAATATGACACCGAGCCACATAAGGAGATATTAGAACAGGAGTCCAAAAGCTTGGTTAAAGAGGTAGGTTTTAAGGAGCGTCTTAAAGGAGAAGGGAGAGAGGTAGAGAGGTTTAGGGAGGGAATTCCAGAGCCTAGGCAGCTGAAGGCACGGCCACCGATGGTGGAGCGATTAAAATCGGGGATGTTGAAGAGGCAAGAATTGGAGGAGCGCAGAGATCTTCGAGGGTTGTAGGGCTGGAGGAAGTTACAGAGATAGGGAGGGGCGAGGCTATAAAGAAATTTGAAAACAAGGATGAGAATTTTAAAATTCCCGAATCAGGAGCCAATGTAGGTCAGCGAGCACTGGGGTGATAGGTGAACGGGACTTGGTGCGAGTTAGGATGCAGGTGGCAGAGTTTTGTATGAGCTCAAGTTTATGGAGGGTGGAAGATGGGAGGCCGGTCTGGACAGCATTAGAATAGTCGAGTCTGGAGGTAACAAAGACATGGATGAGGGTTTCAGCAGCAGACTCCTACTGGAAAGCGTGCATGTCAGAGATCAGGTTTGTGATGCTGTCTGTTGTTGAATAACCTGCTGACATTGGTCTGGGCTCACACATGAAGAATGGCTCCTTCAGAGTGGTGTTTGGGGGGATGCTAGTACCCATGGAACTGTAACTCAGCATAAATCAACACTTTCAAAAAAGGAAAGGGAAACAAAAGACGCTACTATGAAAAAAAGGGCAAAAAACTTTGTGAAAAATACGTGGTATCCAACTTGAATTTTGCACACACCTTTCAGAACTCTTTTTTTCCTGCCTCAAATGGCTTACTCCACATCTGAAGTAATAAAAACACAAAAAAAGATGTGATCCAGTTTTATTCAATCAATTTCCAAAATATATTTCTGGTAGAAGCCTTTCCATCATTTTGCACGTGCACCAAAACCCCAGCAGATTATCTTTTATTTAAGATTTTGTTCTACAAAAAGCTCAATAAAGTTCCAGCCCAACCATCGGAGATGGTAAATGTGTTGATTGAAAAGCAGCTTTCCAGGGCTCCATATGCATGGCGTATTTCCCATAGTGTGCCTTTAGGCACTTGTGTATTGATGGTGTGCGGTTAATGGCAGGTGCGCAGTACTCCCATTGATGTATTATTGTAAACCAGGCGAATACCGTGCTTCCAGTGTTGCCCAGGGCTTGTTCTGGGGGGCCTGAGTGTTTAGGTGTGATGTGCAGTACAACATAGGCCCTCCAAAAGGACCAGCGGTACAGTAAAAATGGGAAGTCGCAGGTCTCCACTTGAGCACCACAATGGCAGCAATATAAAAGCATTCTTTGTACCAAACCTTATCTAATTCCCTAGTAATGTACTTTGTTTAAATTCTGGTTCAAGTCTCTGAAGTTACGAATGTAACCTTCTAGTATGTGATCATCACTCTTTTAGACCCCTTGTAACAGCTACCCCTCAGGTTTTTTGTTTGCATATATTTTATCATATTTTTAAAACATTCCCTATCTTTATTATAATTATTCCCAGATACTAGATCTCATCTCCCAACTGCTTTCTTGCTAGTGTGGTCACCCAACCACACACTTACATAAGAACATAAGAAATAGGAGCAGGAGTAGCCCCTCGAGCCTGCTCTGCCATTCAACAAGATCATGGCTGATCTTCTACCTCAACGCCATTTTCCAGCACAATCCCCATAATCGCTTGATGCCTTTAATATCTAGAAATCTATCGATCTCTGTTTTAAATATACTCAATGAGCAGCCACAGCCCTCTGGGGTAGAGAATTCCAAAGATTCACCACCCTCTGAGTGAAGGAATTTCTCCTCATCTCAGTCCTAAATGGCCTACCCCTTATTCTGAGACTGTGACCCCTGGTTCTAGATTCCCCAGCCAGGGGAAACATCCTCCCTGCATCTACCCTGTCGAGCCCTGTAAGAATTTTGTATGTTTCAATGACATCACCTCTCATTCTTCCAGAGAATACAGGCCTAGTCTACTCAATCTCTTCCCATACGACAATCCCACCATCCCAGGAATCAGTCTGGTGAACCTTCGTTGCACTCCCTCTATGGCAAGTATATCTTTTCTTAGGTAAGGAGACCAAAATTGTATGGAATACTCCAGGTGCAGTCTCACCAAAGCCCTATATAATTGCAGTAAGACATCTTTACTCCTGTACTCAAATCCTCTTGAAATAAAGACCAACATACCATTTGCCTTCCTAATTGCTTGCTGCACCTGCATGTTAGCTTTCAGTGACTCATGTACAAGGATACCCAGGTCCCTTTGAACATCAACATTTCCCAATCTCTCACCATTTAAGAAATACTCTGCATTTCTGTTTTTCCTACCAAAGTGGATAACTTCACATTTTTCCACATTATATTCCATCTGCCATATTCTTGCCCACTCACTTAGCCTATCTATATCGCCTTGCATCCTCCTCACAACTCACATTCTCACCTAGTTTTGTGCCATCAGCAAACTTGGAAATATTACATTTGGTCCCCTCATCCAAATTATTGATATAGATTGTGAATAGACTGGGGCCCAAGCACCGATCCCTGCGGTACCCCACTAGTCACAGTCTGCCAACCTGAAAAAGACCCGTTTATTCCTACTCTGTTGTTTTCTGTCTGTTAACCAATTCTCAATCCATGCCAGTATATTACCCCCAATTCCATGTGCTCTAACTTTGTTCACCAACCTCCTGTGTGGGACCTTATCGAAAGCCTTCTGAAAATCCAAATACACCACATCCACTGGTTCCCCCTTATCTATTCTACTAGTTACATCCTCAAAGAACTCCAATAGGTTTGTCAAACATGATTTCCCTTTCATAAATCCATGTTGATTCTGCCAAATCCTATTTTTATTTTCTAAGTCATTGTTATCACATCCTTTATAATAGATTCTAGCATTTTCCCTCCTTCTGATGTAAGGCTAACAGGTCTGTAGTTCCCTGTTTTCTCTCTTCCTCCTTTCTTAAATAATGGGATTACATTTGCTACCCTCCAATCTGCAGGAACCATTCCAGAATCTATAGAATTTTGGAAGATGACAACCAATGCATCCACTATCTCTATAGCCACCTCTTTCATAGCCCTGGGATGTAGATCATCAGGTCCTTGGGATTTATCGACTTTTAGTCCCATTAATTTCTCTAGTAATATTTTTTTTTACTAATACTAATTTCTTTCAGTTCCTCATTCTCACCAGACCCTTGTTTCTCTAGTATTTCTGAGAGGTTTTTTATGCCTTCTTCCGTGAAGACAGACACAAAGCATTTGTTTAATTTCTCTGCCATTTCCTTATTCCCCATTATAAATTCTCCTGTCTCTGTCTGTAAAGGACCCACATTTGCCTTCGCCAGTCTTTTCCTTTTTACATACCTATAGAGGCTTTTACAGTCCATTTTTATGTTTCTCACTAGTTTACTCTCATATTCTATTTTCCCTTTCTTTATCAATTTCTTGGTCCTCCTTTGCTGAATTCTAAAATACTCCAATCCTCAGACTTATTGCTTTTTCTGGCAACTTATATGCCTCTTTTTTTGATTTAATACTATCTTTAATTTCTCTTGTTAGCCACGGTCAGACCACTTTTCCTGTTGGGTTTTTGTGCCTTAAAGGGATATATATTTGTTCCAAATATATATATTCATTGGAAATGCACAAAATGCTTGCATGTCAAAGGACAATGTTACAATGTAAAGAGCTTAATAATGGGTGAGAACTGTGTGTGGGACTGAAGTCACTTATTAAGAGTCTTGTCATGCGATACATCAGCTTTTGATCTAATGCCCCACTGAAAATACAGAATCTCTCCCCTCCCCACCTCCAAATAGACCTGCAGCTGCTATTTGCTCAGCCCACAGTAAGAGAACACCAGGCAACAACAGGGATCAATTCCATCCATCAGATTCCAAAACACCATTATTACGGTGCTCACATTGCTCAGGGCTATTTGTGACCCACCTCTCCTTCACCTGGACTCTCAAAAGCAATCCTGTTCTATTTACCTCTCTGCCAAAATGACCACCTATCTGGCAGTAGGATGATGACCAAGCTGGGATTCGGTGCTGTCCCCTCTTCTTAAAAAAAAAAATTCTCCAGCAAAAGAGAAAAGCAGAAATGGTATTAGGAGGCAGGATTTAAAAGCAGCAGCTCGCTGGAGAATCATAGGTCCAGACACACATCCCCCATCAAACGTATCTGAGAAAGATATTGGTTGGGATTGTGGCCCTTGACAAAAAGTTAGATGAGTCACATTGTGCCATTATATATTTTTTTAAAAAGGAGCAACTCCTTGTGTCACATACAGTCAAATCTTGTGTCGCTGATTTATTGCGAACGCACTGCTCAGTGGGCACGTTATATAGCCTCTTTCCCCCTGAGAAGTTGACAAATTTGCATTGATAAAAGCCACGATTCAGATGACTAAGAAAATTCTTTCTAGCTGGTTATTCACTGTACATCCTGCGTGCACAGAAAACCTTTTTCATCAATTTCCACAATGGTTACAGTTCATTATACTGTACAACAGTGGTACACATAATACTACCTGAGGGCTACATGTGCCCGTTTACATTTGGTGCTGAGCTGCTCACTGTATCTCTAGGGCTTAATCAGCAGCTCACGTGGCCGGGGGTGTTGTAAGAGCTAGGATTTAACACTGTTTCCTCTCCTCTTGCTCTTCAGTGACATAATGCAAGAAAACACTAAGGAGACAAGGCTGTCCAATGTCCCCTGACAAGAGAAAATACACTCAGCAACTCCCCAATATCAAATCAGGAGCTCACTATGTTATGAGACAAGGACACAAACCTTCATCTCATCATCCCGTAACACAAATGTTTTGGAACACTCCCAAGTGACCCTCCAGCAAGCTTAAGATTGTGACCCTGGGCAAAAAGTTAGGGAAAGACCCTCCCATATGGGAGTGTCATTTCTGATTACTGAAATTATCTTTTCCTTTAGAATTTCATTTGACGCGAGTGTTCAAAGCATAAACATTGTAAACCCACATCACGTATAAGAAGCTAGCTCACACGCACACTGCCTCCAGCTGCACTGGAACCAAACCACAAAGGAATATAATGCACCATTAAACCCAAATTATTTTTCTTCTCTAATGTTCTGCCTTTATTCTCATGCTCAGATACAATTCCACAGGTGGCAAAGGCGCTCGGCCCATCACCCGTGTGGCAGCTTTTCAAATATGGTTGTTGGATAGCATTCAGGAGCGGGGGTGCTGGCTGATTCCCCCCTGCCCTAAACCAGGTGTGCAAGCCAAATGTAGTGTCTCGAGTTGACAGAGCACAAACTGGGAACCTTCCTGGTTTGTGTGGCTCAGTACCACATGGAGCAGTGCATTTACCCACCAGGCCATCAGGGAAGTTTGTCAACGATTTCTATCACCAAGGTCATATGATTAAACGACATTCCATCAACACTCACTGCATATTCTTTTCATCATGGAGCAAAACTTAAAGGGAAAGAAAAGTGTAGAAAACAAGCATATTCCCTCAAAAACGACCCATTCATCTTAGTACCTGTAATAAAAATATTTATGTTCTAAAAATTAATTATTTAATCTTAAACCATTAATTTGTTCACACTGACATTTAGATGCCTTTGCTGCTTTCTTGGTGCTTTGTAAAGGTAGGTATTTATCACTAACAGTAAGTGGACATTCCTTCCGCCTTCTCCCCTCCTCTCCTGAAGGTTATGATTTCTCTTAGGGGAATGGATGTTGGTGCCCTTTGCCCAAATAGCCGTGCTTTGTGTCGGTGTAGACAGAGAGTACTGGCAGGCTATCCTACTCTGGAGGATATCACAACCAAGCTCCATCCTGTCCTCACTCAATACCCTCACACACGCACCAGCCAGCAGGAGTCGCTGCATGATAATCAAGACCAGGACGCTCAGCTAATTTTGCCCCTCTCCAGCCCAGGGGCACTGAAGGAAATTCTGCCACCCCAACTGTTGCAGTGAAGGGTCTATTTTTATGACTAAGAGCCTGTTTCTTAGACCTTCTTTCCCCTTTGATTATGCAAAAATTACAATTGAAAAGATTTCACAAATTATCATATGCCTGTCTGTTTCGTTGAGTTTAATGTAGGGTTTCTGCTGCAACTCAGGGAGCTCTGGTTAACCTGTTACCCCACTGTAGTTGTGCAATAGATTAACAGTCGTAAAAAAATCAATTTGGAGACCAGTCCATTTGTGATATAAGGAGAGATTCCTGTGCCACTGTGGAAGGAGATCGGTGCTCACACGAAGTGCAGTGAAATGAACAATCTCAACACGCAGAAGGGGCAGAGTGTTTGTCCTGATCCACTGTCAGCCCTTTACTCAGAAGGAAGGCCTCCTGCTTTGGCTCACGCCCCAAGAAATGTTTCAGCATCTCCTCGGCATCCAGAGAACCACCCGGTTTAAGAATGAAGTCTCGGTAATCCATGCCGACCTAGAGGGTGAGCACAAAATGGGTAGGTTAGGGGCTTCTTTTAAAAGTGAATACGATATACTTTCATTAAATGCTAATTTATTTATAAGCTTACCCATTGGGAAAGTTTATAACTGGGATGCACAACAAAGGAACACCGGGTCTTGGCTGTGATTATATTGTATTAGAGGATGGTAGCTGTAAAGTGTGAGGTGCAACCAGCAGGTACGTTGAACTACACTCGGGCTGCCAGGAGACCTCTCTGCACGTGTAGTATTTTTTAACGTTAGGATTGTGGGAGTGCCTGCTTTCTCATAACACTAAAAAGATTATAGCGATTTTATAAAGTGCTTACAAGATCCAACGGGTCATCTGAGCCTTTTAAACTTTGCTTGGCACCACAGTGGAGTTATATTCCACATGATGCCAAACCCAAACGGTGAGAGACAGCCTCCTGGAGGAGGGGGTCGCATATCACCTGGTTTTAGTGCATTCAGATTAGGACCTGACTCTGAAGTAATGCTGCCACTTTCATGTCAATGTGCACCAAATGGATATACCTCGATACAAATGTTGTAACATAAACTACAACCAGGCTACAGATTCAGGATACAACTGGACAAAGCAAAACGTGCAGTCGTTTTTTAAAATAGACTAGAACATGTTCAAAAGATTTCCAATTTTCTGAGCAGAGAAGGCTAAAAGGAGATTTAATAGAAGTTTTTAAAATTATGAAGGCTTTTGAAAGTGTAAATAGGGAATGACTATTTCCTCTGGCTGGGGAGTCAGTGACGAGGTGTCATCAATTTAAAATTGTCACTATGAGAGTGAGGAGAGAGATTAGCAGAAATTTCTTTACGTTGTTGGAGCATGGAATGCTTTGTGACAGAGAGTCAGAAACCACTGCATCTCCTAAGGGAAAATTGGAAAAATATTTGAAGTGGAGGAAAATGCAGAGCTAAGGGGAGAGAATGAGGCTGGGGGATTAGTTTTGAATTGTTCTATTAAAGAACCAGCACAGATATGATGGGCCGAATGGCTTTCTTCCGTGCTGTAAACTCTTATGGTACTTCTCCCCCTTTCCTGAGAGTGTTCACTAATACTGGAATATTATTCCGCTGGTGCTGGCAGTCTCCTAGTGCATTGCACTGGTGGAACTGTCGCCAAGCAGTGGAGACAATCTAACTGGCCTCAGCCAGAGCTCCTGCTTCTGATTGTTCTAATCTGGATAGCCCGGTGAAGGATAGAATACTAGATCCTGGTCTTCAGTTGCTTCCAAGCCTTTATTCACAGAGCTCAACATTACTGATCCCACACCCTAGATAAGCTCTCATATAAATGGATACAAGAAAGTCCCCAATTGATACGCACCACCTGAATACAATTAACACTAATTGATATAAATCAAACGGATACAATTAACACTGATCACTATTTAATAACCCTTCTTGTAAGATGAGGACAAACAAACTGGTTATAGATTTGGACATCAGTTTTCTATCAGAGATCAAAACTCTGGATAAAAATCGATCTGTACCTTTGAGCTCATGACTCCTTCTTGTCGAAATCGGGTGTAGAACATATCCATCGAGTAGACCTCACTCCAGAGATAACCGTAATACTGGGCATCATATCCCCCAGCCAGGTGCCCAAATGTGGCTGGCATATTAGTTCCTGAAAAATAAATACAATTACATTCTCATCTGCCTGAATTCTTAAAAAAAAATTCAATGTATTAATATTTAGTGTCATCGATATATTTATTAAATGTTCATCGGTGAGCGAGGTTTGTGTTAGGTTACAGACTGGGTACACACATCCATTGCTGCACATGGTTAATTATTCAGCTGTATCACAGAGCAATGGGCAGCCTCTTCCTTGCAGGGTGTGTGGGAGGGAGAAGGTCACATCAAACAAACAATTAACAGCAACTCATTCGATGGCTCAGTTGACTGCATCATACAGACCAGGAGGGTCCCAGGTTGGATCCCCAGTCTATGCTGAGATAGCGCATCTCATCCAAAGCAGCAGCAGGGTCGCTACAATTGGTCTCAGCTCATCTGGGCTGGGTGGCTATTCTATGCTGCGGTACCTGCCTATCTGCCATTTGCATCAATGCCAGAAAAGGAAAGTTTTTATTTTCAGCTGGCAGTTACCTGGTGATGCTGGAACTCCCATTATTTCTTTACATAGCCTGGCATACTCTTCCTTGGCATCCACATCCATGCTCATGTGCAGTGACTGGTCAACCTTCGCCAAAACTATCTGTCGCAAATTAAAGAGACCTGTTGAAGAAGGAAAGAGGGAGAAAAATAATTTTTTGTGTTTCTTTGCAATAGCACAAATCTGTGTATTTTCTTCCTAGTTTCCCTGCCTTGGTCTCCCAGCCTAAGCATCATTGTGATCAGAAGAACAAGAAGGCAACCTGCACCCAGGCCCCTGCTAATGCCACTCAGAGGCAGGTGATAAATCTCCCTTTGGTTTTTTTCTGTCCTCTGTAGGGAGGAGGTCTTGATTTTGCCTGACACCTTCAACTAACCCTTGCCACGGCGTCAGAAATAAACTCAAAAGCATCTTGCTCAGGTGCCAACCATCAGATCCCAACCAATATTAAATACTCTCATTCTGCTGGGATTGGCATTGAGGGTTGGAAAGGATGCCAGGGATACAGAACCATCAAATATATAACCCGAGAGGGTCTTTTCTGATCAGGATACCTGTCAGAAGCAACACAAAAACAAAGGCCTCCATTTATGCAGATCTTCTCCAAGCTGCTTCCTGGACTGACAAAAAGAAGATACTCTTTCAGATAGGAAATATATTTTTTTTCAAAATGTCTTATATGCATTTTGAAACTGTCCCTTGCACACCACTCTCCCTGGCTTTCTTTGACTGTCTGCCTTCAGTTCTCTGTAGTGGGTTAGGAGATTGGAGGTCCACATATGTATTGCCTCAGAAGGCAGATCTCAAGACCCACAAAAAATCATGTTCTTGACATCAGAGGTGCTGAATTTATTTCCTCAACACCAATATTATTGTGTAGTCAGCTACAGGAATACCATATGCCTACTGATGATGCCACATTATCAGTGCAAAAGTGCCGTTATGGTAAATCTGTGACCGGAATGCCTGCATCAGGCACAAAGTGGAAAAGTAAGTCAACTCCGATGCAAACCGTCTGTGAGCTCTTAACCTTTGTTCACCTGTTAATTTGCTGTAAGACTACACAGGCGTGAAAAATGTTGTCAATACCTACCGGTGTTAGCTAGCCTGGATTTAAGGAGTTTTTCCAGCAGATCTTGTGGAATCACTTTCCCATCCTTGTAGTGCTTGGACATCCGGAGTAGGGGTTCCTTCTCCCAAACCCAGTTTTCCAACATCTGAGACGGAGCCTCCACAAAATCTCTCTCAACATGTGTTCCACTGAACATGGCAAATTCAGCCTGCAAGACAATAGCAGGATCACTGCGTCAATTCACTTCATGGAATATAGGATTGTGTTTAACTGTACTGAGAAGAACTTCTCCCCTCCAACCCGCTCCCTCCTCTCCTTAAGGCGCAGACTCACAATGGGTTACAGTTCCACAATTACCAGCCACCTTCTGGCACCTCCCCTAAGCGGCTGTTCTTCATGAGCGAGTGTATACAGTGACAGTCAGCGGGGTATTCTATCAGGGGAGGCATCACAGCCAAAGTCCATGCTCGTATAATTTCCAGTAGGAGTCACTGGATCATGATCGTCAGCAGCTTGTTTTCCTCCCCCTCTAGCCAAGCGGTGGGGAGGGGGGAGATTGCAGTGCTTTTACTGTCAGCCTGGATGAAATCAGCTAACATCACATCCCAGGGATCAAACCGAGCACTTTCCTGGTCTGTGTGGACATGGTGTAGGGCAGTTACCAGCTGAGCAATCAAGGGACCCTTTAGACTGTTTTATGAGATGAATTCAAGCAGATGAGATACAGCAACGGAAGTACAAGTCTCATTTGTGGCAGATTTTTGACTGTGAAAGTGATGATCTTGTTGAGTCTCCTTCATGCTTCAAATGTCATATGCAACCAATAGTAAGCCCAGGTCACCAACTGGAGAGTCACAGATGCAATCACCTTTTAAGACACTCATTACTGCGAATGGCAACATTATGATGTTGCTCATGAAGTACATAAGGAGCACATTCCTCCCAATGGCTCATTTCAGATATTTTTATACCATACCCGTATCAATTTTCTCTTTCGGTAGGGGCAGCGGTCACTGGCAATGAGCACTAAATTTCAAAGCCATTGAGTGGGGACGAACTTGCTTCTCTCGGTCACCAAAGACTAAGACCGTGAAGACCGATTGTCAACAAGGAATTGTCACTCATGGGGGAGCAGTTGAAAGATGTGAGCTCTTTCATTTGTCTGGTAAACATGATAACGATTGATGGAGAAGTGAAGAAAGGAAATGAATGCAAGAATTGGCAAGGCTTCTGGTATTACGGGATCCTGGGCTTTATAAATAGAGACAGAGAGTACAAAAGTATGGAAGTCATGATGAACCTTTATAAAACACTGGTTCAGCCACAACTGGAGTATTGTGTCCAGTTCTGGGCACAGCACTTCAGGAAAGATGTGAAGGCCTTAGAAAGGATGCAGAAGAGATTTACTAGAATGATTCCAGGGACGAGGGACTTTAGTTACGTGGGTAGACTGGAGAAGCTGGGATTGTACTCCTTGGAACAGAGACGGTTGCGAGCAGATTTGGTAGAGGTATTCCAAATCATGAAGGGTCTAGACAGAGTAGATAGAAAGAAATTGTTCCCATTGGCAGAAGGGTCAAGAACCAGAGGACACAGATATAAGGTGATTGGCAAAAGAACCAAAGGTGACATGAGGAAAAACTTTTTTTAAAAAACACAGCGAGTGGTTAGGATCTGGAATGCACTGCCCGAGAGGGTGGTGGAGGCAGATTCAATCATGGCCTTCAAAAGGGAACTGGATAAGTACTTGAAAGGGAAAAATTTGCAGGGCTAAGGAGAAAGGACGGGGGAGTGAGACTAGCTGGATTGCTCTTGCATAGAGCCGGGCGGATTCGATGGGCCAAATGGCCTCCTTCCGTGCCGTAACCTTTCTATGATTCAATGATTTTTCTGCAGCTATCTAAGATCTGAAAGCTACAGAATATTAACATGAAAACTAAATTCGAGACCTGTAAGAGTTTGGTATTATCTGTCCTTGTCTACAGCAGTGAAGCCTGGCAGAAGGTTAGATCATTTCTACGTTCAAGGTTTAAGAACAACAATGAAGACAAAATGGCAAAGCTGTATTAAGAAAGAAAATCAATCCATGTTCCCATTCCAAATTGTCTTCCGTTGGTCTTTGTTGAAAAGTGCAAGTGTGGCCATTGGGTAAGAACAGGTTCGGGCTCAGTTGTGGTGCGTTCCAAAATCAAATAACCTGTCAATAAACATTGTCTAGGCTCACACATGAAGAATGGCAACTTGGATAAGGGAATGGAGGTGCTGCTGGTACTGCACCACTGCAAGAATTGGTATCTTCAGAGGAGGAGGGGGGAATTGGGAGAAAAATCCCTGGGATTTATGACACTGATACCAATAGCAGCAACTGTAATGGCAGTGTCGGGAGGGGAAGAGTTTCTTACCTGAGAGCAGATCTGATGCATCACGTGTCCAAACTCGTGGAAGTAGGTCTCAACCTCATCGTGTTGAAGTAATGACGGTGCACTGGGGGTCGGCTTGGTAAAGTTTGCCACCATAGCGGCCACTGTGAGCTGCCTGGTACTGTCAGGTAGCAAGCATCCTGGCTGAAGGCCAAAGCAAGCAGCATGTCCATACTTCCCCTCCCTGTAAAACAAACAGATTTGCAACAAGGACATCAGCCCCTCTGGTGGTCACTATTGGTAGCTATAATTAAATACACCCATAACCTGATAACGTCTCAAATAGTTTGCAAAGGTCATATTTTAATTTGGATTTGTATACAATGGACGTGAATGGAATTTACTTCCTGGATTACCATCATGGGTGTGTTGAATTTCTAATCATTCAAGACTTGAACCTTACTCCCGTAGCACCTCTCCCCCCTACTCCTGGGCAGGATACAAGAGAAAGCTCGTCAACCGATTCACAATTCTTCTCTGACCATTGCCCCCAATGACCCCCTTCTCTGAGCTTTACCTTCCTCTACTTTATTAATACTATTCTATGGTCATTGCTCCCCTGATCTTTCTTCTCGTTCCTCTTCAGCTCTAAATAAACCCACCGTCCTACACACTCTTCCTCCTTCCTGCGTCTTTACTGTGTTGAAATCTAAACTTATCACACCATTTCCTACTCTGATTCATTTAGGCCCAGGAACTCAATACTGTGGAACTCCTCACCTCCCTTCCTCTTACAATTTATAGGCTTTAGAAAAAACACAAGCTTAACCTAACCTACACTTTTCAACCTTGGTTGTGATCTACTCTAAGGGCCCTTGGTCTGCGTGTCTCAATAATAAAAAAAAATCCATCAGTTCTATTCCATGACTTTTGACAAATGAAACCTGAACAGTACGGCTTTCCTATCTCCCCGAGTAGCCCCTGTCCCAATTTTCGCCTGAGCTCGGACGGCAGCGGGGTGTAAAATGCAGCCCTGGGGCTTAGTTCACATTTTAGAAAATCCTGGACATTCCTTCAAAAACCAAACAGGTGACAACCCCAACTCTGAAATGGCCTTTTAGCAAATAATTACTATGCAATTTTGTCAGTAAGAAAATCAGTAAATCAGTGATGTGAAAAAGAAATATGTTTCTCTCTCCTCTAATAATACAATAAAATTCAGCAAGCCAGCTCTATCACATCCATATGCCAAATATTCTTAGATATACCTACACAGATTTTATCCGTTTTTATTTTCTCTGAGTTTTCATTTTAGGGCCCATTCTAACAGAAGCTGTAATGTTGATTAAAGGAGTGAAAAATATTTTTATTTTGTTTTATTATCATAGAATCATACAGCAAAGAAGGGGGCTATTCGGCACATCATGCCGGTTCTTTGAAAGAGCTGTCCAATTAGTCCCACTCCCCTGCTCTTTCCCCAAAACCTTGCAAATTCCCATGGCAATTTTCTCTCCATGTCACTTGAAGCCAGCAGCCTCCTGGTACTTTGCTCAAGTGGCCGTTCTTTATCCATGAGCCCAGACAGTGAGTACTGGCTGGCAATTCCACCATTACAGCTCAGCCCCATCCCAATCCCACCCAACACAGGCTCACATTTCACCATTACACTGTCCTTCAGATGTGACTTAAACAGCCGCCCTATTCCAGTGGTTCAGGTGAATGTTAGAGATCTGCTAGCACTATGTAAAGGAGTTCTCCTCGCTGGTCTACAAATCTGCGTCAACTTTCCTCCTTCAACCAAAACCATCCAAAATTCATTTTTTACTAGTCATTCGTCTCATTTTCTGTTTGTGGGATCTAACTGTGCACCAAATACCTGACACTTTCATGTACACAGCAGCAATGACTGCATTCCAAAAGTGATTTATTGTACGTGAATCACTTTGGGATATTTCTGGGATGCTATAAAAATTCAAGTTCTTTTATTAACATCCACACACACAATTTCCAACAGGAGTCACTGGATACCAATCAGGAACAGGAACCCTAGCTGATTTTTTCTCCTCCCTAGTCCAGAGATACTGAGGCTAATTGTGCTGTCCCAACTACTGACCTGGTTGATAGCGACTAACTCAGCATAGACCAGGGATCAAACCCAAGATTTTCTAGTCCATATGGATCCATTTCACAGTGGGCAATGCATTTTACCCAGATAAGATATTTTGATAATGATACTGGAGGGCCACCTTAATGAACTATAACTTGATGCAGGACTATCTATGTTTTTGAACAAGTATATTCACTCCTTAGTTGATTAAGAAATCACCTTGGATATAAATCCAAGTAGAATTGTCCCAACATCTCTCCGGTTGCCGTGTCCTTCACCGAGTACAGCTTTACATCCTCGTGCCACACAGGTTCTTTCTCAATGAGCTGAAAGGTCAATCCTAGCAGTTCCTGGTAGATTTCCAGCAGGCCAGATGTTACCACTTCCATCGGAAAATATTCCTTCAGTAGATTCTGATCCACGAAGTACTTCAACTCCTCCACCTGGTTCATGTAGTAACGCAGATCCCAGGCATTTATCATACTATCGAAATCCAGCCCTCGCTTCTCACATTCATCCCTCTTCAGGTCTATGATAACTGCCCGCTCCTCTTCACCAAGTGGTTTCAGCTTCCGTGCCAGTTCATCTGAAACACAAATTCAAAAGGTTTAGAAGCACGGATTTTGTCCCTGGGCAGTCACTGATGTCCTCTACATGAGGCCCAAGCCTCATTTCCATATTCCTGGTGAGCTGCGAGTGCTGAAGGTAGCTCGCTGGTCGGGGGTGTAGCTTGGTGTGGGTGGGATGGCAGCGGTTCAGAAGATCCTCCTGGCCCACAAAAATTAAAAAGAAACCAAATAAACTAAAAATTTTGAAAACATTAAACATATCCTTGCAGCGGTCTCTTTAAGGACCGCTGGTTAGGCTGCTTAAGCCAGGTACCAATGGACAGAGACCCCAACCAAAATGGCAGCAGGTGGGAATGAGACAGTAAGTGAATCCTCGTGACTTTCCAGGTGCGACTAACCCGTTCCCGCTGGGAGGATAGAGTTAAAATTGCCTCCGTTATTTCTTTTCCAGTTCAACTCAGCTTTTGCAATACAGCAGACCAGATTGTAGGCAGACTATTCAATTTTAGGACTCATCACAATCTAACCCAATCCAGTCCTCACCCAACACGCATGCACACAAAATCCGAACCAGTAAGAGCACCCCTTGTTGCACCAAAGCGATTTTTTCCCCCATTTTCCACAACAGTGATCCTACTGCCCAAGCCTGCCAATTTGTGGACAGTTCTATGGTACAGTATCAGACCCATTAAAAATGGATTCAGACTGTGCATGTTAATTTTATAAAGGACCTGTCTAGCTGGCAGAGTGCAGAGACTTTCACCCCACCATCCAGGGCTGGTTTCAAACCTAGATCCTTGAGGTGAAAAGCCAGTGTGCTAACTCACTGCGCTCAAGGTAAATGCAATGGTTCTAAACTGACATTCATTACCAAGAAAGATGTTGACATTCTTGCTGTTCTTAGCCATGTTCATTTCTAGTATGAAATCCGAGTGAGTCTTAAAGTCCAGGAGCGCAGATTTCTTTTTACGAAGTTCCACCAGTTCTTTAAGGATTTTTGCATTGTCCTAGATCAGTAAGAGAAAGTGATTTCTTTTTGACTCTGTTTTCAATACTAAGCAATACTTTCCTAAGTAGAATCACATGTTACTGGACTGCCCGGTAATCCTCAATGCAGTAAAACAGATATCTTCCTTGCTGCTCTATTTTATACTTTGAAACTGCTCACTGAGCTTCCCTATTGAATAGTTGCATCACCTGGTGTGGAACCATGCAGAACAGGAATGTCCCACATTTGATCCCCCATTTGAACTGACCTAGCTGATCTCAGCTGGGCTAGTAGATGGGCTGTTACAATTGGCCTCTCTTCTCTGGGTCAGGAAGGGGAAGAAAGAAATATCAGCCCAGGTTCCTACTGCTGATCGCAATCTTGTGACTCCTGCTGGAAAGGAAGTTGGATGCGTGGGATCAGGTTTGGCTGCAATGTATAAACTTGGGTTATATTCCCGGCTGATAAGGATGTTAAGGAGTGATTGGATCAAGGTGTTTAAAATAAGGAAAGGAATTGACACGGTAGGTAGGGAACGACCCTGTCCTCTAGAAGGGGAATCAGAACAAGGGGACATAATCTTTACACTTTGAACTGAACTAATTAAAAAATACAGGAAAAAAGGCTGTATGAATATGGAACACATCAACACAAAAGATCAGTGAGGCAATATCAATTTAAGTGTTTAAAAAGGAGATAGATATTTACTTGGAGAGTGAGGGTATTAAGGGATATGAAGAAAATACATGGAATTGGGATTAAAAAGTTAAGACTGCTAAGACTAACAATGACTCGATGGGTTGAATGATCTACTCCTGCTCTTAAGGATTCTCTGGTTGTTACAGTGATATCACTGGCATGCTGATTAATCTCAATTCAACTGCTAACTTTGTGAAAACAGTAATTGCCATTGCATAAACAGGACTGTACTGATACATCTAATATCCCATTTATATTGCAGCACTCACAAAGTAATGTTACTTGCTTCCAGAGGTACGTATGCCATCGCTGTCGACCCTTATGCTATCCCTGTATTATGAATTGAGAATAAAAAGACCAGAGACTGTCAAGGAAGGCTTGACCCACCTCCATACAGCGGGAGTTAAAGGCTTGCTCCATTCTTTTCCTGGTTTCTGGAACGTAACACTTCTTCATTAAGGGAAAGTAGTGGGGATACTTCAGTGTCACCTTCAGCTTCCCATTCTCCACTTTTTCCAGGCTACTGACAAAGTCGTCAGGGAGACCACCTAGTAGCAAAATATATTAATATGATCAACACCACTGAACGGAAATCACTTAGACAAAACAAAACTATTCATACCACTCGTTAACCTTAAATGTCGCAATGAAATTACCAGATGGAGATTGAAATGAGAAACTGAGGTGCATCCCTGCTGGCTCAGCCTGTAACTCATTCATACGGACCAAAAAAGTCTCTGGTTCAATCCACAGTCTGTATTGAGTTATCTGAACTCAATCAGTTGGAGAACTCCAATTGGCCTCGGTAACCCCATGGAAAATACAGGAAAACAGGCCAAGATACCAGCACTTGATCATTATCCAGTCAACCCTGCTTGAAAGCATGCATGTGAAAATGTCAGATGAGGATGAAATCAGGCTCGGCTGTGGTGCCCCCATGTTCAACTATTATTTTTTCCTCATACATAAAGAATGGCCACTTGGGTGATGTATCAGAGGGTGTTCAGGACCCGATGAACCATAATCCCAATAGGATTCAACTCAGTCAAGAGAGGGAAAGAGGAGAGGGAAAAGGGGGAGAAAATTAGCAAAATAAAGGAACGGGATAACGAATGGTTTGGAAGCAGAAACGGACACGTGCATACCCAAGGATATCGTACAGCCAGTATTACAGCAAAACTTAATGCCGGAGGTATGAAATTTTCCTGTGTCAACTTTAGCTATGAGAAACACCCAGTGGTACAATTCTAGACAATGTCATTCTGAACTTAGTTGTATCTACAGAGAGCATTTTGAGCTGTATAGCGCTGCGGTGAAATAAGAAAGAACGAACTTGCATTTATATCACACCTTTCACGACCTCAGGAAGTCCCAAATCACTTCACAGACAATGAAGTACTTTTTAAGTATGATCACTGTTGTTATGTAGGGAAATGCAGTAGCCTTGTAAACAGTAAGGTCCCAATGAGATAATGGCCAGATAATCTGTTTTTGGTGATGATGGTTGAGGGATAAAGTTGGCCAGGACACCAGGAGAATGTCCCTGCTCTTCTTAGAATAATGTCATGGGATCTTTTATGTCCACCTGAGAGGGCAGACAGGTCCTCGGTTTAACATCCCATCCAAAAGATGACACCTTAGACAGTACTGCGCTGAAGTGTCTGTCTAGATTATGTACTCAAGTTTATGGAGTGGGGCTTAAACACAACTTTCTGCCTCAGAGGCGAGAGTGCTACCACTGAGCCAAGGCTGATACCGGACAATACTTTCCCTGATGGTGGTATGGATGGGAGAAATTTCAGATGATGAATTGAGAGCATCACACAACATCAAAACATTGCAAAACATCAAAATTATTGGCTAAATGGGGAAGAAAAGTCCACGGAGTACTTTTTGCTCCAAGTTTTCCACCATGGTATATATTCAAAAAAGATATATTCAGAAAAATACTCGACATTTTCTCAATTTGTTTTAAACCACAACAGAAACTCACCATGGCAACAAAGAGCACATGGTATTGGCAAATATTCATTGTAGGCAATGAATATAACCAGGTGATTTCTGTCATCACCCCTCCAAATGGGCAGACAGTCTTTGCCAGATCATAAATGAGTAACCTGATGTCATATTCACCTCTATGCTCAGTCTGCCTAAGGAACAATGAAACCTTCCCAGTGACAGGCTGTACTCCAGTCAAATGCACAAGCCGTCTGAAGAGGGATAATCTTGTGCTTGAAACTGAGGGCCACTTGGCTGCACAAACGGATATACTTTCATTTGGCATTTACAGGGCTAAGTTCCAATCCTGTTTTCATCTACAAAATAACTTTTTGCTTACCCAATTCATCTTGGGTAAACTCCAGAAAGGTAGTATTCTCGTTCAGGTTCTTGCTGAAGTCTATACACAAAGTGCTGATTCTCTTCTTGATAGCTTTGATCTCCTAAAGCACAGAATAAATAGACCTTGAGCTCTTTCACTAGCATCTCATCATTTACCAAGATTTTCAGCAGGGGAGGGTATTGTGTATTTCCAGAATAAGGAATTTATTTAGATGTGGTGTTAAATACCACAGCAAGATCCAATGTATCCAAACTAAACTGCTATTCATTAGGCTAAAAATAAAAGGCTGGCGTTTCCCCAAAGACCTAGTGGATAAATTTATATGGCGTGATACTTGGACATATTAAATAGAAAGTTTCAGGTTCAACCTCTGTTCTGTGCTCAGTCAAACGGTCTCAGCTAGTGCAGCAGTTAGGGTGCCACAAATAGCCTCAGCGCCCCAGAGCTGGGGAAAGGGTAGGGGGGAGAAGAGAATGTCAGGTTTTCTGTAAAGTACATGCATGTGTGAGGATCTGGCTTGGCTGTGATTCCTTCCATTATCATATTGCCTGACAACACTCCCTGTCCAGGCTCACACATACGAACATACGAATTAAGAGCAGGAGTAGGCCATTCGGCCCCTTGAGCCTGCTCTGCCATTTGATAAGATCATGGCTGATCTGATTGCGACCTCAACCCTACTTCCCCGTTTACCTACTACAAGAGTGACCAGAGGAAAGCCAAAACCCGTGAAACTAAACCCTGCCTGAGTAAGCACCTTGAGAAGAGGAGAGAAAGCTATTTAAAAAGTAGTGACTTATACACCTGAATTTCCTAGATAAGCAAAATTGCCTTCAGGTCAGTGTCAGCAACACTGAAGCCATCTTTTATTACTGCTGCCAGCAATTGCATGCCTCTGGCCTAGACTCCATCAACTTCCAGGTTGTCTCCTGCATCTAAACCCCAAGGCTAAATCCCCAGGTCTGCCACCTCAATGTCCTATTGGAGCCTGAGCTGAGCATTCCACCCTCCATCTGGCCTTTTGTCAAGGCCGCTTTCTTGAAGCTCTTAAACACTGCCCATTTTTATTCCTATTTTCTCCCCCTGATGCTCAACATCTCAAGAATTGATCAACTTCTCTTTGCCAACCTCCTGACTCCACAAACTCCAACATGTTCAGAAGTTCAAAGCCTGCGTACTTTCCTGCACAAAATCTCGCACTCCTATTATCCCCATCCTTGCCAAGCTCCACTGGCTCCCTGTGCCCCAGCAAATTGATTTTGAGACCCTCATACTTATTTTCAAATCCCTTCACAGACCATACTCTGCCATACCAAGCAATATTCTCCAGCCATATATCTACACGGATTCTTAGCTTCCGACACTGGATTACTGCTCGTTTCCTGCTTCCTTCACTCCACTATCCGAAGTCATTCTTTCAGTCACTACTCCTTTTTCTCTGACATTATCAAGTGAGAAAAGCTTTACAAATGCAAGTTGTTGCAGATATAAAAAGAAACTACCTCTCCTTGACTCAAGACAACAATACTTACTCTTGACTTTTACCAGTTGTTCTCTCTCCTTTCTTTGTTTTGTTCAATTCTATAAAGGGACTCATTTGCTTACAGTTTCCAGCACTGTCCACACCCAAAATATTTTCAGGCGGAAACAGACATGCTGTGTATTTCCAGCATTCTCTGTGTGGTTGGATGACTCATCTACAAATGCCATTTTTACTGCTACTCACCTCTTGCTTGTCTTTACACATGTGTAGTCCATTTCTTTTTCCTAGTTTCAGCAGCCTTTCCATGTAGCGTCTAGCCTCTGGCCGTAGTTCATCAGCCTGACACTTATCCTGAAAGAACCAAACCCCACAGAGTGACGCAGCACAAAGAAATTATCTCTAATATATTTATTTTTCTTCTAATCAAATGTGGAAAAGATTTCGGTGTGTCAACAAAGTTCGTCTTTCATGCAAATGTGATTTTTAGTAACCTATTCTGGTTTGCAAGCTAGAACAGTGACAACTAGAGGATCTTACTCCAAAATAACATGGCTTTCCTTCAGAGGTAGCTGAAAGATGATCCATTTTACAACACAATCCCATGCAAATTTTTTGTTATAATTAATAATGGTTGCATTTATCACATTGTCAAACATTTCAAAGCATTTCACACATCTTTTGAAGTGTAGGTAAATGCTACAGCCATTCTGCACCAGTGGAATAACAATGACCAGTTAATCTATTTTTGGTGGTATTGCTTGATGAAAGAATGATGGCCAAGACATCAGGAGAACTCTCTGCTCTTCAAGTATTGACATGGGATCCTAAATATTCATCCGAACATGCAAAGATGACCTCAGTTTAACGTCTCATCTGAAGAACGACACCTCCAACAATGCAGCATTCCCTCAGTACAGCACTGGAATGCCAGCCTAGATTGTGCACTCAAGCCCTGCTGTGCAAATGAAATCCACAATCTTCTGATGTAGAGGCAAACGTGCTACCAACTCAGGCAAGTTGACACTTTCAAGGGTGTTCTCTACTTGTTGGGGTGGGATTTGAGTGAGCCAACCTGTTTAAAGAATGCTACAAAGAATGTGATAGGACAACCGGAAAAGTGACAGTCAGTCATGGTCTCAGAACAATGAGCAATCATGGTGTCTGATACTGGAACAATTTAAACCCCAAATTTCTCACTTTCTCTCCCAAAGGGGCTGATTCATGCTGAGGGGGAGGTGGGGGTCCACGGCAGTCAAGTGACCATTCTTCATGTGTGACCCTAACTGATGAGCTATTCAACTGTGGCGGACATCATATCAGAACTTGATCCTGTCCTAAAGGATGTTCACACATGAGTACTTTGCAGCAGGAGGCAATAGTCATCAGGAGCAAGAACTGTGATTGACTTTTCTCCTCCTTAGCCTGAGGTCAATTGCAGCAGCCCAACTGCAAGAATAGGGGTGCTCTGCCCATAATTTTTTAACAAATATTCTAAAACTGTCAGAAGGAGTCCAGCAAGATAAAAGAGGCCTTAGAGATGCTACCGCTTTCCACACCAGTTCCACTATTCTTTACTCAGTTGGTGTCAATTCTCACCTGAAGAGCAACAAGCCTCTGGTAGACGTCTTCTCTCATGCTCATCTCCACATCAAACTCCGACAGTTGTTTGTCCGCCTCGGTGCTTGCAGCCCGAACCTCTTTGCAAGGAGAAACATGCTGGGGGAAGTCCAGAATATTCCGTTGTACTGAAATATCAAATAACAAGTCTCAGCATCTGAAGCAAAGGGTTCAGCATATCAATTTTACTACTGTACTAGAGAGGTGGGTAGGAGCAGGTCCAGTTTAATAAGGATGGTACAGCACACCAGGGAGGGCACTTTTACTTTCCCCAACTCCTATAATGTTGATTTTCTGCTTCTTTCTTGAAGGTTCTGATTCATACTGAGGTAAAAGTCCATGGACACTGTGAAGGACATCACAATGTAACCTGATATTGTGCTCACCTAACATGCACACTTTCTAACATGCCTTAGCAACAAGGAGTGGGATCACAGGCTGATTTTTGCTCCATCAAGCTCAGAAGCCAACTATGGTACCCCAGCTGCTGCCCCAGGCCAGATCAGCTAACTTAGTGCAGATCAATGAAAATGAAGACATTCTGGTTTCTGTGACTCAGTTAAATACTGCTTTCACCAACCGAACCATCAAATGAGCGAAAATGTAACTGTTAAAGGGAGATCATCCCTCTGTGATTTTTCCCTAAGTAGAGTTTGGAGGATGCCTGAAAATGAAGAAGTATGTTCATTTGCTTTCTATGGTTTTAGAGATTCAACAGATTATTCTGCTTCTGGAGATTAGCAGGCAAGGCCAATTTATTGCTGTTCACAAGCATGATTTTTTTTATGATAGCAACATATTTGAATCAACACATTGGAAGGAGAAAGATAATTTATAGGGGCTGGGAGTCCTAGATAGTGAGAAGCAGGTCGGTGTACCAACCAACATGCTACATTGCAGCAGCTAGAGGTGGATGCCAGCGACTGATCACATTCAGGGGATTTTGTTCTCACTTGGGTAGCAGTTAGGGTATCACAAATGGCCTTGGTATCCCTGAACAAGGGAGGCAATGTGCTGAGAACAAAGAAACAGGCAGGTGAATCCAGGTCACTCTCACGGCACTCCCAAGATACAGAATGGCACTGGTTACTTCACTGGCGTCTCCACTGAGGAACGGCGCAAGCCACTGGGGAAACTAAAAGGGAAAAAGATATACTTTTAATGGAGAGCTAAATTATTTTTAAATTGGAAATATATACTCTTGTGTAGATGAGGAAATTCAGCTAATGTACCAATTCCTGCATTCACGTATCTATTCAGTGTTGTCACTACGATTTCAGTAAAATGAAATGGTGGATATGTGAAACTTTCATACGATGTCCACTCAAACTATGAAAAACGACCAGCAGTACAATACTAGATATTGTCCTTCGGATTGTGTTTTCAGATACTACATTGTGCTATAGGACACTAGCGTGAAATACAGGTGGTACAGGTCCATCACTGGTGGTAGTCATGGTGGGAGCAATTTGAGGTGAAGAACAAGAGCTGTATTGTAAAACATTAAAAGTATGATTGGCTAAAGTAAGCATGCTAATGTACTAAATAAGCCTAGTAACACTACTGATTATCTGTTTAAGTGGAAATTTTGGGATCCGGATTGTGTTCGTAGTTCTGAAATGTCTGCAACTTTAAGGTTTTGTAATTTTCCAGGGAATAACAAAGATTTACCAAGGAATAGTTGGTGTAGTTGGTTAGATACTGACCATACACCTCTTGGATTTTGATTCAAATGCAACCTGTACTTAGACGGAGGAAATTTCTCCCGTCTATGGGCTGTAAGGGTCTGTGAAATTAGGTTGGGCAGTCTCAATCTAGCCCCAAAGTAGGCGCAGGCCCACAGCACAATCTGCCCCTAATTTGGCACTACATAGGGAATGTTGCACAGAATGACTGCTAAAGGAAGTGGAAAATATCATTCCAGTGCAGATAGTGTTCCTCTTCAGAGTTATGGGCTGATGCACATTATTGGGACAGGGAACAGGGAGCACCATACTCTGCATCGCACCTGACCTGGGTGTGCTTGATGCTGACTCAGTGTTCCATTTCCTACAAATAAAATCATCAGAATGTTTTTTTAAAAATGAGGACGAAGCATTGAAAAGAATTTTATAGTAGAAGAATTAGCATTTCAATTTACAATAAAGTTGAAACATTATTTTTTTGAAAAGTAACATACTGAACTCTCCCATTAATGTGCAATGTATTCAGTTGATTGGACAGTTCATAACTTTGGTGTGTGACTTCTAGGTTCTACCATACATTGTGAAAACTGACATAACCCCAGAATTATTAGTCCAACAAAGCCATGGAGAGAGTAAGATAAAGCCTCCAGTCAGCAGCTCTCCACTCACAAAACAGCTGAATGTTTGGACTATTGCTTACATCTGCTTACAAAGGTTTTTCCACAATACGTACCCCTCTGACCAGTGCTTTCTAGATACAATGTCGGACAGTTCGAGGGGATCACATGAGAAATTTCTTTATGTTTCATTGTCAGTTCATGTTAAAAGTATGACAATCCCCCCCCCATTCAGTTTAAAATAATTTTATTTCAGAAATTAGCAGCAAAGTGGAATTTTCCATTCACAATGTGCACGGATCAGTGTTTGCAATTAGAACATTACAGATACAGGCTGAAAACAAAGGGATCTATTGTGGTCAAATGGCATTTGAGGCAATGAAAGAAAATACCAAGCAGTCCAGTGGTCAACGTTCGAATACGTTTAGCTGCCATTTTTCCCTCTTCACCTCTGTAACGTACCCTGGTGTTTGGTTCCATATGTGTTGGCTACTTTCTGGTATGCCAATCTTTATGTACAAGCCTCAACAATGAACTGCCAACAAAAAAGACATCAGGTGTGCACAGACCGATAAACAACTGAGACGCAGAAGCTGCTGAGTTCAGTTGTGTGTAATAAATACTGCCATGCCACATTGTTATTTCTAAATCATTCACGAAGGAGTTTGCTGTACTGTATTCAACTACTATTTATGTCTCCATGAACAAGGACAATCCAACAGCTCATGAGTGAAAATCATAAGTGAGTTATTGGGTCATCTTCCCAGCTAAGAATATAGGCAGTATTTCAATTTTGGAGGAAGCACTTTAGCTATAAAATTGCACATGTAGAAAGCTATTATTACACAATAAATGTAAAGAGCAATTGATTTTCACCCATTGCTCAAGAAATGATTTATAAGTCGGTTTTATTATTTTCCTCTCAGGATTTCTCCTCTTGTCATCTGAAGGGGCTAGCCCATGGTTGGATACAGTTCCAGTAGCCGCAGCTACCTTACAGTCTAGGCAGCAACTGCCGGCAAGCTATTCAACCACAGGAGTTATTACAGCCAAGCCCAATTCTGTCCATAACAGAGGTCCATTTTTCAGCAGATGTCTCCGGAAGCTGTGATCAGGAGTCAGAGACTTGTCCAATTTTCTTCCCCATTCCTGCTTATGGGAACACTGAGACAAACTGTTCAAAACAATGGAGAGGGATAAACCTGATAACTGTGGTCCAGCCAGCCCAACATCGGTGGTGGGGAAACTTCTAGAGATCCATAATCTAGGAAAAATTTAATTGTCACTTGGGAGAACATGGGTTAGTTCATAAATGACAGCCAATACAGATTTGTTAAAGACAAATCGTGTCTGACCAACTTGATTGTGTTCTTTGATGAAATAATGGAGACGGTTGATGAAGGTAGTGCAGTTGATGTGTGTATGGACTTACAAAAGACGTCGATAAAGTGCCACAAAACAGACTTGTTAGCAAAATCTAATCCCACAGGCTTCAAGGGGCAGTGGTAGCGTGGATATGAAATTGGCTAAGAGACAGAAAGCAGAGACTAGTGGTGAATGGTTGTTCATCAGACTGGAGGGAAATATACAGTGGTGTCCCCCAGGGGTCGGTATTAGGGCAACAGTTCCTTTTGATATATACTAATGACCTGGACTTGGGCACAGGAGCCATAAATTCAAACTATGCAGATGACACAAAATTTGGAAATGCAATAAACCATCAGGATAGCAGCAGACTTCAGGAGGACAGACAGACTGATGAAAGTCAAGCAACAGCCTGACATAGCCATACTCACAGAATCATACCTTTCAGCCAACGTCCCAGACTCCTCCATCACCATCCCTGGGTGTGTCCTGTCCTAGCAGCAGGACACACCCACCAGAGGTGGCGGTACAGTGGTATACAGTAAGGAGGGAGTGGCCCTGGGAGTCCTCAACATTGACTCCGGACCCCATGAAATCTCAGGGCATCAGGTCAAACATGGGCAAGGAAACCTCATGCTGATTACCACCTACCGCCCTCCCCAGCTGATGAATCAGTCCTCCTCCATTTTGAGCACCACTTGGAGGCAGCACTGAGAGTAGCAAGGGCACAAAATGTACTCTAGGTGGGGGATTTCAATCTCCATTACCAAGAGTGGCTCGGTAGCACCACTACTGACCGAGATGGCCAAGTCCTGAAGGACACAGTTGCCAGACTGGGCCTGCGGCAGATGGTGAGCGAACCAAGGGAAAAACCTACTTGACCTCGTCCTCACCAATCTACCTGTCGCAGATGCATCTGTCCATGACAGTATTGGTAGGAGTGACCACCGCACAGTTCTTGTGGAGATGAAGTCCTGTCTTCACAATGAGGAAACCATCCAACGTGTTGTGTGGCACTACCACCATGCTAAATGGGATAGATTCAGAACAGATCTAGCAGCTCAAAACTGGGTATCCATGAGGCACTGTGGGCCAGCAGCAGCAGCAGAATTGTATTCCACCACAATCTGTAACCTCATGGCCTGGCATATTCCTCACTCTACCATTACTAACAAGCCAGGGGATCAACCCTGGTTCAATGAGGAGTGTAGAAGAGCATGCCAGGAGCAGCAGCAGGCATACCTAAAAATGAGGTGCCAACCTGGTGAAGCTGCAACTCAGGACTACGTGCATGCTAAACAGCGGAAGCAACATGCTATAGACAGAGCTAAGCGATTCCACAACCAACGGATCAGATCAAAGCTCTGTAGTCCTGCCACATCCAGTCGTGAATGATGGGGGACAATTAAACAACTAACGGGAGGAGGAGGCTCCGTGAACATCCCCATCCTCAATGATGGCGGAGTCCAACACATGAGTGCAAAAGACAAGGCAGAAACATTTGCTACCATCTTCAGCCAGAAGTGTTGAGTGGATGATCCATCTCGGCCTCCTCCTGATATCCCCACCATCATAGAAGCTGGTCTTCAGCCAATTCGATTCACTCCACGTGATATCAAGAAACGGCTGAGTGCACTGGATATAGCAAAGGCTATCAGCCCTGTCAACATCCCGGCTGTAATGCTGAAGACTTGTGCTCCAGAACTAGCCACTCCCCTAGCCAAACTGTTCCAGTACAGCTACAACACTGGCATTTACCTGACAATGTGGAAAATTGCCCAGGTATGTCCTGTCCACAAAAAGGACAAATCCAATCCGGCCAATTACTGCCCCATCAGTCTACTCTCAATCATCAGCAAAGTGATGGAAGATTTCGTCGACAGTGCGATCAAGCGGCATTTACTCACCAATAACCTGCTCACTGATGCTTAGTTTGGGTTCCGCCAGGACCACTCGGCTCCAGACCTCATTACAGCCTTGGTCCAAACATGGACAAAAGAGCTGAATTCCAGAGGTGAGGCGAGAGTGACTGCCCTTGACATCAAGGCAGCATTTAACAGAGTGTGGCATCAAGGAGCCTTAGTAAAATTGAAGTCAACCGGAATCAGGTGGAAAACTCTCCAGTGGCTGGAGTTATACTTAGCACAAAGGAAGATGGTAGTGGTTGTTGGAGGCCAATCATCTCAGCCCCAGGACATTGCTGCAGGAGTTCCTCAGGGCAGTGTCCTAGGCCCAACCATCTTCAGCTGCTTCATCAATGACCTTCCCTCCATCATAAGGTCAGAAATGAGGATGTTCCCTGATGATTGCACAGTGTTCAGTTCCATTCGCAACCCCTCAGATAATGAAGCAGTCCGTGCTCGCATGCAGCAAGACCTGGAAAACATCCAGGCTTGGGCTGATAACTGGCAAGTAACATTTGCGCCATCTCCAATAAGAGAGAGTAACCACCACCCCATGACATTCAACGGCATTAACATCGCTGAATCCCCCACCATCAACGTCCTGGGGGTCACCATTGACCAGAAACTTAACTGGACCAGCCATATAAATACGTGGCTACAAGAGCAGGTCAGAGGCTGGGTATTCTGTGGCGAGTGACTCACCTCCTGACTCCCCAAAGCCTTTCCACCATCTACAAAGCACAAGTCAGGAGTGTGATGGAATATTCTCCACTTGCCTGGATGAGTGCAGCTCCAACAATAATCAAAAAGCTCGACACCATCCAGGACAAAGCAGCCGGCTTAATTGGCACCCCATCCACCACCTTAAACATTCACTGTCTACACCACTGGCGCACCGTTGCTGCAGTATGTACCATCCACAGGATACACTGCAGCTATTCGCCAAGGTTTCTTCAACAGCACCTCCCAAACCTGCAACCTCTACCACCTAGAAAGACAAGGGCAGCGGGCACATGCGAACAACACCACCTGCATGTTCCCTTCCAAGTCACACGCCATCCGTCGTTCCTGGGTCAAAATCCTGGAACTCCCTACTTAACAGAACTGTGGGAGAACCTTCACCACATGGACTGCAGCGGTTCAAGAAGGCGGCTCACCACCATCTTCTCAAGGGCAATTTGTGATGGGCAATAAATGCTGGCCTTGCCAGTGATGCCCACGTCCCATGAACGAATGAAAAAAGGCCTACACATGCAGATGAAATTTAATGCAGCGATGTGTGAAGTGATGCATTTTGGAAGGAAGAATGAAGAGAGGCAATAGAAACTAAATGGTACAATTTATCCATTGAGAGATCTGGGGGTTCACATATACAAATCTTTGAAGGTGGCAAGGCAAGTGGATACGGCTGTTAAAAAAGCATACAGGATCCTGGGCTTTTTAAATAGAGACATAGAGTACAAAAGCAAGAAAGTTATGCTAAGCCTTTATAAATCACTAGTTAGGCCTCTGCTGGAGTATTGTATCCAATTCTATGCGCCACACTTTCAGAAGGATGTGAAGGCCTTGGAGAAGGTGCAGAAGAGTTGACCTAGAACGGTACCAGGGGTGAGGGACTTAAGTTATGTGGAGAGGCAAGAGAAGCTGGGGTTGTTCTCCTTCGTGCAGAGAAGATTATGGGAAGATTTAATAGAGGTGTTCAAAATTATTAAGGATTTTGATAGAGTAGATAGGGAGAAACTGTTTCCACTGGCAGGAAGGTCAGTAACCAGAGGCAAAATACCCAGGGGGGGGGGGGGGAGATAAGGAGATTTTTTTTACACAGCAAGTTGTTATGATCTGGAATGCTTGAAAGTGTGGTGGAAGCAGATTCAATAGTAACTTTCAAAAGGGAATTGGATAAATACTTGACAAAGAAAAAATTTCAGGGCTTTGGGGAAAGAGCAGGGGATTGAGACTAATTAGATAGTTCTTTCAAAGAGTTGGCATAGGCACAATGGGCAGAATGGCCTCCTTCTGTGCTGTGTGATTCTATGAACTGTAACACTCCAACTGAGGTCCAGGTGGAATCAGCTAACTCAACAGGAAAGCTTTCTTTTTGTTAACAATGCAATTTGATATCATTTTATGAGATGTATCAGTCGTGGTTGACATCATTTTCAAACTGACAATGATCAGTCTTTCACAATTTTTTTTTCCAGGCTGAAGTACAAAATGTGTATAAGCAGATTAAACAACACAATTACCAATACAGTACTAACTTTTATTGTACATTAAACCATTTTCTGAGTCCAACCTAACAAACCTCATTGATCTTTAATTCTAAACAGTCCCTTGATGCTTTTTACCTAAGCGCACACTTTGATGCTCCTGGGAGTTTAGTCTTGGCACAGTAACCTGGAAATACACGTAACCTAAATGAAGACCTAACCATCAGCTTCTTAGAACAATAGATGTTTACAGCATAAAAGGAGGCCATTCCTGAACTGGCTCTTCAATAGGGCAATCTAAAACTAACCCCATTGGCATGCTCTCTCTCTCTCTCTCTCTCCCTCCCCCCACAGCCCTGTATCTTCCTCTGCTTCAAATATTCATTGAATGATACCATGCAGGAGGCCATTCGGCCCATCGTGCCTGTGCCAGCTCTTTGAAAGAGCTATCCAACTAGTCCCTTTCCCCATAGTCCTGCCAATGTTTCCCCTTGAAGCATTTATCCAACTACCTTTTGGAATGATGTGGAGATGCCGGTGATGGACTGGGGTTGACAATTGTAAACAATTTTACAACACCATTTCATTTCCACATTCACCTGAGGAAGGAGGAAGCCTCCGAAAGCTTGTGGATTTTAAAATAAAATTGTTGGACTATAACTTGGTGTTGTAAAATTGTTTACAATTACCTTTTGGAAGTTATTATTGAATCTGCTTCCACCGTCCTTTCAGGCACTGCATTCCAGATGATAACAACTCGCTGCGCAAATATTGATTCAAATTTTACCCTTAATAAAGATTAACAAGTACAAAATTACCAATCAAAGCTCCTTTTACGTGTTTGTTAATTATCTGCCACAAATGAATGAATGAATTAAATTCTAGGGCTTTGCAATCCCTTCCCTCTCCTCCCGAAGTTCTCCCTCATCAATGCGCATGGCAGCCCCAGGGGGGTTCGCTCACTCGCTCGCTTTACCAGTATATTCCACCTCGATGTCCGCCAGCTCCTTCAGCGTGTTCTCGTACTTCACCTCCGCCAAGTCCAGTAACCCAACGCGATCGTACACCTGCTTTGTTCGTTGGATCAGGGCCTGGGCCTCCTCCTCGATTTGCAGCTTGCTCAGGTTCCAGCGGAGGTGGTTCGGGCCCGCGGGGTCTCCTCTCCCGCTGCTGCCGATCAGAGATTCGCCGGTGGGAGACATAGTGATCGGTGATTTTTTTTTAAAAAAATTCTGATCACAGGAAGGTTTCGAGCAGTCGGTCGGGTGATGAAGGCTTTGAGGTACAGCCGTCGCTTGATCGTCCGATCGCTGTCACGCCGGTCACCCCACGATTCAAACGTGGGAATTCTCAGCCCAACGAACAATCGCCAAGTCCCGCCTCCCTCTCATCCTCATTGGCCAAACTTACCTCGCGTGTAGGTTTTCGATCATCTCCATTGGTTGGTTCTACTGTCAATCATTTCCACGCCTCCAAAGAGGCGGGGAACATGGACGGTGAGTGACAGGCCGCATATCCCGCCTCTGTGTCTCGTTCATTGGACGGAATTGTTAGGTTACTGCTCATCCATTCGTTACTCGGGATGTCATTCATATTATCCCGTCCGGGGGGCGGGGTATAAAGCGAGGAGGAAAACGTCAGCTTCTTTGACAACCGAGAGTCCCGCCCCCTCCAGCTCTGAACAGCTGTCATGGGACTTTAGTGTGTTGGTCTAATGTCGTTAACCTTGATATCACATAAATAAACTGGATTCTACACAGAAAGTCCGGGCTCCTCTTATTTTTCACGTTATGTGCAACAAGAATCAGCTTGTCACCAGCGCGCATCAAGAAATATCCAGATAAATTATAACATGTGTATGTCACATATCAAGGTGATTCATTCGATGCATTTTACGAACTATTATTCCTAGCACGCACCATACAATTTTTTAAATCATTTTTTTAAAATAAAAAGATATGATCTGCTCAACAGCCAAGCAGCTCGCTGCCCCGAACCGGCCGCGTGGAGAACCAGGTCACGCAAATCTCACCGCCTCCCCCAGCGCATGCGCAGCACGTCCCCCCCGTTACGACACGTCACGGGTGAAGGGAACGCGTGGTCGGCGAGCGGAAAGAGCGCATGCGCTCTGAGATCTGGACGTCACCACCACCACCCCCCCCCCCCATTTTTGACGGCGCTTGCGCAGAGAGGTGCCGAGTTGGTGGTGGAAGTGTCCGTCTTAGTGTCAGAGAACGGTGAGTGTAAGGGAGTATTTCTTAACGGGGCGGACGCGAGGGAATTGCATGTTGCCCCAGGTAAGGCTTCACGACAGGGCAATTTTACAGTTCGGGTCCCATGAGGAGGGTTATTTTCTTGACGGTTGTGTCGGTACGTGTGAGTGAGGAGGGACTCGGGTATAGTAGGCCCAGGCTGGAATGTTCTGCCCTTGTGTTGCTCTGCCTTGTGTTACCTGCGAGTCACCGTTTCATGCAGTGATTGCTGGCACATTCTTCGCTGAGACTATTGCATAGCTGTTCTTCTGTCATACTGATGAGCCTCCAAGAGTAGGGGGATGTTTGACGATAATTCAGTAGGGTTAATCGTTTATTGGTACCAATATGGCATAAGCACACTTAATTCAATAAGTTATGAGATTCTGTGATATTTGTTTGCTGCTTATTATTCTTCCAAATTACTACCGTTGCCCATAACAGACCTGTACTTCTGCATGAAATGTTCCCTTCATACACAATCCAACATTGAAAGGACTGAATTTAGAATTATGCTGCTGAGCCTTCATAGTTCAAGTGGACAAGGTATGAAAATTTTGCATGCCCACCTACTGACAGCACTGCATTTTCAGTTAATTGACATCGTGCTGAAAGTGTTGGCGGTACACTCGGAGTCTGACCTCTTCTTTCCCAAAATTAGTATAATGTTTCTACAGTGAATTGCAACAGATAAAATAAACAAACTTGGTAGAGATTGAAATAACAAATGTTCCAAAATTTCTTTTAGCATCTGTGTATGAGATGTTTTTCATATACTATGTTCAAATCTATTGTATATCATTCCTTCATTGCTGTTTTTTCTTTTGACTTTTTGCTGTTTGGGATTTCCTTTTTGTTTTCCTTTTGTTTTTATGTTCTCTTATTCCATGCTTTTCTAAGCCTTATTGTTTGGTGTATTCCACACATGGATTCTTTTTCTTCTTATGCCCAATGCCTCTTGCGCCCAGGATGCCATGTTTGCTTCCTGATTCCTTTTCTCCTTTAAATATACCAGCTGGCTTCTATTCTTGCAGTTGGTTCATTAGCCTTACTGAGGGGTAGGGCTGACTCATCTCTTCCTCATTTCCCCCTTCTCTCCACCCTCGATAGAATTATTCTATTTCAACTACCAGGGAAATTGACTATTTTTGCACTGCAATGGAGGAAGGGATAACCTTGCCTCTCAGTATAGTTCCCTGATTTTCACTCTAAGAACAGGAGAAAACAGTGGGAGGTGGACGAGGGAAATCGGACGGGGATCCCAGTACTTCATGATCCAGATGCAAGTGTGATATTTTTGGCTCATTTTATAACTCAACAGATGTATGGCATTTGGTTGCTCTACTCACATCCCCCACTGAGCAGTTCTGTGCAGCTGCTAGAGTAACTCAAGCTTTATTTTTATTTGTGCATTAGCGTAACTACATATTTATGAAATCAGTTTTGGTAATTATGTTTTTCTGTCTTTGTTATTTGTACTCTGATTAAAAAGGTCCAATCTGCTATTGAGGCATTTTACTGTTTGACTTTGGAGACCTCATCTGAATCATAAGAGTACTGTACAACATTCTTGATAAGAAATTAGAATGTCATGTTAGGGACTATTGCTGTATTTATCCTTTGTGATATCAAACTTATTTTAATCTGATAAAAACACTTTGCCAAGCAGTTATACAATGCTGAGCACTTTTGAGCTGAAACTGACAAAACACGTTCCAGTCTGCAACACCCCTGACCAAACAACAGTTGAGCTGACCTTGGATTGTGGATTGTGTTGACTTGTAGAAATTAGACTTTATGGTCTTTAAAAGGACATGCCAGTTTAAACATGGCTCCAGTTTAAACATGGCTCCAGTTTAAACATGGCTCCATCTTAGCAGAACAATGCATTGTGCATTGCATGGTATAGTACTCTTTATTATAAAACCACATATGTGGTATACTCTGAGCAAAACTATGGGAGATCTGGTACATATTAAAGCATAGAAGCCCTTTCCACTAATGAAATGAAATGAGCCATACAGATCAGAAGGTCCCTGGTTTGATTGCTGGTCTGAATTAGCTGATCTTAGCTAGGGTAGGAGTAGGAATGCTACCATTGGCCCTGAGCTAAACAGTGGGGAAATCAGCAAGGATTCTTGACGATTCTATTGATCCCCTACTGAAAAGTGTGCAAGTGTAAATGATGGGTGAGGATAGGATCCCGTCCTCAAAAGTCAAATAGCCTGCCAGGATTCAGTTCCTAGATGCACACAAGGAACCACTTGGAAATGGAATGGCTGCTTAGAAAAGGTAGTGTAATCATGCTCCAGTCCCTTCACACTAGGAGGAGAGAAAAACAAAAGAAAATTACTCTTTTTGTTATGGCCATTGTCTCAACAATCAATACGTATCCTGCAGCAGCAATTCTGATAGCCAGAGATGTAGAAGAATCTAAAAATTCCTGCCCCAAATTCATAGTCTCTCGCCGTAAGAGGTTTTCAGGAGTTGATATGATTAGCAATCTGCATAATGTTCTTTCCTGATGAGAATTCGTACAGTTCTGTGTCAAATTCAGAGAAGTCTATTCTTGGAGGAGCATTGATTAAAATTGCAAAGAAAATCAAGAGTCTTGAGACAAAACTGCATCTGTGAATCATTAGACCAGTTCTACTTCATTGGAAATTTAACTTGCTTACAAATCTATAAAAATCTCATTACCTATATATAGATAATTCATAATTCTTGCTACAGAACTACAATTCTCAAAAGATCCTTATGAAGCTTAATAGAATAGGCTTCCAGAAGTTATTTCTTTAATGTCTTGATTAGATCTGGGACTTCGTAAATGCTGAAGTTACTGAATTTTTGTTCATCTGACTTTTTCTCTCCTTCCTAAAATTACTTACTCATTATGCATTATAGTTCTATAGGTGCTTTCTGGTATCTCACCTAAGTAGCAATGCTTTCTTCATGTGTGAACTAGACAGTGAAGGCTGCAGGTTATTTTGCTGTGGGGACGTAACTGAGTGTCCTTGCCCGATGTCCCTTGCCTTGGGCTAACAATTAAAAATGGGAGCCTCTGATTTTGCACTCTTACTTTCTTCCCGTAACTGTATTATTCACCTTGTTTTTCATTAACTTTATTAATTTATCCCAGTGTTTGTTACACTCCCTCTTCATCTCTCATTTTTCTTCCTGGACTAGTTCTACAGGGGACTGTGGGATGGAGGGAGGGAAAGGATCTGGAGCCAGCGATGTAGAGCAAAGAGAAATGGAGTCCTCGACATGCACGTGCACTCTTCATGTTGGGCTTGTTTGCAAAGTATCTCCTTTAATATTTTTTTCTTACTCTGACCTGGAAAATAGGCAGTTGATCTGCTCCCAGACCTTTGCCCATGTCACAGTAATTAGTTGCTAAGAAGTTGCAAAATCTGTGTTGTTTGCCTGTAAGTGTGTGCTTTTCTTCCTCCCCCGAGCCTGCCAAGGTAGAAAATATTGCTGTTTCTGCTTGTCGTACCACTCCATGCCATACGGAGCTTTAATGTATTTCATGTCACTGAACTCCCTCTTCAAAGCATTTTTATTAATGCAGTTGTGCAGTGACTTAAGACTGATCCACTATGCCACTGAATGGTGATTACAAAATCAAAAATAGCCTTTGATAACTCATTCATTCATGTAGTTGGATGACAAGTAATGGAAGCATAAGACAACTGAACTGTGTCCTCCTGATAAGTCCTAAATCCCAGGAACAGAACACAAGAATTTAGAGCAATTATCTGAATATCAAAATTAGATTGTAACAGTGAGATTGCTCAGGTTTCCAAAGCTTTTAATTCACAAGAAAAGTTTATTTTATAATCTAATAAGATAACTCTACATTTTCGTGAATTTCATGTATGCCACCTCACGCATCTGTCACAATTATAGGAAGATGTGGTCCAGGCAATGACTCAAGCAAATTTCTTCCAAAAGATCTTTTTGGAGAAAAGTCAGTCAACATCTGTAACGAGAAAAGACAGGTTATAATGTTTTGGATATGTACCCATCACCAGTCAGGCCAAGGTTGCAGATGTCATGGCTTACTCTATCTTGCTTAGAACCATAGGATCTTGTGGGGTTGATGCCTACAATATAAAACTTTAGCAGGGAAGAGTAGTAAAGAAGCTGTTATGCTTCAAGCTTTAATGGCCACTATGACAATCAGCTGTTTTTTAAGGGCAAAGTTATTTTAAAATCAGACTGCCTCAGTCTCACTTTTGTTTGATGTGCCTGATCCCAGAACAGACATTTAATTGTTTTTGGTGGAGAAGTGAGTTAGTTTATTCTGGGTTCTGCTGACATTTGTATATCAGCCAAGCTTTGCATTTATTGTTCAGTTATCTGAACATCTTGATTTTAGACTACTTACTAGTCTCACTCTGTAGCATCTAACTATTTTCAAACCTAAAACATTGATAAGCAATGTTTATTTTGTGTTAGTTGTGCTCAGTTCAAAATGTAGTGATGTGGTACCAAGGTAAGTGGATGTTCTGGTAGCTGAAAATAGTTTTCAAGTATTGAATTGTTCATTCATTTGTGCTGTTGACCGGAGGTATGAAGCTTTCTTTAGGAGAAACTTCTAATGACAGACTCTGCTTTTTGGAGGGTTCCTGGTATTCCCTTGCTAAGAGTTAGTATGGAAGTTTACAGCATGGAAGCAGGCCATTCGACCCATTTTGTTGGCTCTTTACTCGAATAATTCACAACTAATCCCGCTGTTCTGTCTCCAGATAGCCCCATATCTTCCTCTGTGAACAACCAGGGAAGTTTTTGACGTAGCATTTTGGAAATTGGATCTCTAGGCAGATGGTCTGGCAAGGAATGTATGTATGTATGTATGTATGTATGTATGTATGTATATATATATATATATATATATACACACACACGGGCGGGTGCCCGCCCGCCCGCAGGAAGGTGAGAACGATGGAACTGTGGAGAGATCGACATACGCTCCCCTGCCCACGTGCCATCCAACGTGACTGTCCCATCCCCCACCCAGTCAGTGGGCACCCCATAGCTGTAAGCCGTCAGTAAGCCAGTGCAGGGATTGACCGTCTACCAAAAGTATTTATACATGCACAACGTGGAACAAAGTTTGTGAGGCATCATGGAGAAATTTGCTCACACTTATAGGAGAGTGAAGTGAGCACTTATTGGGATACAATCTGTCAGACAGTCACACTCCCACATACTAAAGAAAAACTAGTATGACTAAACATGGTGGTTTTGCTTTAGCATGATACTGTTTAATTTTGATCTACAACTTAATAGAATTTAAGCACGAATCGGTTCAGAAAATTTTAAATATACAAACCCAGAAATTGACCTGAGAATGTCACCAAGAGTCGGTGTTTGTTTGGTATGGGAAGAAACTTTTATAAGGTCATTTTATTGCATAAATATTTTAGAAATAATCTAATTGTAGTGCCATGGATCCACAGGACTGAGCCTCCCAATTGATGATTTTCTTTAGAAGGATAAATAACTGGAAATATTTTAAAATGATAAATGAAATGTAGGCAATGGCAACAACAAATTGCATTTATGTAGTGCCTTTAACACTCGAGGCATGTCACAAAAAGGGGCAAGGAAAATAGACCCCGAGTTTGGAAGTTAGAACAGCACCAGGTAAATCTTGAACCAGGAAAAAGAGTTCAGAAAAAGTCTTGAGAACCTCAACGGCAGAATAAACCTGGCAGAAGCAGGTTGTTAGGAATGGCCTTTGACCATATCAGTGAGGGATCAGTGGGCAGCTGTTATTCTGGACCAATATCAGATGAGTTATTTTATTCACGTGTTTCACAGTCAATTGACAGTGCTCAGGGCGGACAGTCATTTAGCAGCTCAATGTATAGGTACATATGTAAACATGTATGTAAATAATAAACACATATACATACATTTACTATGAGGCGGACAAATATATTAGGAAATTCAATTTGCAAGTTAAAAGTGTAATTCTTAGCATTAATAATTCTACAGAAGTTTAACAAAGTTAACTGACTTATTAGGTAACTGGGAGGCAACGCAGTTCCTTTTCCCAGGGGGAATCTGGTCAGGAATAAGTAGTGTATAAACAGTTTTTCTTCCTTCCGGACCCCCTCCAACCTGCCATAGCTATAGGATTACAACACTCGGCTGGTGACTTGTTCATTCTGGAGAACATTACGCTCAAAGCATATGCTCATTAAGATCATGATGTAAAAATGTGTTGAAGTTGGTGACACTTCAATAACGTGTTAAGTCTGGGAAAGAGGGTCTGTGGGCTGCCTGCGGTTATTTGACTCTGATCACAATACTTTCCAGAGGTAAAAAGATATGCCATGTATACTGGAAGTCTGAGATTAAAACAGAAAATTGAAGGACCCTCTCTGTCTCAGCTGCCGACTAACCTATGTATTTTCATCTTTATCTCCTTTTTAGTTGAAAAGTTTAGTACGTTATTCCAATCTCACTGCTTTTTAGGACACTTTTTGTGACGTCATACTTTAGGATCTTAGCCATGTTCTTGTCTTCCAATGGATAATTTTAAACAAAAGAAAGGGGGAAAAAATCCATTTATATGCCCCCGTCTAACATCCCTTAAAATATCCAAAAACACTTCAGGTAGAAGAAGTTGCTTTCAAATGGAGTTATTATTCAATGAATACAGCTGCCATTTTATGGACAACAATGTCTCAGTCACCTGAGACATTGTTGTCCATAATCGTTCACATCGTTCACCTGAGGAAGGAGGTAGCCTCCGAAAGCTTGTGAATTTAAAATAAAATTGCTGGACTATAACTTGGTGTTGTAAAATTGTTTACAATCAGTCAACAGGGTATACTTTTGCCTCATCCGTCTGGGCTGGATTTGAACTTGGGTCCCAGAAGTGTAAGACCAGCGCCTAACCAGAGGTCTGTTAATTTTTAATTTGTTGTCCTATCACACAACTTAGCTCAAAATTGTTTGTGGGAATAATCTAAAGCTGTTTTTGTAATGGTGCCATTTAATTTGGATTCCGAAAGACTGACATCTGTGCTCCAACTCTTGGTGTTTACGTTGCTGAATCTGGCTCCGTTATCCAGGTGGTAGACCAACTAGTCTACCGCAGGGTTAAGGAAGCCAGTTATAACAGCGTAATTTATGGGAGCGGCATCATAGACACCAGTCTGTTTTCCCAGAATCTGAATGGCACCAGCATAAAACCAGCTCCAGCTACACGCGTGCAGGACCAATAGCATGAGACTTGTAAAGCTTAGTTCCCAGAAGTGCCCCATTCCTCCTGCTTTTAGCACCTGAGTCATTCATAAAGCATGTTATACATGAAGCCATTTGAATGGGTAGTGCTTGACTATTGGTTTCTATAAATGTGACTAAATCCTAAAAGCAGGAATATGGATGAGACCATTTGAATATTGGAGTCTTGTGATACATATAATAGGTTTAGTAACAAAATGCCTTTTAATATACAGTTTATGCAGATTGTTTCTCAGCAAAATGCTCTTCAAACCACCTCACAACCCCAGCCTGGCTACAACATTGCAAAGATGTAGGACATTGTCCCTTTTTATTCCATGTCGGAGTACATAGGGTGGTCAGTGGCAATAATAAAATCTTTTTTCCCCCCCACCAAATAAGACTTCTCAAGTGACCATTCCCTAAATAAATAAATGTGTAGTTGTAAATGCCTACAGTAATATCAGAATTCCTCCAGTTACAGATTGTTCTCCAACAGATTTTGCAGTATCAAATAATTTAATGTTACTCATTTAGAGTCAAGTGATAAGCTTGCACTTTTATTCCACCATTATGAACTCATCGTACTCCTCCAGGACCTTATGCACGTCAGAAATATCTTCCCTCAGTAACTGTTTATTTTGAAGAGGATAAGAGCTAGGAGAATTTTTGGGGGCGGTAACATTTCTTGTTTCAGTGACATTGATAAACTGGTATTGCAGTTTTTAATATATCATCTAAAGTACCCACTGTGTTACTGACATTAAACACATACCAAGGTATCTTTTACTCTAAATTTAAAAATCCTTATCTTATTTAAACTCTGAGGAAAATTATCAGGAGGTTATGATTTATCCTCCTGCATGTTCCACAAACTTCCTAATAAATCTGTGAGGAAATTTAATAGGGGAGTCTGCATTTAGTCTTGCTCAATTGAATTTTTCCTTCTTTCCACCCATGCACAGTTATACCTACAAGATGTTGCATTTGCTAAGTTCTTTTTTGTTTTCTCCTATCAACGAACAAAGATCATTTAATGGAGAGTAAAAGAGAATTATTATTTCCCAGTGGATGAAAAGAGAGCTAACTCCTTGTAACCTTATCTAACCTCAGCAATGTGGGGCAAATCTGAATTAATTTGAATGAAATGTAGCTCTATCTCTGATCAATTCTAGTAATAGAGTCTCGTTCTTCCTCTGTAAATATATATTACTGCTATTGACTTTCTTTAGGATCGATAATTTAAATTAATAGACCATTTTATAAAAAGCTGAGTGTTTGCACTTTAGTTTGCATGCCAGTGTACCTGCTAATTAAAATTTTCTTAAATAGATGTGGTGAAGAATGATGATGTTTTGAGTAGCTCGTCATTTGATTTTGATTTGTCTATTTAGGGCCCCACAATTTCTTAATAGATGCTTTTACGTTGCCACTTGTTTAGTTCGGGTCATGGGAGAGCGATGCTGAAGTTGGTTCTCGTATCCTGGCGACAGAATCTTGGACCCACATTCTCATGGGTATGGACTGTCTCAGAGAGTCTAGTGGCGAGCGGCAATGCTCGTTGCAGTATTGAGCTCTACAGACCAGAAATTCCCAGTTTCCATCCCCATTCTACAGAGTTAGTTAACTTCCCCCTTACACCTGATCTGAACTCTCTGTCTTTATCTTCCTACATTTCTTCAATCAAGTTTAACATCTCATCTTTTTCCTAGGCCTCCAGGTCTGAATATTAGCTAAGTAACTTCAGACTTTAGTCATAATCGCCATTTGCCTTTCAGCTACAGATGTGGCAATGGGTCCATTGGCATCTGAGGGAGGGGAGGTAGTTGATTTTATGGGTCTGAGCATTTCATCAAGGCACAGCTCTGGCGGAGGATTCTGCTTCTGGTTTGTTGACGACACCCAGCTCTACCTCTCCGCCACCTCTACCTCTCCGCCACCTCTCTCAACTCCCCCATTGCCTCTGTGTTGTCAGACTACTTGTCCAACATCCAGGTGAGCCACAGTTTCTTCCAGCTAAACATTGAGAAGATCAAAGACGTTGTCTTCGGCCCCCACCATAAATCCGTGGCAATTTCCACATGCCACCCCACCCCCCCCCCACTTTCTCAGGCTGAGCTGTCTCAGGCTGAACCAGACTATTTACAGCTTTGGGACGTCCCGAGCTCACAAAAGATGCTATATAAATGCAAGTTTTTTCTTTCGTATACTCTGGAATTCCTTCCCTGAACCCCTCCTCCTGCTTTAAGATTTTCCTTAAAACCCGATTATTTCACCAAGCTTTTGGTCACCCCTCCCCCTCCCCTAATAGTTCCTTCCTTAGCTTGGCTCCCGTTTTTTGATTACACCTCTATTTGATTACTAACTATCTCTGACCTCCTCCACCCCGACAACCCTCCGAGATCTCTGCGCTCCAATTCTGGCCTCTTGCGCATCCCTGATTATAATCGCTCTACCATTGGTGGCTACACCTTCAGCTGTCCAGGTCCTAACCTCTGGAATTCCCTCCCTGCCTTTCTACACCTCTCTCCTCTTTTGAGACGCTCCTTAAAACCTACCTTTTTGGCCAAGCTTTTGGTCCTAATATCTCCTTATGTGGCTCGGTGTCAAATTTTGTTTGATTACGCTCCTGTGAAGCGCCTTGGGACGTTTTACTACGTTAAAGACGTTTTATAAATGCAAGTTGTTGTTGTATGGGACGCTTTGAGACATTTCTCTACATTAAAGGCGCTATATAAATGCAAGTTGTAGGCTTTTTTCTTTTCCCTCATTTTCCTGTGTTTTTCATAATCTTGACTATTTGCAGGTCATTTTGTTCTCTTAAAGTCTCTTTGTTGCCTCACAGATTTTTTTTTATAATTTAAGAAGTTGCTGCTTCTCTGAGCAGTTTGAAGGTCGTTCAACCCATTAATTTCCTCTTGCTGATTGGAGTATCTGTTGTGCATTTCAAGCTCTTTCTATTTTTATTTCAGATTTCCACCACTTGAAATTTTTTTCTTTTTATTTCTCCTGCATATTGGTTCAGGGTCCTTGGAATCCAAACTAATAAGCAGCAGTATAAGGGGAGATGAAAACTGGAGATTGCTGTTCATTTAATCACCAACATCACAAAGTGTGGGACTGTGTTCCAATTCCCTTTGAAGATGAATCTTCTATAATGGCAAAGTAAAGGGTATTCAAAGTATACTATTGAAACCTTCGAGTGACTTGAGTAATTTTTGTTTTGTTTTGTTTTTAGTGCATTGTGCTGACCTCCAATTTAGCCTATAAACCCAATAATGACAGACAATAAACGCCTCGCGTATTCCATCATTCAGTTTTTACGTGACCAGCTCCAGTCTGGGGATCTGACTTCAGATGCTCAGGAGAGCTTAGAGGGTAAGTGACATATTTGCTGGGGAAGGGATGGTGAGAATTGTAAACTGAACAGAGTTGAAATTGAGTGCTATAGCTCAACACCAGAGAACATATATATTTCTAAATTTTTTGTGTGTGCTTGGATGGGTAACAGTATGACTTGCATTCTGCGCTATGGTACCTCTTTTTTAGCAAAGCTGCCATGCATTGTTCTCTGCACAATGTTGGGCGTTACTTTTGCATGTCGATCACGCAGCTTTGCTTTCTCAGCTGATCGGAACAGGCATCCAGGTAAGCCATTCCATTGTGGACTCCTTAGTAGTGGGGCATGTATTGGTATATCCATGGGTCAGCTTCCACGTAATGCCTCACATTGAGCATACTACTAGCTGGAGGCTACGTGTCTCTCCATAGGAAGAGGCAGAAAATAAGCAGCTGATTCACGGGTAGCCTGTTGGCTGATTATGGAGCAGCATTGTTGAGGGGCTGGGAGTGGGTCCATGCATAAATAATACCATGAGGACAGGGAGCTGAAAAAAAAAATCTGAAAAATGGAGAAAACCTCATTTCTGAAGAGGTCTGCAAATATTATAAACTTATCTTGTACATAAATACAAGATGTTACCAACCCAAACCTGAGCAAATTTAAAACAGGTCAGATGCACCAAAGTTAAGAGTAGCTTAGTGAAAAATGTGAGGTCTTGTGAAAGAGCAAGATTTGATTTTAAAGTTGAAGTAATTCAGCCGACAAAAATGCTAGGTTAATCAATGATTGTATTTTAAATAGTGGTCTATGTTATTGTCCCCAGTTGCAGTCCAGTGTTTGGAGACGGCATTTGGCATCTCTGTGGATAATGAGGATCTTGCTGTGTCTCAGACACTCCCAGAGATTTTTACTGCTGCTGTTGGTGAGGTAAGAGGTGAATTTAAAAGGAAAAAAAGAGCCACAAGTGACATTTAACTATGTGGTTCTTTGATTTATGTGGGCTTTCATTGTTAAATTCTGTTCCTGTTCTTTCTGATATTTTTAAAAGATCCATCAATGTCTCCATGCTACATATCATCTTGGCAGCTGCTTCCAGGTGTGTAGGCTTCCTGGGTTGCTTCTCTTCCTTCCATTCTCCCTGTGGGACAAAATCTGCATGATGTCTCAGCACTGCAGCACCATCTGAAGTCGAACTGTGTGGAGACTCAGCACTTCCTAATACAGGCAGTTGGGAATTCAAGCACTGTGTTGCTGACAATTGTTTGGAAGTTATGTTAAAATTTGGCAAAGGCAGTATCTAACTGAGCCATGTGGACTAGGACGTTCCTGGTCTGAACTGTTAGGTGGCCTGAACTAGGTTGGCAGTAGGCATGTTATAGTAGCCCTCAGCATGCCCCTGGGCTAGAGAGGAAAATAATCAGTCCGGGTTCTTGCTCTTGATCCATCAGGGAATCGGGACAGTCAGATAACCTACAGTTATTCAATGTCTTGGGTAACGTGAAACCTTTGTTGTACCCAGGGATACTTGGTGCCCATGCAACTGGGCCTAGCAAGAGTCCGAAGAGGAAAAATTGGAAATTAAAGCACACTTTCAATGATATCCTTAGTCATTTAACCAGTTTACTTCATTGGCGGTTTGACCGTTTTAGAATTGGTAAAATTAGTGTGCATCATACTACATTTTAGTATTAGTCATTTAATGATCATGGTACAACTGACTCTTAAACACTGATTATTACAGTTGTATAATCTTTTAGTAATAAATAAAATAGTCTAATTTTGCTCATCATCCTCCATTTCTCCCTTCCTCAATGCCCAGGCGTAAGCTTTGCTTTTGTTTTATTCACGCTTCCTCTTTGCATTACCTTTTAGGTTCTGACTTTAAATGGTTGTGTAACTGGCTTGATCCATGAGCTAAATGCAAAAGTGAAATGGAGGTTACTTGAAACCAAATAATGATGTGGAGATGCCGGTGATGGACTGGGGTTGACAATTGTAAACAATTTTACAACACCAAGTTATAGTCCAGCAATTTTATTTTAAATTCACAAGCTTTCGGAGGCTTCCTCCTTCGTCAGGTGAAGGAGGCTTCCTCCTTCACATCGTTCACCTGACGAAGGAGGAAGCCTCCGAAAGCTTGTGAATTTAAAATAAAATTGCTGGACTATAACTTGGTGTTGTAAAATTGTTTACAATCAGAAACCAAATAAGACATGCATTCTCTGTTTATTTCCTAACTGAGTGCTCCTCCATTCAACTGTTTTAAGTTGAAAGTGCTGTGATGCTTGAATGAAACTTGGATTTCCTCCAGCATATAGCAGATCCTGCATCAAAATTATATTATGCTAGATTGAAATTTGGCTAAATGTCTGTTTTTCATCTGTCATTTATGTAATCCTAACCATAACCCTAGAAAAATGTGTTTAAGATTCATTTGATATCTGATATTGGAGTTGAAATCGAGATGTGTGTTTGCAGGAGATACCTAATGTGACTGTGGACTGTGTGCCTGATTCTCCAACTGTTGAAGATCTCTCAAATGCTGAGCTGCTGAAAACTGAAGGTAAAAATAATTGCTTCCAGTGAATATTTGTCACAATTTGTGTGTGCTTCATCGCCCCATGGCTAATTTATTTACTGGATTGAACAATGGCTTCTTGCCAAGAATCTTTGCAAACATTTTTACTGAAGGAGTAATTGAAGAATTTTTTTTTCATTTTGTTTTTAGTGCATTGTGCTGACCTCCAATTTAGCCTATATATCAAATAATGACTGATGGAATATGCCTCACATATTCCATCATTCAGTTTTCACGTGACCAGCTTCAGTCTGGGGATCTGCCTTCAGATGCTCAGATGATTTCATTGTTTGAGCTAGTAAATTTCCTAAATTGGCAGGTTAAAATTTTCACTCTCTTGCTAGCAATCAACAGAACAGCTAATAGTGGAGTTGTGACTTGTCAACACATAAATCATCCTAGTTGTAAATCTTTTATGGATTAACAAACTTACTGCAGCAACTGTTTCAATATGTAGATTAAGGAAAAATTTGCAGGGCTATGGGGCAAGAGCAGGGGAGTGGAACTAATTTGGATGTCCCAAAGAGCTGGCACAGATACGATGGGACGAATAGCCTCCTTTTGTGCTGTATGATTCTATGATAAGCCTTATGTTTCCAGTTGGACGACATTATTGAGCAGGACTCTGGAGTTGCCTCAGTGCTAGATTTATTGCCAACTGAATTGTTGAACCATTTGTATAGGTTTATTTGAGTGGAAGTAATTGCAAGAAAGCAATTTCATCTTTGGATATGGACAACCTGCCAACCCAGCATTGCCCTTATGGTTTATCACCATTTGATATTTACTTTTAATCACCCTCAAGCATTTTTCTTTTTATCTCAATTTTAAGCCTCTAATTAATGTTCACATGGTCACACTTCCAGAAAAAAAAATGGGAGCCATTCCCAATTATCCAAAATGTTCTGAAGCTTTGAGTGGCAGGAAGTTGATAATTATGAACCATATGAAAGAGAGGCAGCACGTGAAAGCTGGAAGGCAGTGGTGTCTCATGATTGGAAGTGTGCTCAAAGCATTAGAAGCTACAAATTTGGTCACAAGGGATGGTCAGGCTTCCTTCGGATACATGAAATTGATTCTTATTTTCTTTTCATCATTTAGGAAACGAGCAAATGAAACTAGAAAATTACCAGAATGCTGTGGATTACTACACAAAAGCCATTGAATTGAATCCTAGCAATGCAGTTTATTTTTGCAACAGGTATGACAGACACCAGTTTTGTTTATTTCTCTGTGTTGAATGTTGGTCTGTGTCAACCTTTTGGATACATACTGCAGTTGTATTTGGAAGTTCTCGTGTGAGCTGTGATCTTTAGCAGGAAGTTGACTTCAGGAGTGAGCTGTCAAGCAGTGAACACATGCATGCATTTATATTTTGTTTCATCACTTTTGGCTTTCTGGTACTTTTTGCTGACTACCTGCCAAGAACGATCACATCTACAGTTCCCACGTAACCGAAGTCTCATACTTTGTTTGGCCAAACAGCCCAATGAGAGAAAAACGCAGAACGAGGCAACCCACAGGAATGAAACCAAGGGCTACTGTGGCAAAATACTTACAATAATGAATGATTCTATGCAACAGATTATTAGAACTGTCCACAAGCCACTTTTAAATGTGTGCTAACTGTTGGACTGTATTGTATAAGCTGTATGCCAGTGTAATGTGTGATATATGTAATTTAATACCATCTGAAAAGCAAGTTTTTAATATACATACACTGTCACATACAGTAAAAAAACTCATTTACTATATCACTTAAACTTCTATCCCTTAGGAATCAGCAACACAACAGATAAATATGCAAGGTTACCTACTTCCCATATCAGCTGTATGGACCACCCTAGTCATGGGGGGGTCTGCCATGACACCCAGTGACAGCAAACAAAATATTACCTAGAACATGGTAAAAGCACCCTTACAAATGCCATGGTATGTTTTATTTCAGCAAAGCTAAGTTTCATTTTGATGTTTAGATGAGCATTCCCAAGCAGTTTTTGATGTCTTCTGAACCCTTTGACGAGATTACTGGTGTACAGTCCCTCCCAAATATCCTTCTTGCTGTATCTAAATAGCTGTTTCATAATGTAGGCTAGGGGTAAATTCTGCTCCTCCCCACCTTCTTGCCCGATTCGTTTCTATCTCCGTGCTAATTCAGTTTAGATTCCTCCCCACTTCGTGGTCCTGATGTTTTCTTGGCTTTTTTTGTTTCTCTCCAGAGTTTAGGCTTCAACTATGCCAATTTCCTAATGCCTTCCGAGTTGAATGTTTGGATCCCATGTGACCCCGTATTCTAATCCTTTACTGCCTACCCATGGCTTTAGAGAGGGGAAATTGATAATCTATTAAAGCTTTCTTATTCAAGATTTTTTAGTCTTAAATAGAGCCTTGCTGTACTTCAACATTCTGTGTGTCCATTTCCCTTGATAGTACATATGCACTGGAGAATTGAAGGCAGAACAAGTCTTCCTCAGTACAAGCTGGTCTAGGGTCAGCACCCTTGGAATAACATGTTTTGACCCTATTGATGAAATGCATTCAAACAAGGAAAACGTTTAAAGCTATGAGGAGAGCAGTTGAACAAATAATGAGTGAAGAGTAGTGATTTATGGAAAAATAAACCAGAATGTGAAACCCTCCCCAAAGCTTGAATGGGTTCTGTAGCCTGATGCCACTGGGACTTTGTTCCGCAGTGTGTGATTTGTGTAGTTAAGAGGGTAAGATGTGAAAGAATAGAACATTTTGATGTATAACACTTTTATATTTAGTTGTGATGACACAACTTAATGTAGTTTTGATGTTTGCTCCAGACATGAGCACAAAATCTAGGCTACTGCTGCCCTGTCAGAGGTGCCCGTCTTTCGGGTGAGACGTTAAACATCTGCCCTCTCAGGTGGACATAAAAGATCCCGTGGCACTATTTTGAAGAAGAGCGGGGAAGTTCACCCCGTGTCCTGGCCAATATTTATTTATCCCTCAACCAACATCACTAAAACAGATTATCTGGTCATTATCACATTGCTGTTTGTGGGACCTTCCTTATCTAAGAAAGGATATACTTGCCATAGAGGGAGTGCAACGAAGGTTCACCAGACTCATTCCTGGGATGGCGGGATTGTCGTATGAGGAGAGATTTGAGTGGACTAGGCCTGTATTCTCTAAAGTTTAGAAGAATGAGAGGTGGCCTCATTGATACATACAAAATTCTTACAGGGCTCAACAGAGTAGATGCAGGGAGGATGTTTCCCCTGGCCGGGGAGTCTAGAACCAAGGTTCACAGTCTCAGAATAAGGGGTGGGCCATTTAGGACTGAGATGAGGAGAAATTTCTTCACTGAGGGTGGTGAATCTTTGGAATTCTCTACCCCAGAGGGTTGTGAAGGCTCAGTCATTGAGTACATTCAAAACAGAGATCGATAGATTTCCAGATATTAAAGGCCGCAAGGGATATGGGATAGTGCAGGAAAATGGCGTTGAGGTCGAAGATCAGCCATGATCTTGTTGAATGGTGGAGCAGGCTCGAGGGGCTGGATGGCCTGCTCCTGCTCCTATTTCTTATGTTCTTATGTGTGCAAATTGTCTGTCATGTTTCCTACATTACAACAGTGACTACACTTAAGAAGTACTTCATTAACTGTAAAGCGCTTTGATTCGTCCTGAGGTCGTATTTGCATATTTGTCATTCCAAATAATATTGACATTAAGACCTGAGATATAGATTGCTGTAAAGAGAGTGAGTATTGAACAAAACAGTTGTTGGATACTTGACTGTGTAGAGAAAGGGAAATCGGTGAACTAGAAGGGCAAGCTTGTATTTGGGTTGAGATGTGCGAAGACTGCATCATGTGGAACTGTTAATATTGAGCAAGTACAAGGTTATGACTGAGCAACTATAGTTTCTCTGACTACACAGGTTTCAGATGTATTGTCTCTAACTTGCTTTATTACAACAGAATCTAACACTAAAATATTCCAAGGCTTATTGGGTGGAAAATGATCTGGTTTTACCGTTCACTATTTTTTGTGTTCTTTTGCAGGGCAGCAGCGTTCAGTAAATTAGGAAACTATACTGGTGCAGTGGAAGACTGTGAAAAGGCGATAGCATTTGACCCGAGCTACAGCAAAGCTTACGGAAGAATGGGGTGATTAGAACTTTTTTTTGTTGGCATTTTCCTCTCCTTCTCCACTCTTGAAGGTGTTGGCTCAATGGTTCCATGAAGGGGGATTCTGGGCACCTTCTGCTCAAGTGGACATTCTTCATTTATCAATCCAGATATTGAGTGTTGCCAGGCTACTCAAACATGGGAGAGCGTCAAAGGCGAGCTTGAGCTCATCCTTACTGGATGTCCATGTTGCTCACAGGAGGTTACTGGTGAGGAAACAGTAGCAGGGATCCTGGTTGATCTTTCCCCTCACTAACCCAGGACACTGAGGGTAGATGTGACCCTACCGCCAAACTAATTAATATTAGCTAACTCGGCAACAGCCAGGGATCAAACCTGGTCTGTACTCTCTGTTACTCTTTGCCTTAACCAGTCAAGCCATTGGAGATGCTGTGTAGAATGTGACTTGCACCTGTAGGTGTAGAATTGATGCACAGCATTTTTAATTAGTGCTGACATTTGAGAAAAATTACATTGTGCATTGCTCCTAAATCTTGTGCTTTAAGCCATGAAACTAGATTAAGGACTTCCCTTAGTAATCAGTTATTCGGGTCCCTGGGTGATACATGTTTGTGAGCAGGAGTTTCCCACAGGACAGTAGCTGGAGCCCAGCTGGCAGCAGCAGTAAAATAGCAATGCCACCAGGAAACCCGGTGTTCTCTTTTTTTTATCCTGCTGAAATTGGAAGGAATGGCCAGATGGTTTATAAGGGACTAGTTGGTTATACCGACATGGGTTTGCTTTTTATCTTCCTTTATTTCTCATTACCCCTGTACTTGCTACTTGTGTCAGCTCCAGTGAAAGACTGGAGCACTATCTAAACTCATGATTTTCAGCATGGATAGTATCTGTAAAGGTTTAAAATGTAACTACATAAATTGAGAGGCTATGACAGAGGAAGGCAGGCAATTAAGTATTTAATGCATGCCAATATTACCACCAACTGGTTCCCTTGTAAATCATCCAGCCACCCTTCTGCAACTTTAGCAATCAGAGATGAAGACATTGGGTTGCCCGGTGGCTTTGCTATTTTACTGCTGCAACCTGTCATAAACTCAAGTTACTGCTGCTACTGTCTGGGCACCTAGCTATTGCTGGTGGGAGACTTCTCTCTGCACGTGTACGCTGACATCCAGCTGTACCACCCCTCGACCTTTGCATTGCCTCTACTGCTTGTCTGATGTCCAGTCATGGATGAGCAATAATTTCTTCCAGCTAAATATTGGGAAGACTAAACACATCTTTCTTGACCCTTGCCACCAACTCTATCTCCCTCCCTGGCTACTTTGTTGGGCAGAAGCAGATTGTTTGCAACCCCAGCGTCCTACTCGACTCTGACCTGAGTCTCCAACCCCATTTCCTCTCCATCACAGACTGCCAACTTCTGCCTCCATAACATCGCTGCCTCCACCCTGACTTCAGCCCATTTGCTGCTGAAACCTTCCAAGACTAATAGTTTCTACTTCAGCACTTGCTATCACCAGAGCCGCAGAGGCCGTCACAATCAATTGGTTGTCTGTGAAGAATAGAAGTACATTTGAAACTTATAGCATACTTAAATATACTGTTTACCATTGGTGTCTGTCAGGCTGCTAAAGAACGTACCTGAGGTATAAGTGTCAGCTTGGCTTATTTAGTATCCCATTCACCTCTGAGACTTAAGGACTTGTGCTCAAGTCCTGGAGTGGGGCCTGGAGCCCATTATCTAGACTGGCACTTTACTGCAGTTCTGAAGGAGCACGGCATCATCTGAGATGCCATATATTGTACCTTAAACCAAGGCCCCATCTGCCTGTTGAGGTGGAAACACAAGATTCCATGGTACAATTCAAAGAAGTTCTTCCAGTATCCAGGCTAACGTTCTTCCCTTGACAACGCCACAAAAAAACACGTTAACTGGTCGTTCATTGCAAATGCTGTTTGTCAGACCTTGCTATGATTACACTTCAAAAGTAATTAATTGGCTGTGAAGTGCTTTGGGTGTGATAAAGCACCATATGAATGCAAGTCCTCTTTTACTTTTTGTAAAATCCTGGAATGCCCAAACTCTAATTCTAGCATTTTACATTTTCTATGAAGCTCTGCAGAAGTGGTGTTTATTCTAAGGATACAAAATGCATTTCTACCTGGATGAAGACAGTTAATTGGTTTGATTCATTTCAGGTTGGCCCTGGCCAGTCTAAATAAATACAGCGAGGCAGTTGATTACTATAAGAAGGCTCTAGAACTGGATCCTGACAATGAATCATACAGAGCAAACCTCAATATAGCAGAACAGAAGATCAAGGATGCACCAAGTCCAGTAAGTGCTGAAATGAAATAAGCGTCTGCACATATCAACGTGTAATCCCCTGAACACACAATTTGTAAAGTTCACGTAAAGGCAACATTTTGTCTGAAATCAATTTTCAAGGGTCTTTAACCACAGTAACATATCTGCACGAAAAGCTTCTTTCAAAATTTTATTTCAGCAATTCTGTGAAATAAATTAGGCTTTTTTGGATTAATTAAAATCTGAATCTTTTTTAGCCTGCTAAAGCAGGTTAATTTTGGTAGGAGGAATAATGAAACCACTTATGCCTTGAAAAGTAAGAAATTAAATGGGGGAGAGGAAAGAGATCTGGGAATACAGATGCATAAATCACTAAAAGCAGCCTCCTGGGCCCCACTCTCTTGGACTTTCTGCAGAAAACCCTCCACTTCTCTTTCACCTCAAAAACCCATCTTATCAACCAAGCCTTTGCTCACCACTCTTAACTACTGCACCATTTTTTAGTGTCTGATCCTTTATCCCTTTTTATCTATTTTGTTGTCCTTTTCTCATTTTTTTCTGCCCCCCCCCCCTGTTGTAAAGTGCATGGAACGTTTGCTATGTTGAAGGTGCTATATAAATGCAAGCTCTTTTTCAATAATGGGACAACACCTGAAATCTGCACAAAAGTAGTTGGAGAGATGGCCGCCGCCGCCTTCTGTCATCCCGGTGATGGAAGTAAACACAGTGCTGCAGATATTTTGCAACCCTCATTTTTTGATACAGGGCAAATTTTGTACTTGGTATTCCTTTAAACTGGGAGCTACAGGAAGGCAGAGGTAGAATTTGGAAACATTTGCAGGGAGTAGATGCAACTCAAATACTTGACTCCTTGAATGGGAATTTGATACTGTTTTTCTATCCAAAATGGGAAGGTACTATTTGTGAGCAGGGAACAGTTCACTCTTGCATTTCATGCTTGGTGGCTGACCGGCTACTGAAATGGGAGAATGTTTCACCATGCAATTGAGCGGAACTGCAATTCTCTTAGAGTACGTGCGCCCTCGTCTTGATGTCGGCCCTTCTTCTCCCGTTCCCCACAAAAAAAACGCCTCTCGATTTAGCTCACAGCCTGTTTGTTCTTTTCCCCCAGACAGGAGGCAGCGGTGGGTTCGATCTGGCAGGTTTACTGAATAACCCAGGCTTCATGAATATGGTAATTCTGCTGCTTGGTCTCTTTTACTTGCTCCTTTTTGGTTTCTACATTTTATTTTCCTAATCGGTTGTCCTCCACAAGGCCACTTGCCACCAAATAACCTTCCCCCGATTGGGTGAAGAAATCCCATGCCGTGAATACATCCCCGAACTTTCCGACTACTGCTCTGTGACCAGCAATTCAACTGAGATGGACAATCTGCAGATTGCTTTCTCGTATCTGCCGTCTCGCAAATGGATCATTCCGCTCATGAAGTGTCCCTCCAAGTGGCCTTGGTGGGAGCTGCTGATTATGGACAGTGTTGTCGCTAGGATTTCAGTCAGGTTTGATGGTGCAAGTGTGAAATGTTTCTACTGTGTCCACTTGTACTTCCTGATGTTGCCACAGTTTGATTCTAGATTTTTCGCGTCTAATCTTGGGCTATGTCTGGGGAGAGTAGTTTGAGCCGTACAACACTAGGGTGAAGTACTGATGTACACAGATTGGTAGGTGATGGGAGCAGATTATGGTGATGAAGTAAGAAACATATTGCCAACATTAAGCATGTTGACTTGAGCACAATTATTCCAACAGCAGTAATAACAACCCAGTAACAATAGCTCATCTCAGCAATGTAATAACGAGGCAGCCTCAACACTCTAAACTTCTCCCAGTTTGGTTGGAAGACCATCACTGCAACTAGGAGGGTATCAGACAAGTAACAAGCTCTTTATTGCTGAATGCTATTCGAACCTTGTAATATGAAATATTTTCCATTGCTTTTTACTTGAATGTTTAAAAGAATCTTCACAGGATATGCAAAAAAAAGTTAATTATGTAAAAACAAAACACGTGTAAGAACTAATCATAGTTGACCTAACAGTGATTTCTCAATGATTTCCTCTTTTAGGCATCTAATCTAATGCAGAATACACAAGTACAGCAATTGTAAGTGTCTCTTTCAGTGGCTTCTCTTTTAGTTACTGTTAATTCTGAGATTTTTACATTCAGTTAATAATTTGTTTCCAATTCTGTTGGACAGAATGTCTGGAATGATGTCTGGCTCCTATGGTCCAGTAGGAGGGGCCACAGCGGGGCCAGGGACAGGAGCCAATGATATTGCGGGCCTCATCCAAGCGTGAGTGTGCTTTTTATTCTTGCCCTTCCTGCCTTCATTACAAGGCAAACAAATCTACGTAACAACCTTGCAACCAAAAGTCAACTGTCCACCTCTCTGCGTATAACCGAATTCCAATTTTTTTTTTCATTTTCGAGAAGGATTCCAATGCTTTTCTGATCACCTTTCATCTCCTTCCACTCCACTCTTGCTATTTAAAAAGTTAACACATACTGCCCCTTCCTGTCTACTGCCAATTTTATGGACATGTAGATGCCTGGCATCTGATGCTTGATGAGAAGGAGAGAAATGAGCAGTGAGTACTTAATACCAACAGTACAGCAATATTTTGGTAGTAATGACAATGAGAAGTGATATTATTGCACAGTTGTTCACCTTGAAAGATGTTCTAGTGGAGCACAAGATGACATCCGTCTTCTATTAAAGTGAAGTCATCTTGTACAGATAGGAACTTAGGAACAGGAGTAGGCCATTTATCCCCTCGAGCCTGTTCAGCCATTCAAATAGATCATGGCTGATCTGTATCTTAACTCTATTTACCCACCGTGGCTCCATATCCCTTAATACCCTTGCCTAACAAAATAATCTGTCTATCTCAGTTTTGAAATTTTCAATTGACCCCCAGCCTCAACAGCTTTTTGCAGAGAGAGTTCCAGATTTCCACTGCCCTTTGTATGAAGTGTTTCCTGACATCAGCCCAGCTCTAATTTTAAGTTTATGCCCTCTTGTTCCGGACTCTCCCACGAGTGGAAATAGTTTCTCTCTATCTACCCTATCAACTCCTTTTAATCACCTGAAACACACCTCAATTAGCTTACCCCTTAATCTTCTATATTCAAGGAAATACAAGCCTAGTCTATGCAACCTAGCTTCATAATTTAACCCTTTTGGCCCAGATCACGAATTGCCCTCTTAACTAGCGAGAGATTTAAAAATTGCAGATTACAGAGCAGGTCCTTCGGCACCTGAAAAGACAAGTTAACATTTTAAGTGTAAACCCTTTGTCAAATTGCAGATCCGACAAATGTCTACACCTAAACAATGACCTGCCTTTTCTGTTTCAGATGCTAACAGGCCTGCTGTGTGTTTTCAACATTTGCTGTCTTTCATTTCAAATTTCAAATAATAGTGGTTTTCTTTTCCCAGGATACAAATTGATTGCAATGCTTTTCTTGTCTTTTTTTTGTTGCCTCTCCTCCAAGAAAATTGTTTCTCTTTTGTCACTTCTGAGACTTGAAGCTGATAATAAACAGCTATGACTCTTAACATTTTACTCAAATACTCACTCAGAAATTTGGATGACTCATCTTCAACAGCAATGGATGTGTCAGGCCTCGGCTCAGTGGGAACACGCTCGCTTCAGAGTCAGAAGGTTGTGCGTTCAAGCCTCACTCCAGAGGTTTGAGCACATGATCGAGGCTGACACTTCAGTCCTGTGCTGGGGGAGAGCTGAACTGTCTGAGGTGCTGTCTTTCGGATGAAATATTAAACCAAGACCCCGGTCTGCCCCTTCAGCTGGATGCGAATGATTCCTTGACACATTGAAGAAGAGCAGGGGTGTCCGCCTGGTGCCCTGGCCTATATCTATCTGTTAACCAACGTCACTAAAATGTCATTTATCTCAGTGGTATTTGTGGGCCCTTGCTGGGCACAAATTGGCTGCCACCTTCCCCTACTTTACAACACTGAGTGCACTAAAAGTATGTCATTGAGTGTGAAGCGCTTTGGAACTTCCTAAGGATGTATAAGGTTCCCTATAAATGGAAGTTCTTTTCTTATAGTCTCTCCTGTGTCATTAATTTGAAATATGTGTTGAATTATAGAATGTATAACTGTGAAGGGCACCTACTCTCTCGCTTTTCTTTGGGTCATTTGCTTTCTCCAGGTACCTTAGGCTGCCATTCACCATTACTGGGTTAAGCAACTTGTTACGACAAATGCTTCTTAGCTCAGATAAGTTCAGAAACTGGCATTTTCACTGCCCCTGGGACGTATATGCAAAATTGCAGTACTCTGGGAACAAGTCATATAGAAACTGATGGGATGTTGCTCTGTAACAAATTAATTGGCCCCCAATTATTATTTGAACTGAGAAGCCAAGTCAATAACCCATTCCACACCTTTTTTTAGTGTTGTTTTCAGTTGCCCGATAGAAAGTGTGTTTCGGGGGGTAGTTTGACTCCCTCCGCCACCCCCCCCCGAGCTGGTGAATGGTACGTAGTGCACGTAAATCGTGTGTAATTTCTGGTATGTCGAATTAATTTTCTTTTTTTAAACTCAAGAGGGCAGCAGTTTGCACAACAGATGCAGCAGCAGAACCCAGAGCTAATTGAACAGTTAAGGAGCCAAATCCGGAGCCGAACCCCCAGTACCAGCAACGAGGAACAGTCCTAACGGCAGACGAGGTGAGTGCTGTTTGACAGTGAGTTGGAAATGTAGGCATATACAGAAGTTAACCAGAGATATAGGAAAATAGCATAGTCAGTCAGGGAACCAGTTGTGAATTTTTCAACAATTTTCTCACTTTTTTTTTTAAAAAGAGTAAATCGAAAGAACTTGCATTTATATAGCGCCTTTCACTACCTCAGGACGTCCCAAAGAGCTTCACAGCCAATGAATTACTTTTGAAGTGTAGTCACTGTTGTAATGTAGTAAACGCGGCAGCCAATGTACGCACTGCAAGCTCCCACAAATAGCAATGAGATAAATGACCAGATAATCTGTTTGTGATGTTGGTTGAGTGATAATATTGGTCAAGCAACTGGGGAGAACTGCCTGCTCTTCTTCGAATAGTGTCATGGGGTCTTTTACATCCACCTGAGAGGGCAGTCAGGGTCTCTATTTAATGCCTCAGGATGAGGAGGTACATTTTCCTCTGTTGCAGTCAACAATAAAATCGGTATGAAGGATTTAGATAAAGTAAATAATGAGAAAAACTGTTCCCATTGACGGAAGGGTCGAGAACCAGAGGACACAGATTTAAGATGATTGGCAAAAGAACTAAAGATGACATGAGGAAAAACTTTTTTACGCAGTGAGTAGTTATGATCTGGAATGCACTGCCTGAAAGGGTGGTGGAAGCAGATTCAATCGTGGCTTTCAAAAAGGAATTGGATAAATACTTGAAGGGAAAATATTTTCAGGGCTACGGGGAAAGAGCAGGGGAATGGGACTAACTGCATTGCTCTTAAGAGCCGGCACAGGCTCGATGGGCCGAATGGCAGCCTCCTGTGCTGAAACCATTCTATGATTCCATGACTTGCTTTATATCCAAAGCAGCTACTTTGTTGAGAGCAGAGAGGAAAATGTATTAAGTCATTGTAGGTGTAAGGCCTTATCCAGGAGAATCTCCTTAAGATGAGACAAAGACCCAAGCCAAGGCACAGAGCCTACAGCAATCTTAATTCTACTGTCTTGAACTCCCTTTTTAAACCCCTGCCCCCTCTACTTATCTCTCTGCCTTTTAAAAAGCCTCCTGACAACCCATCTCTTTGATCAAGTATTCCGTCACTTCTCTCTCCCACAAGACTCGCTATCTGTTCCTCTGCAAAAGTAGTTTCTTCATTTTTTTTACCATTTTAAGGGTGTTACATAAATGCAAGTTATTGACGGGTGAACGTATGCAAAACCTTTTATTTAACTGAGGTGGGAAGTGCCTTATCTGATCCTAGGGAATCCACTGATTCACTAGCTTCTTCTATTCAGTGTCTTGTTTGATGGTTGAAGTATCATCACTGAATAGTACAAAATCAGCAGATCTAATGGTAGAACACCCTGGAAAAGAGAGAGAGGAAGGAAAAGGGCAGCAACACCAGGATTTAAGGGGAGAGTAAACAGAAAGTGCTGAAAATCCACCAGTCATTCAGCATCTGAGAATTGGGGTTTTTGAGGCTTTCCGATGCTGGCTCACCTGCTGTGTATTTCCAACATTTTCTGATTTTACTGACTGGAAGGGTCCCAATTTTGATTCCCACATCTGTACTGACTTGGTGGTCACGGTTAGGATCGCGATAAGAGTTCTGCAATTTTCTAAGCATCCTGCTCGTGGCTGCTACCCAGTGACCCGCCCCCAGCTGGAAATTGCAAATGTATAGCTGTCTGGTCAGGACAAGTTGGGCTTGGTTGTGATGCCCCCCATGGTCGAATGGCCTGCAGACGTTCGTCAGCTAATCTCGCGCATGAAGAATGGCCCTTTACAAAGCATGCGAGAGGGTGACTTGCCAGTGGAACTGTCCCCCCCCCCCCCAGCAAAGGTCTGCATCTTTAGGGAGGGGGAAGAAAAAAAAATATTTTTTTAAAAAGTTGTGTGTGATTGGAAACCTGAATTTCCTCAGTTAAGAATGCGTATGTTGATTTAATTTTTGGATGTTTTTAATTTCACAGGAGATGTGGGTCAGTCTAACCCTTACTACTACTACTACTACTACGAGTTGAGGTCGTTTGTTCTTCATTTGCCATCAGGAACTTGAAGTAATGATTTGTACTGTCACTTGCATGTTCAGGTGGATCCCCGGAGCAAAGAACTGGCAACTTGTAAATACGGAATTTAAAACAAACAAAAAAAAACTGGGTTTTCAAGCTTGCAAAAGCTACTTATCAACCTTTTGTGGAATTTATGTATTGAGCTTTCTGTGATTCTCTAAGTTTTTCTAATCACAATGTTCAAAGAGGAACACCTAGCTGCTCTATCGTTTCTCCAGAACGTCTGTCGACCTGTAAGATTCCACTGTTTCTTTTTAAAAAAAAAAACACGAACAGCAATGGCTCCATATCTCGCCTTTCCACAATAATGACATTTCCCTCGTTTGCTTTGTACTGTTTAGCTTACAAAGCTTATATAAGAATATTTTTTGTCTTAATTTTTTCTAGCATTTTGTCTGTTCAGGAGAATGGAACAACAGAAAGCCATATTTATAAATACAAACTAATTCACCTTACAGTACGATTAGCATCACTTGTGTTTTTCATTCACATCGGCTTTTAATGATGCAGAAGATGGTATGAAAACAATAGCAGAAGGATTTGTGCGCAGTCTTAAACTTAACTGTTTGAAAACGAGAGATAAAACACGAATCTTAAGTTGGCCCCGGGAGTGAAATGGTAGAACTTCTTTCAGTAACAGATGTTTGAGAAATGGCTAACCTCACCGGCTCTACAGAACTGAGATCAACTTCCAATTTGTAGTTGATGTGTTTTAGGGAATGCTTTTACAGTGTAGACTTCAGACTCTGTATGCAACAAAAAAAAGGTATCCAGTTATTATTTAAAATCTAATCAACCCCTTTTATGTTATAATTGATGGTGGGGGGGATCCCAGTGTGGTGGTGTCAGCAGTGCAACACAAATCATATTTTTAAAATTTAAAAGCAAAAAAAATGTTTTGGACACCAGCTGTTCCCAACACTACCGATACACCATGTTTTCTGAGGATTGAACATATAATGTGCACGGTTCCAGCTGTAGGAATAAACGGCCTTCGTTAGCAACCAGTGTTTGTAGCCAACACCTGATCGTAAAAGGAAGGGAAAGTTGAAGTGAAAGTTCTCCCATTCTGTCACTTAAGCCATTTCCCTTAAATTTCTGTACAGCTCCCTTATGGAATCTTTTTCTTTTTTTTAAAATCCGCATACGGTATTAATGGAAGTGTTTTGGTGTCGACGTTTGTGCACATATTCAGCCTGTGCCACATGGGCAAGACCACTGGTTTACAGTTTTCACGGAAAAATAGATGGAACGGAACGCAACCCAAAACGCCAGTGAAAATCCCTGTAATAAATTTGATTTATTTGGGCAGCAGTGAACTACTGGCTCTAGTTAATTCATTCTAAACTTACTGGATCACAGAATGCAATCTGCAAAACACTGGTTAAAAAAAATCCTGGAATCCCAGGTCATAAAAATTGAATTTGACTTATTCAGTCACTAGAAACCAGTGGTTCTGCAAGTAGATAACCGAACTGTTCCAGGGCAGGGGTGTCCCAAGTGTTCGTCTTCATGCATACCACGGTGTCTCAGGGGCCATGTGTAAAGTCCATGGTCCCAATCATTTACATCCATCGTAAGTTGGAAATACTAACGGATCCTGATGTTCCGGCCTAGGATTTGTCCGGCAATGAGGCAACAGCATTAAGAATAGCACTTTCCAAACCGCCCGGCTGGTAAAATTCAAATGGGACAAACCAGCAAAGAAGAAATATAAACACAAATAAAACTCGTGTTGTCTGGGGTTTCGAGTACCAGGGCCCCAGGCTCCATGTTGGACACCCCTGTTCTTGATTCACAATGTTTCGCTATTCAAAGAAGAACGAATTGCAAACGTTTGTAATTTGCTCTTTTTTTTAAAAAAAAACTCTTACGCCTGGGAGTGGATTGCAGCTGATTCCACACAAGGTGCAACTTCTCAAGTTCCTCGTTCCCATTTATTGTGATGAACACTTCTGTACAGCCATCCTTCTTGGTGAATATTTAAGCAGAGTTCAGCCCACCAGGTGGTTGGTAGTCTTTTTCCATTTGTAATAATGAAGGTTAATACTTTGCCGTAAACATACTGCTAGCCCAGAGTAATCTGCTTATTTAAAGTTTTTAATACACGTGACGTGCAGAGCCTTTATACATTTGTATTGTTTTAAAAAAAAAAGTTGAGGGGCGGGGAGGGGGCAATGTTTATTTCATCCGCACAAGAGTCCAGTAACTTAAAATATCAGAATTTTGTCACCAGTCAGGATCTCGTTATGTAAAACAGTAACAGATAAAGTTCAGTACTGCAGTTCACTGTGTTTGTTGTGTTGTTTGTGTTTACAAAACTGTTCCCTTTTTCGGATGTGGCTTTGAATCCTAGCCCAAAGTGACACGAGGACTGCCTCGTGTCACTATTTCCCTTCTCAATTTTATCACCTTTCCCAAAGGTGCAATGAACTAAAATAACGGTTTACAGATCGACAAATACTGATTGCCCTCCAGCACCCTACCCTAGTTGTCATCCTTCAAACCACAATGCTATCCTTGTTCGACATCGATATGTGCACTTTCCAGCTAGATAATGAGAACTCTGGCTGATTCTTCTCCCTTTCCACCCCCCCTTTCCGAGATTAGGGATAATGAAGAGATTGGAATTCAAAAGTGAGGCAGTGATGCTGCAGTTGTACAGAGCCTTGGTCAGACCCTATCTGGAGTATTGTGTTCAATTTTGAGCACCAAACCTCAGGAAGGATATATTGGTCTTGGAGGGGGTACAGCACAGCTTCACCAGAATGTTCCCAGGGCTTAATGGGTTAAATTATGAAGACAGGTTGCAAAAACTTGGCTTGTATTCCCTTGAGTTTAGACGGTTGAGGGATGATTTAATCGAACTGTTTAAAATGATTAAGGGATTTGATTGGGTAGACACAGAAACAATTTTCTCTGGTGGGGAATCCAGAACAAAAGGGCATAATCATCAAAGTGAGGTGGGCCATTTAGGAGTGAAATCGGGAAGCACTTTTTCACAAAAAGGATAGTGGAAATCTGTAACATTCTTTCCCTCCCCCCCCCCCCCCAAAACAAAAGGTTGTGAATGCTGTCAATTGATATTCTCAAGACTGATATCTAGATTTTTGTTAGGTAAGACTATTAAGGGATATGGAACAAAGGCAGGTAAATGGAGTTGAGGTACAATTCAGCCATGATAAAATTGAATGGCAGAACATGCTCGAGGGGCTGAATGGTCTACTCCTGTTCCTATGAAACCAATTTTAGTGTCCCAAATGCAGCCCCCAGTTGAGATCCGCTAAATAATTACAGACTGGAAATCAATGCTGTATCGCTCAGTATCTATCCAATGAGCCATTAAACAAGCTGGACATGCTATTCGAATTGCTCTTACTGGTCGTCATAGAATTATAGAAAGGTTACAGCACGGAAGGAGGCCATTCGGCCCATCGAGTCCACGCCAGCTCTATGCAAGAGCAATCCAGCTAGTCTCACTCCCCGCCCTTTCCCCGTAGCCCTGCAAATTTTTTTCTTTCAAGTACTTATCCAGTTCCCTTTTTGAAGGCCATGATTGAATCTACCTCCACCACCCCCTCGGGCAGTACGTTCCAGATCCTAACCACTCGCTGTGTAAAAAAGTTTTTCCTCATGTCACCTTTGGTTCTTTTGCCAATCACCTTAAATCTATGTCCTCTGGTACATGAGATGATTAAGGTCGAGGATCAGTCCCACAGCATTGAATTGCAATGCAGTTTGCAATCATTCAGCACTGTTCTTGCAATCAATAAATCACACCTACAATAAAAACTGGATGTATGCAGCAGGTCAATTGGCAACTGAGAGTTCAACATTTTAGGCGTGGGTCTTTCGTCTGCTATTTCACCCACCATACATGCATATAAAAATTTGCAGACCAATTATTGGAAGCCTCCTTTCACTCTTGATTAATGTATTTTTTTTAAATACTTAACTCCTTTTCTACTTTGAGCCTTTGATTACATTTAAGGACAAAATTAACAATCAGTGTTTATATTGAAGGAGGAGTAACTATCATTGTGCTAAATTAAGAATTTTGACACCTGCATTAAAACACAGACTCGTGAAGAAACATCTTAATATGTTCTCATGCAAAAAAAAAACTAATCGTACACACAGGAATTCAAACATTGGAAGAGGTTATCATTGACTGACTGGAGTCTGGTTACTGGGCTCACTGGTCTTAACTACACCTGCTGCTGTCAGTGTATCTGAATGTGGAGATGCCGGTGATGGACTGGGGTTGACAATTGTAAACAATTTTACAACACCAAGTTATAGTCCAGCAATTTTATTTTAAATTCACAATCTTTCGGAGGCTTCCTCCTTCCTCAGGTGAATGTGGAAATGAAAAAATTCATTTCCACATTCACCTGAGGAAGGAGGAAGCCTCCGAAAGCTTATGAATTTCAAATAAAATTGCTGGACTATAACTTGGTGTTGTAAAATTATTTACAAGTGTATCTGAAAACAGAAGATTTATATGAGGCTAGTGACAGTAAGGAAGAGCCAGTCCTTTGAAAACTGAAAACACCTCTCAGCAATAGCTGTTTCATTTTTGTGGTGGTCATACCACATTTCTTATAGGAGGGGGAAAATTTGCTGAATTTCATGTGAAGCTTTGCTTTCCTCTGCAACTATGAGGTCATCCTGTTGACTAATCAAGGATCTGCAGTGTGTGAACTGTAGGACACCACCTGATCATTAAAACAATGGATGGATACAACTCCTAACCCTCCCCTGCTGCATACCGACTCATGCTGGCTACGGTTTCACTGTAATCAACGCCCTCTTTCACCCCTCCCTCTTACCTAGGACCAAGATGCTAAAATTTGCCTCGTTTTGTCTGAACATTTGAGCTATTTTAATTCTGTTCAGTAACCTCTTTTACTGTGACCTGGTGACCTCTACTGAGTGTTATGGGGGAAATTTGATAGGTGACTAGGAACTATCACTAACTTATTGAACCATCTTTTGTTGTCGATGGTATTTGTAGTGTAAAAGGATTTGGGCAACTTGGAATATGTCTGATGTATTGCTGAACAATATTCACCAGACTAACCAGTTCCTCAGGTCTACATTTCACTGCCTTACACACTGCCTCCAGCCTATTATTGGAGTTACTGATCAGCCTGTGCTAAGGTCAGATACGAAACATGGAATAGATCAATACACTACATCAAGCAGCTGTTACAAAAATGGAATGGATCAATACATCAAATCAGGTCAGATACAAAATGTACATTATAATCAAGCATTTGAGACAAAGCACAGACTGGATCAATACGCCACTGTACTCAGTTGCATACAAATGCTGACCATAACAGTCATGTTGCATGGAGCTATTGCACCCGTGACAAAAGGGCAAAATGAATGGAACCTCGTTTTAACTTTAATTGTTTTTAAACAGGATCATTGTCGTTTTATATTCTAAACTGGGAGGGAGTATTCACCTTTCCCTGTGCAAGTTTATTAAAATATATACCCCATATACAATATATTTAAATTGTAAAACAGTTGACATCCACCTTAAAAATAAGTTTTTTCCTTCCTTCACCATCCTTTTGCTGAACGCTCTTGCTTGGGTACAATTCTATGGTTGTTGGCTTGTATGTCTCTTGCCCCATCCCTCCATCCTATCACAACAACTACATGCATTTATATAGTGCCTTTAATGTGGAGTGTTATCAAACAAAATATCTCCACGTAAGGAGACATTTTGTTTGATAACGCTCCTGTGAAGCACCTTAGGACGTTTTCCCTTAAGGACATAAGGAGATATTAGGACAGGTGAACAAAAAGCTTGATCAAAAAGGTAGGTTTTTAAGGAGCATCTTAAAGGAGGAGAGAGATGCAAAGAGGTTAGGTGCTAGGCATCTGAAAGCACGGCTGCCAATGGTGGAGGGGATGAAAATCGAGGATGCGCAAGAAGCCAGATTTGGAAGAGCGCAGAGATCTCGGCAAGTTGTAGGGTTGGAGGAGGTTACAGATGGAGGGATATGAAAACAAGGATGAGAATTTTAACGTCTCCTCACATGACTTGTCCAAATGATAGCTAGTCTTCCTGTACGAGTTGAAGAACCCTTTTTTCACTCCAATGCTATCCAGCTTCAGTGTAACAAGCTGGGCAGTTAACTTTATTTTACTATGTTTAACCACAGGGTGGTGCTATTGCTTGGTTACATAAGAACATAAGAAATTGGAGCAGGAGTAGGCCAATCGGCCCCTCGAGCCTGCTCCGCCATTCAATAAGATCATGGCTGATCTGATCCCAACCACAAATCTAAAGAACACAAGAAGTAGGAGCAGGACCCGGCCACACAGCCCCTGGGCCCTCTGCGCCACCCACAGGGCATTGACCGATCCGAACTCAGCTTCATGTCCAATTTCCTGCCCGCTCCCCATAACCCCTAATTCCCTTTACTTCTAGAAAACTGTCTATTTCTGTTTTAAATTTATCTAATGATGCAGCTTCCACAGCTTCCTGGGGCAGCAAATTCCACAGACCTATCACCCTCTGAGTGAAGAAGTTTCTCCTCATCTCAGTTTTGAAAGAGCAGCCCCTTATTCTAAGATTATGCCCCCTAGTTCTAGTTTCACCCATCTTTGGGAACATCCTTACTGCATCCACCCGATCAAGCCCCTTCACAATCTTATATGTTTCAATAAGATCGCCTCTCATTCTTCTGAACTCCAATGAGTAGAGTCCCAATCTACTCAACCTCTCCTCATATGTCCGCCCCCTCATCCCCGGGATTAACCGAGTGAACCTTCTTTGTACTGCCTCGAGAGCAAGTATGTCTTTTCTTAAGTATGGAGACCAAAACTGTATGCAGTATTCCAGGTGCGGTCTCACCAATACCCTATATAACTGCAGCAATACCTCCCTGTTTTTATATTCTATCCCCCTAGCAATAAAAGCCAACATTCCGTTGGCTTTCTTGATCACCTGCTGCACCTGCATACCAACTTTTTGATTTTCTTGCACTCGGACCCCCAGATCCCTTTGTACTGCAGTACTTTCCAGTCTCTCGCCATTAAGAAAATAACTTGCTCTCTGATTTTTCCTGCCAAAGTGCATAACCTCACATTTTCCAATATTATATTGCATCTGCCAAATCTCCGCCCACTCACCCAGCCTGTCTATATCCCCCTGCAGGTTTTTTATGTCCTCCTCACTCTCTACTTTCCCTCCCATCTTTGTATCATCTGCAAATTTTGATATGTTGCACTCGGTCCCCTCCTCCAAATCGTTAATATAGATTGTAAAGAGTTGGGGACCCAGCACCGACCCCTGTGGAACACCACTGGTTACTGGTTGCCAGTCCGAAAATGAACCATTTATCCCAACTCTCTGCTTCCTGTTCGATAACCAATCCTCCACCCATGCCAGAATGTTACCCCCAATCCCGTGATTTTTTATCTTAAGTAATAATCTTTTATGTGGCACCTTGTCGAATGCCTTCTGGAAGTCTAAATACACTATGTCCACTGGTTCCCCTTTATCCACCCTGTACATTATATCCTCAAAGAACTCAAGCAAATTTGTCAGACATGACTTCCCCTTCATAAAGCCATGCTGACTTTGTCCTATTAAATTATGCTTATCTAAATGTTCCGTTACTGTCTCCTTAATAATAGACTCCAAAATTTTACCCACCACAGATGTTAAGCTAACTGGCCTATAATTTCCAGCCTTCTGCCTACTACCCTTTTTAAATAACGGTGTTACATTAGCAGTTTTCCAATCTGTCGGGACCTCTCCTGAGTCCAGGGAATTTTGGAAAACTATCACCAAAGCATCCACAATCCCTACTGCCACTTCCCTCAAGACCCTAGGATGGAAGCCATCAGTTCCAGGGGATTTATCCGCTTTGAGTCCCATTATTTTACTGAGTACCATCTCCTGAGTGATTTTAATCGTATTTAGCTCCTCCCCCCGTAGAGTCCCCTGTTTGTCCAGTGTTGGGATATTCTTAGTGTTCTCTACTGTAAAGACTGAAACAAAATATTTGTTCAGCATTTTTGCCATCTCCATGTTTCCCACCATTAATTTCCTGGTCTCGTCCTCTAAGGGACCTACGTTTGCCTTAGCCACCCTTTTTCTTTTTATATAACTATAGAAACTCTTGCTATCTGTTTTTATATTTTTTGCTAATTTCTTTTCATAATCTAACTTCCCTTTCTTAATCAATCCTTTAGTTACTTTTTGTTGTCTTTTGAAGAATTCCCAATCTTCTATCCTCCCACTAAGTTTGGCTACCTTATATGTCCTTGTTTTTAGTCGGATACTATCCTTGATTTCTTTACTTAGCCACGGATGGCTGTCATTTCTTTTACACCCTTTTTTCCTCAGTGGAATATATTTATTTTGAAAGTTGTAAAATAACTCCCTAAATGAACACCACTGCTCATGTACCGTCTTACCCTTTAATCTATTTTCCCAGTCCACTTTAATCAATTCCGCTCTCATACCATCATAGTCTCCTTTATTCAAGCTCAGTACGCTTGTTTGAGAATCAACCTTCTCACCCTCTAATTGGATATGGAATTCAACCATGTTGTGGTCGCTCGTTCCAAGGGGATCCTTAACTAGGACATTATTAATTAATCCTGACTCATTACACAGGACCAGGTCCAAGGTTGCCTGCCCCCTTGTAGGATCAGTTACATACTGCTCAAGAAATCCATCCCTGATGCACTCAATGAACTCGTCCTCAAGGCTGCTCTGCCCAATTTGATTTGTCCAGTTAATATGATAATTAAAATCCCCCATAATTATAGCTGTTCCCTTATTACATGCCCCGACTATTTCCTGATTAATACTTCTTCCAGCAGAGTTGCAACTATTAGGAGGCCTATATACTACGCCCACTAATGTTTTTTTCCCCTTATTATTCCTTATCTCCACCCAAACTGTTTCATTATCTTGATGCTTTGTCCCAATATCATTTATCTGTATTACAGTGATTCCTTCCTTTATTAACATAGCCACCCCACCTCCCCTTCCTTCCTGCCTGTCCTTCCTGATTGTTAAATACCCTGGCATATTTAATTCCCAGTCGTTGTCACCCTGCAGCCATGTTTCTGTAATGGCCACAAGATCATACCCATACGTAGTTATTTGTGCCGTTAACTCGTCCATTTTATTACGAATGCTACGTGCATTCAGATAAAGAACTTTCAAATCTGTTTTGTGATGCTTAGTTCCTGCTTTTTCCTTTTTTAACACTTTACCTATTACTCCATACCTTCTGTCCCTTCCTGTTACGCTTTCCTCTCTCTCCCTGCTCAGGTTCCCAACCCCCTGCCACTTTAGTTTAAACCCTCCCCAACAGCACTAGCAAACACTCCTCCTAGGACAGCGGTCCCGGCCCTGCCCAGGTGCAGACCGTCCGGTTTGTACTGGTCCCACCTCCCCCAGAACCGTTTCCAGTGTCCCAGGAATTTGAATCCCTCCCCCTTGCACCATTCCTCTAGCCACGTATTCATTTGAAATATCCTCCTATTTCTACTCTGACTAGCACGTGGCACTGGCAGCAATCCTGAGATTACTACCTTTGAGGTCCTATTTTTTAATTTACCTCCTAACTCCCTATATTCTGCTTTTAGGACCTCATCCCCTTTTTTACCTATATCGTTGGTGCCTATGTGCACCACGACAGCTGGCTGTTCGCCCTCCCCCTCCAAAATGTTCTGTAGCCGCTCCGAGACGTCCTTGATCCTTGCACCAGGGAGGCAACACACCATCCTGGAGTCTCGGTTGCGGCCGCAGAAACGCCTGTCTATTCCCCTTACAATTGAGTCCCCTATCACTATAGCTCTTTCACTCTTTTTCCTCCCAGCCTGTGCAGCAGAGCTACCCGTGGTGCCAGGAAGTTGGCTGCTGCTGCCTTCCCCTGATAAGTCATCCCCCACAACAGCATCCAAAGTGGCATATCTGTTTGAGAGGGGGATGGCCACAGGGGACCCCTGCACTACCTGCCTGCACCTCTTACTCTTCCTGGTGGTCACCCATTCACTTCCTGCCTGTATACCCTTTACCTGCGGTGTGACCAACTCGCTAAACGTGCTATCCACGAGTTTCTCTGCATCGCGGATGCTCCACAGTGAGTCCACCCGCAGCTCCAGCTCCGAGATACGATCGGTCAGTAGCTGCAGGTGGACACACTTCCCGCACACATGGTCGGCAGGGACACTGGTAGTATCCATGACTTCCCACATCTTACAGGAGGAGCATATCACGGGTGCGAGGTCTGCTGCCATGACTTGCCTTAGCTGAGTTACCCCTTTTAAATTACGTTGAAATTAGAAAATGTTAACTGTACTAGGGACCTAGGTTCACTAAAAAAAAACACTACCTGCTATAAAACCTGCAGATCTTCCCTTTCTTATTACTTTACTTACAGTAAAATGGTAGAAATACTCACCTGAACCTACTCACCAATCAGCTGCCTCCCCTGTGCCGCGTCACTTTCTGACTGGTGACGTCACCCCGAACTGCCGCTGGTCTCAGAGTCTCGCTCTCAGAGTAAGCTCTGGTCTCGCTCTCTCCCGCCGCTCACCGACTGAACTCTCGCTCTCTCCGTGCTGTTTATATCCCCGCTCTGGTCTCGCTCTCTCCCGCCGCACACCGACTGAACTCTCGCTCTCTCCGCGCTGTTTATATCCCCGCTCTGGTCTCGCTCTCTCCCGCCGCTCACCGACTGAACTCTCGCTCTCTCCGCGCTGTTTATATCCCCGCTCTGGTCTCGCTCTCTCCCGCCGCTCACCGACTGAACTCCCGCTCTCTCCGCGCTGTTTATATCCCCGCTCTGGTCTCGCTCTCTCCCGCCGCTCACCGACTGAACTCTCGCTCTCTCCGCGCTGTTTATATCCCCGCTCTGGTCTCGCTCTCTCCCGCCGCTCACCGACTGAACTCTCGCTCTCTCCGCGCTGTTTATATCCCCGCTCTGGTCTCGCTCTCTCCCGCCGCTCACCGACTGAACTCTCGCTCTCTCCGCGCTGTTTTTATCCCCGCTCTGGTCTCGCTCTCTCCCGCCGCTCACCGACTGAACTCTCGCTCTCTCCGCGCTGTTTATATCTCCGCTCTGGTCTCGCTCTCTCCCGCCGCTCACCGACTGAACTCCCGCTCTCTCCGCGCTGTTTATATCCCCGCTCTGGTCTCGCTCTCTCCCGCCGCTCACCGACTGAACTCTCGCTCTCTCCGCATTGTTTTTATCCCCGCTCTGGTCTCGCTCTCTCCCGCCGCTCACCGACTGAACTCCCGCTCTCTCCGCGCTGTTTTTATCCCCGCTCTGGTCTCGCTCTCTCCCGCCGCTCACCGACTGAACTCCCGCTCTCTCCGCGCTGTTTATATCCCCGCTCTGGTCTCGCTCTCTCCCGCCGCTCACCGACTGAACTCCCGCTCTCTCCGCGCTGTTTATATCCCCGCTCTGGTCTCGCTCTCTCCCGCCGCTCACCGACTGAACTCCCGCTCTCTCCGCGCTGTTTATATCCCCGCTCTGGTCTCGCTCTCTCCCGCCGCTCACCGACTGAACTCCCGCTCTCTCCGCGCTGTTTATATCCCCGCTCTGGTCTCGCTCTCTCCCGCCGCTCACCGACTGAACTCCCGCTCTCTCCGCGCTGTTTATATCCCCGCTCTGGTCTCGCTTTCTCCCGCCGCTCACCGACTGAACTCCCGCTCTCTCCGCACTGTTTTTATCCCCGCTCTGGTCTCGCTCTCTCCCGCCGTTACCTTACTTTACATTTGAGGGAAGTATTTCAGGTGCTTTAAATTGGTTCCAAATTGTCTCTTAGTTGTGCTCCTGATACGTTGTGATTTAATTATTATTGCCATAGTTGTGATTTCAAGTTCCACTTTGGATTCACGCACAAAATCTGAGCTGATAGTCAGTGCAGTACCGCAGGAGTCCCAGTTGTCAGAGCTGTATGCTTTGGATGAGCTCTTAAACCAAGGTCTTTGGGGGTTCAAGTAGAAGCTAAAGATCCCACAGCACAGTTTGAAGAGGAGCGGGGAGTTTTACCAGTGTCTTGGTCAACATTCCTCCCACCACCAAAACTAGATTAACTGGCTGATCTTCTCATTGTTGATTGTGGGATCTTGCTGTTTCCAAAATAGCTACAGTGTTTGCCTGCATAAGTGACTGCATTTCAAAGCAAATTATTGTAATGTAAAGTGTTTGAGAAGCATGATATGGTGCAGTGTAAATGCAAGTCGTCGTACTTTATGAAACTTTTTTCTATCCGGTTTATAAGCTTTACTCTGTACAAGGTGGTTAATACCTGTTACCATCAGCTGCATTTATACTACAATTGGGTTTTGTTCAGCCAAGGAACTTACCTTCTTTGAGAGATCAAAGACTCAGTAGACTCTCCTCGCCCCAATACATATTATTCCAATATTTTTACAAAAACAAGTTGAAGTCCTTCCTCTGGACTTTGTGTGCATTACCTTCAAATATTTCTTCAATACTTCCCAACAAGCAGTTACTTTTTTCATTTTGCCCGTTATGTTTTCCCTTTTTAACAGGCATTTCCATAAGCTCCTAACTTGGATTGAACTAGGGGATGTGAAAGAAAGCTAAACAAAGTATGAATTCTATTTGCAGCCGTTCCCTTTCCTAGTGTACATGGTAATTTCTTTTGTAAATTATCCAATCCTGTATTTCAGATTGTGAATACACCTCTGTTGGCTGCAGTGTAAAACCCAATATTTGTGCGCGTACCTGGGGAAGGATGGGGGGGTTGCTTCGATCCGGTACTCTAAGCTAGAAGGTACGGTTTAATGGAATCCAAAAGCTTTGCAGATTTGACTAATTTCCTTCCTGCTGCCCATGAAAGAAGCGTGCTGGCGTTAATTTATTTGCATGATGCTAAAGACAGTTGAGATCCAGCCTGCAGCCACTAGATTGATAATAAATATTCAGGTGTAGGAAAGCTTTAGGGAATTGTTTAATAAAATTCATTCTTGACCATTTTAAAGGTCTCGTCTTTAAGAGGAACAAAAATGTGTGAACAAATGAAGATGGATGATCGAATGAAGAAAAAAGATTAGGTAGACGGAATCAAGGTCTGTGTTTAAAATAAAATAAATGTAATTAAAAGTCTGAATATAAAATTTGACTAAAGATGGCTGTTTTACATAACATTCTAGAAATACATAGCAGATCCTTAAGGAGCTTTTTGTCAGCCTTGTCTCAGTGGTAGCATGTTGCCTCTGAGTCAGGAGGTTGTGGGTTCAAGACCCACTCCAGAGACTTGAGCACATCTGCTCTGGTCTGACATTTCAATGCAGGACCGAGGGAGTGCTACACTGTTGGAGGTGCCGTCTATCGGATGAGACGTTGAACCGAGATCCTGTCTGCCTGCTCAAGTGGACGTGGCACTGTTTGAAGAAAAGCAGGGGAGTTCTGGTACCCCAGCCAACAGTTATCTCTCAACCAACCTTAATGAAAACTGATTATCTGGTCATCTATCTCATTGCTGTTTGTAGGACCTTGCTGTGCGTAAATTGGCTGCTGCATTTGCCTAAAAAACAACAGCAACTATTGCAGGGGAGTTTTTTGTCCCTGGGTGTTTTACAATTGTTTATGAAATACAGTGGAGTTAATAATCTTTACCAATTATTCAAAATTGTGGTGTGTCAGAGGGTATCAGATTGGTTCATTTGATAGCATTTTGCCTCGAGTCAGAAAGTTGTGGGTTCCAGCTCCACTACAAGCACTCAACCCATAAGCTAGGCTGGTATTTCAGTGCAGGACTGAGGGAGTGCTGCAATATTTGGAGATGCTGTATTCCTTCCTGTTTACATAGCACTATTTGAAGAAGAGCAGGGAGCTTTCCTGGGTATCCTTGCCAACGTTCATCCCTCGTCCAACACCCCCAAAAACAGATTAACGAGTTATGTTCGCAAGGATACCAGGAAAGCAGCAGTGTGCATCTCATTTTCTGTTTGTGGGACTTTGCTGTGTGCAAGTTGGGTGCTTTTTTTTTTATCGTTCTTCGGGATGTCGGCTTTGCTGGCAAGGCCAGCATTTATTGCCCATCCCGAGTAGCCCTTGAGAAGGTGGCGGTGAGCTGCCTTCTTGAACCACTGCTGTCAGTGTGGTGAAGTTACTCCCGCAGTACTGTTAGGTAGGGAGTTCCAGGATTTTAACCCAGTGACGATGAAGGAACGGTGATACATGTCCAAGTCAGGAAGGTGTGTGACTTGGGGGTGATGGCGTTCCCACGCACATGATGATCGTGACTGCGTTTCGAAAGAACTCAGTGGCTGTGAAGCACCTTGGGACGTCCGGAAGAGGTGTAAGGCGGTACATAAATACAAGTCCAATCGTTCACTCTTTGTTTAAATATGATCAGCTCACGTCCGACAGTAGGGACCTGAGTGTAGGACAGAATAATCCAGAAATGGTTTGGTGAGAGTCAAGCAATAAAGAGGCAAGTCACTTACTAGTTCTCAAAATGACTTCTTAAAGTAGTGTAGATTAATGTCATCTACATTAGATTACAAAAGCAGCAGTGTGCATTGCACGTCTCGTCCCTCCCTCCCCCCACAAATACAACAACAACAAGTTGCATTTATATAGCGCTTTTAACATGGTAAGTCGTCCCAAGGCGCTTCACAGGAGCGATTATCAAACAAAATTTGACACCGAGCCACCTAAGGAGATATTAGGACAGGTGATCAAAAGCTTGGTCAAAGAGATGGGTTTTAAGGAGGGTCATAAAGGAGGAGAGAGAGGCGGAGAGGTTTAGGGAGGGAATTCCAGAGTTTAGGGCCCAGGCAGCTGAAGGCACAGCCGCCAATGGTGGAGCGATGAAAATCGGGGATGCGCAAGGGGCCAGAATTGGAGGAGCGCAGAGATCGCAGTGGATTGTAGGGCTGGAGGAGGTTACAGAGACAGGGAGGGGCGAGGTCATGGAGGGATTTGAAAACGAGGATGAGAATTTTAAAGATCGAGCTGTTGGTGAACTGGGAGCCAATGTAGGACAGCTGAGCACAGAGGAAATGGATGAACGGGATTTGGTGCGAGTTAGGATACGGGCAGCAGAGTTTTGGATGAGCTCAAGTTTACGGAGGGTGGAAGGTGGGTGGCCGGCCAGGAGAGCATTGGAATAGTCGAGTCTAGAGGTAACAAAGGTATGATGAGCCAAGGCGGGGCAGAGACAGTCGATGTTGAGTCAATTAACATTTTCAAGACTGAGATTGATAGATTTTTGTTGGTAAGGGTATCAAGGGATATGGAGCAAAGGCAGGTAAATGGAGTTGAGGTACAGATCAGTCATGATCTAATTGAATGGAGGAACAGGCTCGAGGGGCTGAATGGCCTATTCCTGTAGCTAACCCTGCGTCCCGTCCCCACCATCATATCTGCCTAACCAGCACTCGAGGCTCCGCAGACAAAGCTCTCTGTCTTCTTTCGACAAGCTCCTAGCCATTTCCGACCTCCCACTTAAACAAATGGCCTGGAATTTCTTCATAGCCGTTCCCATCTACCCCCACCCCCGACACCCCTGCCGTCGTAACCTCGTCGGAAGTGCAATTCTGCGCCAACCGCAAGGAAATTCCAGGCCTATACTTGTAAGAATTACATCTGTTGCAGCCTGCAAGTTTGCAACTGATAAGCAAAATTATTATTCTGACTGTAAAAACGTGAGCGAAAGGGTCTTTTTTCATGCAATCTGATCTGACTATTGGTGCATGCACCAAAAACCCTGTGCTCCAAATTCGTCACTGCGTCTAGCAAGCGCACCTGTGAAATATGTTATGTGCCTGGGTCCAATTTGGAGTCAGTTTTAAATGACCACCTAGTACTGCATGCTTTCTGTTCTGCTCACTATAAAAATTTAAAGGAAAGAAACTGATTGTGAGACAAACAGAAGTTGCCTCCATGGAGTTCCTTAACTGGAAAGAGTGTCACAAATGGTGCAGCTCCTCTCAATCAGCCAACATAGGTTCATTTGCGGAGTCTGGATTGAGGTGTTCGAGATCTGTGTAAAAAAACCTCACATTTTTACATTATAAAACTAGTGTCTGTTTTTATTCATTCTCAGGATGTGGGTTCCGCTGGCAAGGTGAGCATTTATTGCCCGTCCTTGCCCTGAAAAAGCGGTGGGCCGCCACCTTGAACCAAATTGCAGTGCTTTTGATACGATTGAGTAGTTGCTAGGCCACTTCTGAGGGCAGTTGACAGTCAACCACGTTGGGGTGTGATGGTTTCCTTCCCTAAATTATATTAATAAACCACTAGTTGGGTTTTCACGACAAACCAATAGCTTCATGGACATTTGTTTTTTTTTTTAACTGATATCAGCTTTTTATTTCCTTATTTTTTTTTTACAGAATTCAAATTCTCAAACTGCCACGGTAGGATTTGAACCCACCCAGTCTGGATTATTAGTCCAGGCCACTGGATTACTAGTGTAGCAACATAACCACAATACAATACCCAGTTATTTATTATGTAGCATGCTTTATTTTGTAACAAAGCAGCCCTCTGCAATCTATGCAAAGTTGCTGATGTATATGGGTGGTCTGTCACAGATTTTGTCCCTAGCCATTCCAATTCTGGTACACATAATAAATGTCCACAATTCTAAAACATCTCTGTGCAAATTGTACCTCCAGTTTAAAAAAAATTCTTATGTACTATAACATAATTATCTTACGTTATTTTAGGAACGCTAACATATTTAAGACACTCAACTAACAGTTGCAAACAGTGAGAAAATGTCACGTGATCAAACCTCCAGGAATACGTCCAACCAGAGTTGGCAACCCTAGGCTTCCTTGCACTTCTACTGGAGCCAGAGTATGGAATGTGCGGGTGGAGATGCTTCTTCGACAGCACCTCCCAAACCCGCGACCTCTACCACCTAGAAGGACAAGGGCAGCAGGCACATGGGAACAACACCACCTGCACGTTCCCCTCCAAGTCACGCACCATCCCGACTTGGAAATATATCGCCGTTCCTGCATCGTCGCTGGGTCAAAATCCTGGAACTCCCTTCCAAACAACACTGTGGGAGAACCTTCACCACACGGACTGCAGCGGTTCAAGAAGGCGGCTCACCACCACCTTCTCAAGGGCAATTAGGGATGGGCAATAAATGCCGGCCTTGCCAGCGACGCCCACATCCCATGAACGAATAAAAAAAATGGAAAAAAAACTGTTCCATAAGAAACAGGAGCAGGAGTAAGCTATATGGCCCCTCGAGCCTCAATAAGATCATGGCTGATCTTCTACCTCAGCTCCACTTTCCCACCCTATCCCCATAGCCCTTGATTCCCTTTGTGTCCAAATATCCATCGATCTCAGTCTTCAATATAGTCAACAACTAAGCATCCACAACCCTCTTAAACAAGAAATTTTTCCTCACCTCCGTCCTAAATGGCCGACCTCTTATCTTGAGACTATGACCCATAGTTCTAGGCTCTCCAGCCAATGGAAACAGCCTCTCAGCATCTACCCTGTCAAGCCCTCCTAAGAATTTTATACATTTTAATGAGATCACCTTTCACTCTTCTAAACTCCAGAGAATATAGGCCCATTCTACTCAATCTTTCCTCATAAGACAACCCTCTCATCCCAGAAATCAATCTAGTGTCTATTTATCAATTGAGTCAAAAATGCCAACCATGAAGAGCAGCTTAAAGGGGATACCCCGCCCTCCCCCAAGCATTGCCCACATGGGTGATGTTAGTAAACTTTCTCTGCCATAAGGGGCAAAGAGATTCAGCCCGGAACTATTCCACAGGCGGAAACATTTCAATGTTACCAGCCGCTTAGTAACGTAGGTAAAAATTACGAAACGAGCAGCGTTACAATTAATTATTTCGCAACTGCGTCCTTAATCATTCTTGTTTTTAAAGTTCGCATTTAAATAAATACAAAACTGAAATCTTCCGACATTAATTAATTGGTTTAATAAATGGGGACTATGAGGCGCGGGGGCGTGTTTTTCAGGGCACACCGCTGTGGGCGGGCGCATTTAAGATTGACAAGGGAACTGACCAATCATATTCTAGATTCGTCCTTCCGGTAGCATCGGATGCCCAATCAGAGCGGTCGAGTGCATTTCCGGTGCTGTCAGCTGGAGGAGAGGCCGAGGGGGCAGATCAGTGAGAGCGGGGCTGAGGGAAGGGGCTGCCTGAGGGCAAGAGGCAGTGAGGCTGAGGGAAGGGGCTGCCTGAGGGCAAGAGGCAGTGAGGCTGAGGGAAGGGCTGCCTGGGGGCAAGAGGCAGTGAGGCTGAGGGAAGGGGCTGCCTGAGGGCAAGAGGCAGTGAGGCTGAGGGAAGGGGCTGCCTGAGGGCAAGAGGCAGTGAGGCTGAGGGAAGGGGCTGCCTGAGGGCAAGAGGCAGTGAGGCTGAGGGAAGGGGCTGCCTGAAGGCAAGAGGCAGTGAGGCTGAGGGAAGGGGCTGCCTGGGGGCAAGAGGCAGTGAGGCTGAGGAAAGGGGCTGCCTGAGGGCAAGAGGCTGAGGGAAGGGGCTGCCTGAGGGCAAGAGGCTGAGGGAAGGGGCTGCCTGAGGGCAAGAGGCAGTGAGGCAGAGGGAAGGGGCTCCCTGAGGGCAAGAGGCACTGAGGTGGGAGTGGGACTGAGGGAAGGGGTAGTGAACTAGGAGTGAGGGTGAGGGAAGGGGCTCCGTGGGTGCAAGAGGCAGTGAGGTGGGAGTGGGATTGAGGGAAGGGGCTCCCTGAGTGCAAGAGGTGCTGAGGTGGGAGTGGGACTGAGGGAAGGGGCTCCCTGAGTGCAAGAGGCACTGAGGTGGGAGTGGGACTGAGGGAAGGGGCTCCCTGAGTGCAAGAGACAGTGAGCTGGGAGTGGGGGGCTCCCCAAGTGTAAAAGGTATTGAATGGGTTGGGGGCTCTTTAGTTGAATTCACTGGGGACATTGGATACAAGGGCTGCTAGAGTGTGAATGGCAGTGAGTGGGTTGGGGAATGGGGGCTTCCTGAGTGTAAGTTATTGAAGGACATTTTGGGGAAGTGACAGGTACCTCAGATAAGTATTAGAACTATCTGTTTCCTGTGGTATTGCTGTATCTGAATGATGTGATAAGCTGGTCTTTACATTTTATTTTTTTAAAAACATTTTTTCATTTTCTTTCACTTCTGAAGGTGGTGACGCATGCTGGGATTTCAATCCATGACCATTATCTGACTTCCAGGACTTTGTCCAAGTGGCTGTAATTTGTGTGTGATCCTAGATAGTAAGTATTGGCAGGCTGTTTGACTGTGGGGGCATCACAGTGTTCACATGCACACATCCCAGGAGGAGTCATTGAATAGCATTTAGCAGCTGAAACCCTAGCAGTTTGTTTCCTGCTCTGTAGCCTGGAGTATTGAGACCAGGAATCAAACCTGGGATCTTTCTAAACTGTTCTGCACTGGACAATGCATTTACTTACGTATCCATTAGGGAGATCCCTATAATTATTTTTCAAAAAAAATCCTCATAGATTTGTCACGGAGATTTTGGGTAAATCATATTGTTAAACTTGATACTTAGTTTTAGTGTAAAATAGCTACAGCAATTAACAAAGGGTTGAATGCTACAACATAACTTTTATGTACACTTTAAAACTGAGCATTGTAGTTATTTCAACAATCCTGGTAATCTTTTTTAATGGCTGGTGACAATACAGTGCACCTGGTCTTGTAAAGGGAAAGAAATCTCACAGGGTTTCCATTTCTGTCCACTATCCAGCAACTCTGGCTGGAAGTCCGCTGACCACAGGATCTGTGCCCTCCACAACGGAATGCTTACGACTTAGATGTGTGCTCGGGTAAAATTGCCACTTTGACGAGGTACTGAAGGGCAGACAGCACTAGAGGAATTATATCTCACTTTGAGTCACCATCATCCAGAAAAGGGGGGGTGGGGGGAAAGGGAAGAGAAAACTTGGGGTGGGGGTCCAATTCATATCTCATTGGAGTTTATTGTGAATATGTTTCAGTCCATGCTGTTAAAGTGATTAATTCATACTATGCAGACTGGACATGCTGTTTGGTTCTTTTTCACTTTTTGTAGGGTGTGTTTTCTTTTTTCATTCCTCTCTATTGCAACCTCACCCATTAAGATATACTTTTCATCTCCAATTTAATTATTGCATGCAATAGATGTGACTAAAATACGATGTCATCCCAGTACGCCACCCTCCTCTTCCTCCCCCCCACCCCCCTCCCATATACCCATCAGGCCCTGCACAAGGAGTGAAAAGTCAGTACCTGATGTGTTAAACAAAAGTTTCTTGTTACCTCACCAGCATAAGTTTAAAAATCGTAGTGAAGCAAAGAAAATTATTTTGTCACGATTTTGTGTGTCTCCCCAGTTACAATGAAATTGGAGGCATTCATGGGCCATCTGAGAGGGGGTTTAAAAGGACTGTTCTGCCCTTTTGAGGAAAGAAAAGATGGCGGAGGACAGAAGTTGAAGGAGTAATTGAATCTACTTTTTTAAAGTCGAGTGCCGTCATCTGCGTCTCTGAAGCCACCTTCCCGAAGGCAGAGACCTCATCACTCGGACTCGAAGATGAATATTGTGGTAACCAAGCTCCTCTGCATGGCTGGGGTTTTCATCCTGATGATGGTGGGCTCCCTGTTGCCCGTTCGGATAATCCAAGCAGATTATGAGAAGGCGCACAAGTCCAAGAAGGTGCTCTCGCTTTGCAGTTCGTTTGGTGGTGGAATATTTCTGGCTACCTGCTTTAATGCTTTGTTGCCAATTGTCAGAGAAAAGGTGAGGACTGTTCCCCTGTTGTCATTGATGGAGAGAGCAATACTGTGGGAGGGGAGACGGGAGAGAAACATTTATGAAGTGTTGGACAGGATAATTTTCAAACCAGCATTCATTGATTAAAGCTTAAGGAATCCTGCAAGTAACTTGGTTAAACCTGCTGTGACATTATGGTTCACCTGTGAAACTGAGGGAGTCTATAGTACAATGATTGGACTGGTGCCTTGTTCATGTCTTGAATACTGTCTCAGAGAAACAAAACCCCATTTTCTTTGCACATGTTTGATGTTCCCCTCGAATGAGTTTGGTGGTATGAGATCCCCATTTGAACCTTAACAGATGAGCAATGAATGCACTGCTTTGTTTGGAAGCTTTGGGATGATGTTTCATAGTACAGGATTACTGTGCTGTTAACTTTTCATTCTCTTAAACCCAGGATCATGTTATACACTTCTGAGCCCAATATGGGCTTTAATTTATACTTTCTACTTCCTGAACTCCATTCTTGCAGATGCAAAGCAATCTTAAAAATGCTGTATTTCAGCACCCTCCCTCCAGAAACATGCAGGTTCCACAACAGCTACTTCATTGGTTTCTCATCCTTGTTTTCAAATCCCTCCATGGCCTCACCCCTCCCGATCTCTGGAATCTCCTCTAGCCCTACAAACTTCCGAGATCTCTGCGCTCCTCCAATTCTTGCCTCTTGCGCATCCCCGATTTTAATCGCTCCACCATTGGCAGCCCTGCTGTCTAGGCTGTAAGCTCTGGAATTCCCTCCCTATACCCGTGTGTGTGTGTGTCTGTGTGTGTGTGTGTGTGTCTGTGTCTCTCTCTCTCTCTTCTCCCCCCCCCCCCCCCCCCCCCCCCCACTTTAAGACACTCCTTAAAACTTACCTCTTTGACCAAACTTTTGGTCACCTGTCCTAATATCTCCTTATGTGGCTTGATGTCAAATTTTGTTTGATCGCTTCTGTAAAGGCACTATATAAATGTAAGTTGTTGCTGTTTGTCCATCAAACAAAGCTGTGGTTCTCATCTACAACTTGAACTCAAGTAAATCCACAGACCAATTGCACCTAGCCTTAAAGGGCACACAGCTACATGCTGTTTTATATGAAATAATTTTTCCTGCCGGTGTCAAATTTTGTTTCATAAAGCTCCTGTGAAGCGCCTTGGGATGTTTTACTGCGTTGAAGGCGCTGTATAAATACAAGTTGTTGTTATAAAATAACACATCCTCTGGCCGTGAGCAGTGTTATTCGTTAGCTGCTGATGAGTTTTGGAACTGTTAACAGGCATTGTGTTTGTACAGACGCAGGAAGTTGGTCAGGCATTTGGCAGGAAAATTAATTGAAGAATGTAAATAGTGATCTGTTTATTCTGTTTTTGAACTCTGGGAACAGCCAGATGGACTGAAACAGTCTTTTCCAGTCCTGGACATTTCTACATTTCCTGTGCTTTGAAGGTGCCTTCTGTTAAAGGGAAGCTCTGGGCACTTGGCGACAGATCTAAATGAGGCGAGGTTGTGACTCGAGTTGGGGGATGTCAGTGCTTGGAGTACAGAACACTGTATATTTTGCAAAGTATGCATCGAGCACTTCCGAGTAAATACAGTATAGTTAGGGACATAGGAACAGGAGTAGGCCATTCAGCCCCTCGTGCCTGCTCCATTTGATAAGATCATGGCTGATCTGTGATCTAACTCCATATACCTGCCTTAGGGCAAACCTCCGTCGGTAGCGTTGTGACAATGTGCTTTAATCTCAAAAAGCACATGCTAATGTGCTATTTTCTACTTCCCTATCTCTGTGGTTTCTCTGAGTGAGGCTGACATTGGGGTATCCGTCCAAAACACCAATACAGTCTAAAGACCACTTCTTTACCCAGAGAGTGATAAGAATGTGGAACTCGCTACCACAAGGAATGGTTGAGGCGAATGGCATAGATCCATTTAAGGCAGCATTTCCCAAACTACTTTGGCTCCCACCCCACAGTAGTGAAGGCGAGCACTCTCGCCACCCCCCCTATAAACGTAAACATTAGATATTTGTTGATAACTTACAAATCATAAAACAAAGTTCAATAAATCACAATTATAAAAATGAAACCTACTGTTTTCCTAATGGTACAGGCTCCCACCCTACAGGTCTTTATTGTAAAGCAGCGTTTTCCAAACTGTGGGGCACGCACCCCACCCCCACCTCCCCCCCACCACCCCCGGCACGAAGAGGTCGGAAAAATAAAATATTTTGAGAAAAAGCGATGTTGAGGTTTGTCCCAAAGTGAACACTTTCGCCGTGCTCCGTGCAGCCATTTGGGACACAGCCTTAGATTGAGACAGTCCACTCACCTGACCGGGGAAGTCCCACGAAATGGCCATGAGGTCACACCGGCAAATGACCAGTGGGCTGTGTGTGTGGGAGACAGAGTGCCCGTTGGTCAACTTCTTTACCCAAAGAGTGGGAAGAATGTGGAACTCGCTACCACAAGGAGTACTTGAGGCAAACAGCACAGATGCATTTAAGGGGAAGCTAGATAAGCGCACAAAGGAGAAAAGAATAGAAGGATACGCTGATAGGGTTAGATGGAGAGGTGGGAGGAGGCTCATGTGGAGCATAAACGTCAGCATAGACCAGCTGGGCCGAATGGCCTGCTTCTGTGCTGTAGACTCTTCGTAAGAGCATTGTGGATTTGCAGCAGTTTAGAACCGATTTGAGAATATGTAAACTCTATTTTCCTTCCTTCTCCCCCACCCCCCCCGCCTGAGGAGAAGAAAACTTGCATCCCTTAGGATGGAGCTGGATTGAAAGCCAGGCTGCAGAAGTGAAATAGCGATGTTCTAAGTCACAGCACCAACTAGTCTCTAGTCTCCCAAAACGTATTCCCTTTGAAATAAAGTAGGCAGAATGCAGCTCTGAAGGGGGTGCAGATCTTGTATTGACTTCATCTTCTATAATTGTACATTTCATCACTCTGGGCCATTGGAAGGGAAGCTCTGTTACCAGAGGAAAACACCAGTGTGATTTATGCCACACCTGTTATTCACAGAGGCATGATGTAACTTGCCTTGAATAGCTAACAAAACATTTGGGATCTGTTACAGTGTGTCCTCACTTAATCATCCTGTCTTCCCCAGGACACCAAAAGAATCTGACACAAAACATGGCAACTAGTACAACCAAAATACTCAGTACCCATTGCAGTTATGGGTGGGCTGAAAAGGGCATTTTGAATACTTGGCGGACGGGATTCCTCAAACCACCCCCCCCCCCCCCCCCCCAATCCAGTTTTCAATTCGCTGACTCTTACTAGGGTACAGTTAACTTGCGCTAACTACCAGAGAGGTTGGAATGTGGAACCTGTTACCACATGGAGCAGTTGAGTCATTGATGCATTTAAGGGGAAGCTGGATAGGTACATGAGGGAGAAAGGAATGGAAGGTTATGCTGATGGGGATAGATGAAGAGGGGAGGTAGGAGGCTCATGTGGAGCATAAAAGCTGGCATTGACCAATTGGGACGAATAGCCTGTTTCTGTGCTGTAAATTCTATGTAAAAACACAGGCGAGGAAATAAAATAGGTTTTTTTGTAAAAAAAATTGAAAATAAGAAAAAAAAGTGCCCAGAGGGTGCCCCCGAGTCTGATGCGCTTTTCGGCCTGGGATCACTAGCTAGTGACCAGGACCCAGGACCCTGCCTAACTTGTTTTTTTCCTTCTTTGTGGTCTAGGGCCACTGGAGCAAACTATATCAGACTAACTGTCACTCCAGCTGACATCAACTAGTTAAGCAAAGGCTAGGTGTCGAACCTGGGACTCTCCCTGGCTCAATTATATTCTCTTTACCAAGTAACTCACCAAGGGAGCCTCAGATGCCTCTTTTTTAAAACATAGAAGTAAAAGAAACTCCAACTAGGTATTTTTCTAGGTTTTAAATAAAAAGTCACCATAAATATTAGCCACTGGGTCAAATGAACTATCAAACATTTTGGCGTTTCTTGTAGACTGGAGTACTCTTGTATATTCTGTTAGCTGCTCGATTTTTAAAACCTTGTCCTACAGACTGTTAACTTCCTGTTGCAGGTTCAAGAGGTTCTTAAAATCGGAAACATATCGACTGACTATCCGCTGGGTGAGACGACAATGATGGTGGGATTCTTCCTGACTATCTTTGTCGAGCAGTTGATCCTGACGTTCCGAAAGGAGAAGCCGTCTTTCATTGACTTGGAGACGTTCAACGCCGGCTCGGAGGGCGGTAGCGATTCAGAGTACGAGAGCCCCTTCATTTCACCGGGTCGAGGCGAAGGCAACTTGTACGGCCGCAGCTCCCGCTCGCACAGCCATTCCTTGAACATGGCGGAGGTTTCCCGCTCCAGCCCCTTGCGCCTGCTGAGCCTGGTGTTCGCCCTGTCCGCCCACTCTGTCTTCGAGGGCCTGGCTCTGGGCCTGCAGGAGAAAGGGGCGAAGGTCATCAACCTGTTCATCGGGGTGGCGGTCCACGAGATGCTGGCGGCTGTGGCCCTGGGGGTGAGCATGGCGAAAGGAGCCCTGCCGATGAAAGATGCGCTGAAGCTGGCCCTGATGGTCAGCGCGATGATACCGGCCGGGATCGGCATCGGGATGGGCATCCAGAGTGCCGACAGCCTCGGCAGTCACATCGCGTCGGTCCTGCTGCAAGGCTTTGCCGCCGGGACCTTCCTGTTTGTTACGTTCTTCGAAATTCTGGTGAAGGAGTTCGAAGACAAGCACGACCGCCTACTGAAAGTACTTTCTCTGATCCTGGGCTACGGACTGCTGGCAGGGCTCGTCTTTCTAAAGTGGTAACGTTTTGCCTTGGTTCAGCTTGCACTACTACTAAGGCATATGCCCAGGTTAGACGGAGTGTTCCTTTTTCTCTTGGGACCCAGTTTTGATATTTTCTAACCTATCGTTACGTCTATGGGTAATAGTTCAATAGCCAATGTTGCTGTAAATATCTAACTGGATTGACATTTGATGCAAGTATACTGTACAGTGTTGTCACTGGGCTTACTTAGTGTATTGAATGCCATAAGCAAAAGGGGTTATAAAAAAAACACCATACTTAAGCCAATGCTCTATAATAATGTGCCAGTATATCTTGTGTGGCAGTCTGAATTCATCCAAAATTGCTTCCATCTGTATCTCAGCCTAGTGTTAAACAACTCAAACTAGTTTCTCTGGAAAGGCAACATCACTGCTGGGTGTTTTCACAGTTCAGTTGGGGATTTCATATGCCCACCATTACACTTTACTTAAATCCTAGTGACGACACTACTGAATATGTCTAGGTGTGTTTACTATACAAGGTTTAAATTATTGCCAGGGTTTTTAAAGCTTGTGCATTGAATTCCTTTCGGACTGCTGTAGCATTTCTGCACAAAATCTATTTATAAACATTTAGCAAATTGCTCCAAGGTTGTTATTTTTTTTGATAGAATAGAATCTTGTGGTACATGTTTCTCTAATTCTACTTAATACTAAAGGAGAGTGCTAGTGTCGAAATCAAAATAATCTACAAGAATTATTCATTTTCCCCATTCTGCTGTTGATCACACAGCAGGAAGGTCCCGTGTTCTATCCCCACGTGGTGTTGTGTTAACAGATCTCAGCCAGGCTGGTGGTGCAGCTGTTACAATTGGCCTCACTGCCCCTGTAATAGGGAGGGGCAAATCTGTCACGGTTCCAACTACCGATCCCCGTCGCCTGTTAGAAAATACGTCCATTTGTTGAAGTCGGGCGAGGACAGGATTGGATCCGACTGAGATTTTTTTCCCCCCCCAGCCGTGGTTAATAGCCTGCTGACACTCGTCGTCTAAGCCTCGCGTGCGAAGAGTAGCTGTCTAGACGAGGTACTAGATTGTTGGCATCTGTGAAATTGTGCCGTGGCATCAGGATGGAGAAATATTGGATGGGGAGACAGAGAGAATAACTTTCCACTTTATTCTGGCCAATATTTGAACATTGTTTCTTGTTTAAACAGCCAGTGTCAATGACCTCATTGAGGAATGGGAGGAGACACTGGCCCCAGCAGTGTGAATTAAATTAACTTGCATCCCCTAGGTTAATGTACTTTTTGTTAATTCAGCTCCCATTATGTTGAACATTGATGTAGTAGTCATTAACTTTGCAGTGCATCGCCTTCAATTCTGCTTGTTAATGTAGCTCGTTCTTGCTGTTGGGCTCCTTAACTCTGTGCTGTGTTAACTATTCTTCCTCTTTGGTGGCAGTCAGGCCAAATACAGGCCAAGTGCCGCAGGGTTGGAGAGGGGGAAAAATCAGCACAGGTTCTTGCTTTCCCCCTGACTCACTAGTGACCCCTGCTGGAAAGTGTACGTGTGCACGTCAGGTGAGGACAGAATTTAACTCGGCTGTGCTGTGATGCCACACAACTCCCACCGCCACGGAGAGCTAGTATACCAACACTGTGTAGGTGCACAAACAAAGGACGGCCACTTGAGAATGAGGTACCGGAGGACATCCTGTGCCTGTGAAAGCATGCACCAAGGGTTGGTGCTTTAGGAGAGAAAAATGGCAAAATAAAGTGCTGTTGATTGCTTGAAACTTTTTTATTAAAAGGGTCCTGCTGGTGATTTTTGCTTTCTAGACAGTAGGAGCTGTGCAGGAAATAGTCCACTCAGATGTGGCAGGAATTCCGTGCATGCTTTGAAAACCTCCGTAAGGACACTGTTTCCTGTGGATGGGATTGGCAGAAGATATTTGGAGTGTAATTGCCCTCTTGGGCAAAAAACTGTTGCCCGGGTAAACCTCGCCACGGTGCACGGGAGCAGTTTGTTGTCTGTAAATTCCTGAGCGATCTCGTCTTCGGTAAGTGATTTAGAAATGAGTCCATTTCCTCCAACACCGAGCCTGGGAAACTTTCATCCTGATGTTTGTTTTTATTTCCTCTGTTTTCTCCCCTGAAGGCACCGCCTCTTGCTGGGGTACAGTCCCACAGGCCTTGTCAACTTGTACCCTCACTCAAGTGACCTTTGTACCCATGAGAGCCTGGATAGTGTGTGTCGATAGGCTATTCGCCCATGGAGGACCTCCCGTACTCACTCGAGGAAGAGAATGCTTTTGTAAAATTATATACCGCTTGCAAGCACCTGAGTATCTCCTATGTAAATATGAGGCTCTTTGACATATAAGGTGCCTGGAACTATATTACTGTAAATATAATTGCACTTTGTTCAATAGTATTTTTTCGTACATGTTTTACACCCTATGAGAGCAAATGATGGAAAACTAGTCACATTTTAAGTAGAGTGCACTGACTGAAGTAGTATTAGGTGGAAGTGTAGAGCAACAAGTCACTTCATTAGTAATGCTTACTGAATCGATTAGTTAAGAGATACTGAATTTTTTTAATTGCTGCAGAAATGTTAACATATCCTTCAAACAATATTAAAATATATTCGCAAGATGGTCTTGCAGTTCAAAGTAATTTGTATATAAAGCACTTTGAGACATTTGAGAGACTTGATAAAAGTGTGTGTAAATGCAAGGTCTTTTATTTGCATTACCATCAGGGAACACTTACTGTAAACTGATTTTGAAAGGTTTACAATGTGAATCTCAGAGCATCTCCATGCCTAACAAAGAACTGCTATATGGGTTATTTATTTGTGTTGAGTTCTGTTCTCTAATGGAGCTGTGTGAAACTGGTATTTATTAGATATGCTATTTTTCTGGCTCGTGCTCTTGTAAGTTGTACTTAAGTTCAGGTGCACTTTATGTGCTGTATGTTGACGGTCACTCTGCTTTGTGTCGACTCTGCTGGTAGCCTGTATACCTTCAGTCTGCTTTTCTTTAAAGTTTCGGATCCCAATGTGGACTGGAATTGCAACTGTTCAGTTGGTGGGGGAGGGGAAAGGAGGAGGGAGATTCATTGATGTTTCATTGCAGCCTCGTAACTAGAAGAGAGGTACTGAGTATGCCAACACGCAACCACTAATAGTGGGTGTAGATTGAGTCTGATAGCTTTCCTGATCATTTAATGGGTGTACGAAAGGCATTAAAGTGGTTCTGATCAGTATAGACAAGGATTGTCCTGAGTTCGATCCCCAGACCTTGCTGATTTGAGTCAGTGTCCCTGAGCTCGGGTAGGGAAAATCAAAAATGCACCCAGCTGCTAATTGTAGTCCAGTGATCCATGCTGCTAACTGCACACCTGTGACGACAGGTATGCGCATAGCTGTGATGCCAGCATTTGCTGTTTAGGTTCACACTTGAATAGTGATTTTGGTGATGCACTGGAAGGCAGCTGACATCTGTGCAACCGTATCCCAGCATGTATCAGCGACTTCAGAAAAGGACAGGAGAAATGTGTTTTTTTTTAAAGCATGCTGCTAGTCCAGGAATTTTAACACGCTCAGCATCAGTACGCAGCCAAAACCACTTCACACAGGCACTAAACATGGAGTATAAATCAGCTATGAAGGCCCACACTCCCTCTGAAGTGGAGAGGCAGCCTCCCTCCACTCCCTTCCAGTGTCAGATTGAATCCTGACTCTGCATTTACATGATAACTGCAGTCTCAGTACAAACCACTTCACATCTTCAACATATTTGTAGTGTAAATACACCCAAGTACACTAGTCTTTTTAATGGCAGGGGACTCCTTCCTTATGACCATCATTCTGCCTGTGCACTAAGTGCTGTTTGCAGAACTCCAGAGCATAAACACCAATGGATCGTTCTTGATAGGTTTTAAAGTGTGTTGCTTTTTATGCCAACAGTTCTGACATCTCAGTGGAGTGATACAATTATAAGTCATTTCTGATCTGTTAATCTGGATCCTAACCTTTGCATTTATACTTTTAAGCTATTTTTGTTCTTTGTGCACCACCCTTGGCTGGGAGGGCTGCCGTGGGGAAATTGGTAAACACTAAACTACATTCTGTTATTTTAAAAACGTTTAAGGACTTTGCACTAAATTTCTGTGCACACTCTTTTAACAAACACATTAATGGGTGCACTAAAATGAGCATACAGAGAAATTTCAAACCCCTGAGCTCTTCAAATTAACTTTTCTTTCGGTAATTTTGGCCTCATGTTTCTATGATTATATTAAAAGTTTGTTTGAGTGTTTTGTTTATTTGTGGTTTTTTTTTGTTCTTTCCCTCCACCCTCACAGCCTTAGCATTCACGTGAGAGCAGCACAAAAAGCAATCAATGCCATGCACTAGCTCAGCACCTGATGACCTTCTAATGGGGAGAGTCATGCACCAGGCCTGCCTGTCATTTGTACTCTCCTCATGTCATTGAGAGTTGCATCCGGTCCCACCCAGGCTGCCAGATGGCAGTGCTACATAGAAGGCACATTCCTTCCCAGGTAGTGTTGTCACTGGGCTTGCTTTGATGCCAATAATCTACAATTAAACGTTGTGCCAATACATTTCTTGTGTGATATTCTTAATTGATCTCCTCATTTTGCTGCTGGCGTTACTAACATCAGTGACTGACCTGCAACCACCCTTGTTTAGTGTTAAGTATCACTGAAACTGGGTTCTCCAGCCATTGCCCAGGTTGAAAGGACAAAATCTATAATTTCACATTTGAAATGGACAAAGTATGAAAATTTCATGCACCTGTTATTACACATTACTGATATTCTCGTGACTGGGAAGCCTGACACTTTCCAATTTGTCCAACTAGAATTCTCTCTCCAGCTGACAAAATATGGCATTGATCTAATGTCTATGGCCCCATTTTCTAGATGGAAGGAGCTATGTGGAGGTATTTTGTGTGAAGCCAAATTAAGAGACAAGATTATAAACTAAAGGCGACACACAGACTAAACATTAACTCAAACAGAAGCTGCTTCACCTTTAGAGAATAAGACTCTATTACAGTGAACACTCAGCAGAAAGGAGGTAGAGACTTTTGTAATTTAGAGTGTGAACAGTATGGTTTTGGGGCAGGAAAGAGGTGGGGAAAATGGCCAGTCCAAGTCCCTAAAGAGAATCTACAATTGGTTCTCATTCAACTTGAGAGCCACGTGTGGACCTCCATAGATGTCTTTCTCTGTGGACCTTCAGTTCCTGGCCAGTGTCTGTGGGATTTGTTGGAGTAGAGAGGAGTGCAGAGAGAGAGAAACTTTTAAGAAAAAAATAAAAATGTAGTTTCACAATAAATCTCTGCGTGGCCCTTGATTAAGTCACTACTTAGGATTGTGACTCTCAACAAACCAGTGTACACCTGATCCAAGAGATGGGGCAAACTTTGAAGGATTGGGAAGTTTTTTTTAATTTCATGGCAAATGATCCTTAGTTTCTTTTTATTAAGTGCTTGGGCAGCTGGCTTAGGGTGGCATGGAAAGTGTTGAGAATTGTGTCACCTTTTTTGGGATAAAGCTGCCATTATGGGATTCTTGACTGTCGGATCAGGAATTTTTCCAAAAACAGGCGCTCGGCAGAGCTTGCAAATGGGGCTGAACAGATCGATTGATGCAGCAGACCTTCTGTATGATAAAGCATGCTCCTCTCTGTGTACTGTACTCTGAATGTGTTAGGTTACATTATATATTTTGTAGAAATACTAACTTTTTAAAATCAAGAACCGTGGAGTATGTTGCAAATAATTAAAAAAATATATATAATTCCAGATATTATTGTATGTTCATGTTTTCAAATTTGTTTTAATTCTTTTATGTGTTTAGCTGAGCTTCCACTAGGGCTCCAAAACACATCTGGTATTCGAATCTTCTCTTTGGTATGAAAATAATGCATCAGTGACCTTTTTTTCCTTTCAGTTTTTTCACCTTCATCTCCTGAATCCAGTGGTTGGGGGGCGGGGGTACATTTCCACAGGTGCTGGCCTCACTCCTCTGATCCCTTGTTGATTCTCTTGTGAGCTTAGATAGTGAGTATCGGCCAGCTATTCAACCGTGTCATCCATCACAGTCAAGGTCTATTCTTGTCCTCACCTGATGGCAGGATAGATACAGCTGTGGAGGACTATTCCCCCCCCCCCCCCCAAATGTTGGCTTATCCATCCATAAAAGAGTCTGCACTTTCCTGTGGAGGTCACTGGATATTGGACAGAGGTGGGGATTCTAGTTTTTTTTTGTCCCCTTGCTAGGTACGGGAGCTGAGGCCAACTGTGATTTTCCAAGTTGCACCAGCTGAGTTCAACTAACTCATCACATACCAAGAGATCGATCAGTACTGCACCCGAGCACAAAATCTAGGCTGACACTCGAGTATCTGGAGTGAGACTTGAACCACAACCTTCTGACTCCGAGGCAAGCGAGCTTACCCACTGAGCCGTGGCTGACATACAGTTAAAACATTCATTTTTAAAAACTTTTTCCTAATGGCCAGCAATAACGCTTATTGATAATTATGTGAATAAAAGTGGTGTGGACGTAAGCTGAGGATTCGTAATTTGCAGCCACCTGGGTCACAATGATGTCATTTATCAAAGCCAAAAAAAATTATGTACTCTGTAATTTAACATTTTACGTGCTTCTTCAGAACTAAAAATGCACAATTACAGTTCATTTTTTTTTTATTAACTGCTGAGCTGCCCCCCGATTGAATTGTTTTGAAGTGACATGCGGCCTCCGATTAAATCATGGGGATGCAAGAGTTGCCAGCTGTAATTAGTAGTTGCAGATATTAATTGCCGTGTTTGAGAAAGGACAAGTCATTCTGCTCCAGGTCAGCCATAGGTATCTCCAGGGAAGATATTCTCTTCTTACCCCCAACTGCACCATAATATTTGATGACGCGGTTCCTAACCGCGAATTGCTTATAATTGTACACGTGGTAGTGCCACAGGAACTTTAGGTGGTGAGCTTTGCGCACTCCCTCCTGCTGAGTTCTCGGGCTCACTCCTGTCGCACAGAGTAAATGTCAAGCGAAGGTCTGGCTCTTTCACCGCAAGGAGCGTGGTAAAACCAGAAGGGGTAATCGCCCTGTTACTGAAGCCACCTGATGCAATGGAACAATAGGATATTCTAAGCAATGGACTCCGCTAAAAATAAATGTTGGCTCTGCAATTACACCGTAGTGCACGAGTGCTAAATAAGTTCTTCTGAAATTTCCCCATCCACTATTTCAGCAGAGATGCAAAGTAGTACTAACCTGGAGTTTTCAGGAATTAAAGTTTAATCTCCTGCTGTGAGCAACTCAGCAGAAAAATCCTAGGGGCATTAAAGAAATTGCGAGGTTTTTGTTCTCTCTTTTTTGGGAACATTTTTGTTTATTAGTTATAAAAATATTGGAGATGGGGGGGTGGGGGAAGGCTGTTTGGATGATTCTTGACTGTCAGTCAATCAGGTAACGAAGAATCTGTTCGCTGGGAATTCGGTGCAGCGTGAGGATGGACATGGGTGACCAATGGTGGGAGCTTGACGGGGCAGTTGGAGGCAGAAGGTCATGTGATGAAACCTCCCCAGGATACATCCAACCAGAATTGGCAACCCTACTCAAGTGGGTTAACGCCTCCACTAAATAATGGTGAGAAGAATTTCAGATGAAAATGCTAAACAGTTGTACACCACTATCCCGAAATGTAATTTTAATATTTATTGGTCTCAAAAGAAAAAAAAGTAGCAGATTATTAATATGAAAGCTAATTGTCACCTGTGTCCGCTCCATAACTTTTAACGCCTTGGTCCCTCTGATAGCACCAGCTGTGACTCCATTGTTAAAAGAAATAGCAGTGACAACAAGTGACAACCCTGTGACAACAAGTGATACCTAAGGAGTGTGAGAGAAGTGTAGCACACTTGCTACACTTGCTACAGCAAGTGTAGCAAGTGTGCTACACTTGCTGTTGTGTGGCCAGAGCAGAGGGCCAGATTTATCCTGCTGAAGCTTGGTCCAACATCCGAGGCCCAACACATTTCTACTCACTCCTGTCAAAAGACTCCTCAGCAGCCAGTGAGAGCGCAGTCATTGAGATTTATGCATTTTCCTGGCTTTACAAATGTTTTCAGCTTAACACATTCTGAAAAGCACAAACTGATCTTCAGACGGAGAAAATACATATTCTGCACTCTCATCATCATCATCCTCCATGTAGGTGAAGGGCCAAGCCTGTAGTGACCAGATGACCAGATGTGGTAGTCAAGAAGTGATGGTTAAGGGACACCAAGCTTGGCTTTTAAAAGCCTCTGTAGGAGGAAGGGAAGATCGTAGGAGTGAGGAGTTCCACAATTTGGAAGTTCTGGAACGGGTTATTATAGGAGGTTTTTTATTTGCTCTTAGAATATGGGCAACACCCTTGAACTGCTGCAGTCCTTGTGGTGGTGCTCTCGTGAGGGAAATCCAGGATTTTGACCCAATGACAATGAAGGAACAGTGATATATTTCCAAGTCAGGATAACGTGTGACTTGGGGTGACAGTGTTCCCATGACGTTGCTGCTCTTGTTCTCGGTGGCCGAATTCGCAGGACTGGAAGGTGCCATTGAAGTAAGCTTGGAGAGTTGCTGCAGTCCATCCTGCAGATGGTTTGTATTACAGCCACAGTACACCAGAAGTGGACATTGAGTTCAGTGGCAGAGTTGCTGATCAAGCAGAATATTTTGTCTTGGATGGTGTTAAGCTTATGTGTTAATGCAGCTACATTCACCCAGGCAAGTGGCGAGTATTCCATCACGCTCCAGACTTTACCCTTGGAACAGGTGTCGAGGCTTTGGGGGGGTGTTGAAACATGGATTAGGAGAAGAAACAGTGTGAAGACCGATTTGGTGGCTATTCGACCCTATGTCGGACAAGTCGAGACATGTCCTTGCCTAGCAATTGACTTCCTATTGTGTAGGTCCAAATGGTATCACTCGAGACCACATCTAATCTTGTTAACTGTTAAAATACCTTAGGTGCCTTTGAACTTGCTACTTGGTGAAAGACAATCAGAGCCATCAAGTCAAAGGGAAGTGGACAAAGACACAGTGATCTGTATAAGATCAAGCCCCAGAAAAATATACATAAGATAATTAGCTTTGAACTTGCTACTTGATGAACAACAAACTGAGACAGCCAGTCTAGGAAACAAAGATCAATCAAATACAGGAAAGTCACACTTCAACCAGACAGGACACAATAATCTGTGTGCAATGAAGCTTTGATGGGAGAAATGTCATATATGGTTCGAGTGAACAAAAACACAGCGATCTTTGTGGGGAAATGCCCACATCAAAGCCAGTTGTCTTTTAAGTGGTGTTTGAATGACAGACAGAGACACTCAGTTTATGTGTATTAGATGGGTTTCATTGGGTGTGTCCAGAGTATGTGGAAGGGGTAGCATAAAGGAACCATGCTTTGGCTGCCAGTGGTGTAGAATACTGGAGTTGCTGTCTCTACCGTACTGTATCCAGAGGTAGGCTGGAATTAAAGAACGCATATCTATGTTTCTACCCTGTTGAAAATGCTTTTAATAAAGGATAGATTTTCTTTTAATTAGAAGAAGTCTACCGTATTCTGCTTACTACAAGTATTCATTAACGTAGAAGACTACCGCATTCGTTAACGGGGTATCGTCAGGAGGTGGGCCACTTGTGGCAGAGCACCCAACCCCTCTGCTGGTCATTGGTGATGCCCTAGATGTTGATGGCAGGGGACTCAGCAATGGTGATGCTGTTGAAGGTCAGGGGTGGGGTGGAGGGGGGGCGTTTTCTTCTTGCAGACAGTCATTGCCTGGCACTTAGATGGCATCAATGTTAAATGCTACTTGTTGGCCCAAGCCTGGATGTTGTCCATCTCCTGCTCCAGGCTGCTTCATTGTCCTAGGAGTTATCAATGGAGCTGAACACAAGAAGTATAAACAGATAGAGGGAATGTCATTAATGAAGCAGCTGAAGATGTTTGGACCGAGGATATTTCCCTGAGGAATTACAGCATCGATGTCCTGGTACTGCGCTGATTGGCATCCGATAACCATGAAATTCCTGTGTGTCAGCCACTGGAGGGTTTTACTATTGACCTCTGTTTTGCTAGGGCTCCTTGGTGCCACACTCTGCCAAACGCTACCTTGATGTCAAAAAAAGAAAGACTCATATTTATACAACACCTCTCATGACCTCAGGACATCCCAAAGTACTTTACAGCCAATGAAGTACTTTTAAAGTGTAGTCACTGTTGTAATGTAGGAAAGACGGCAGCCAATTTGCACACAGGAAGGTCCCACAAACAGAAATGAGATAATGACCAGATAATCTGTTTGTGATGTTGGTTGAGGGATAAATATTGGGCAGGACACCAGGGATAACTCCCCACTTCTTCGAAATAGTGCCATGGGAACTTTTACATCCACCAGATGGGGCTTTGTCCAAAAGACAACACGACTGACAGTGCAGCACTCCCTCAGCACTGCACTGAAGTGTCAGCCTAGATTATGTGCTCAAGTCTCTGGAGTGGGACCGTCTGACTCAGAGGTGAGCGTGCTACCCACTGAGACACAGCCATCAAGGGCAATTATCTCACTTCTCTTGTATCTACGTCATGTCCACGTCTAGATTAAGACTGTGACGAGGTCTGGAGATGTGGTTCTGACAGAACCCATATCAGCAAGTAGGCTATTAGTGAGTAGGTGTCACTATTGATGATTACTTCCATCATTTGCTGCTGACCGGGAAGAGGCTGTTAGGCTGGGTTCGATTTGTCCTGCTTTTTGTGGATTGAACGTACCTGGGCAATATTCCACAATGTTGGACTGACATCAGTATGATAGCTGCACTGGAATAGCTTGGGTGAGAGGACAACAAATTCAGGTGTGCATATCTCCAGCTAGCATGTTGTTAAGACCCGTGGCCTTCTCAGTATCCAGTGCATTAAGCCACATGGGGAATGAACCAAATTGGCTGGATATTGGCATTTGTGATGGTGGGGACCTCAGGAGGAGGCCAAGTATGATCATCCACTTGACACTTTTGGCTGAAGATGCTTGTAAAAGCTTTAGCTTTGCCTTTTGGCACTCGCGTGCTGGGCTTTGCCATGGTTGAGATTGGGGATGTTCGTGGAGCCTCCTCTTCCCATTAGTTATTGTCTTGAGTCTTGATTTCAATACAGTGAGGATACCAGGAGGAGGAGGAGGAGCGTGCAGGTTGATTTACTTAGAATATAGAGAGGGGTAGAGAGGTCTCACATGCACTTAGTTTTTTCACAAGTGCATGTTTAACATGACTCCTTCCCTTATCGCATTATCATCACCATGAGCTATCCAACGTGCTATACCCAGTCTATCTAGCCCTGACGTTGTCCCTTTAACTACCTTGTCAACTGGTGCTTTAAAAGATTACTTTAATTTCTAATGACATTGAGCCCTGATCCACAGTCCTTAATTAAACACAGAACACAAACTGCAACTGAAATTGAAACTAATCCTGTGTTGTATGTGCCCTCTTCACAAAAAAGATAGCACCTGAACTAATATCTATTACCTTACGCGTACTCCATCTAGGTCAGAAGTATGGGGCTAATGTAATTGCCACGTCAAAGACTTTCATCTTAATTCCTCTGTAGTGCTCATGGAAATAGTCTCTCTCTCTCTCTCTCTCTCTCTCTCCCCACCTTCCCACCCTTCCCTCTGCTGCCTGAAGCAAGCTAATATTCATCGGCTTCCTTTGAAATTCAATCCTCAAATGCCTAAGCTGAGAAACGAAACCTGTTGTGAATATCTGTCCATTTCCCTTTCTCAGTTTCCACTGGATCTCACTATTTCAGCCTCATAAGACATTGGGGAGTGTGTGGAGTTTTAAAAATATTATATTAAAGGAAAGTCCCCCTTTATATCTTTCTCACTGCACTGAGCTCCAACTGCAATGTGCTGCTCTGTCTTTGACTTCCACGTTGAAAGATTAGTGATAATTATGCTAACTAAATCTACAAGTTTATCAATTGATATAATCAGCAATAAATTGTCTATGCCTCTCAGCCCAGGGAATGACATTTGGCAGGGAGAGAACTTTATCAAAAGTTTGGTCACTATAAAAAGAAAACCATGGCTTGTTTTGCAGGGAGCTCAAGGGTTCTTTACCAAATAAAGATCCCATGGCACTATTTTGAAGAAGAGCAGGGGAGTTCTTCCTGGTGTCCTGGCCAATATTTATCCCTCAACCAACACCTGAATAAACAGATTATCTGGTCATTATCACATTACTGTTTGTGGGAGCTTGCTGTGCACAAATTGGCTGCCCCGTTTCCTACATTACAATAGCAGTGACTACACTTCAAAAATAATTTGTTGGCTGTAAAACACTTTGGGATATCCTGAAGTCATGAAAGGCGCTATATAAATGCAAATCTTTCTTCTTGAAGCATAAGGTCGTGCAGTTTAAATGTCACTTTCATTCCTGTATTGAAAGTCAAGACAACCTATGATACTGCTAGTAAAACTATCTGCAGCCTGTTTACCTATTTTCTTGAGATTTTTTAATTACTTGTTCTTTGTAACACAAGTGACATTCAAAACCCTGCTGACTGCACAGACGGCAGCCACAAGACTGATCCCCACCCTCAGAGGGTTGAGTTTTGAGAAGGACTGGAGAAGCTTGGTATTTTTAAGTCTCGATAGGAGGGACCGAGAGCTATGTAGGATAGTTAGCAATATTGAAAAAGTAAATCCATAGCACTGTTTCAAGTTAAATCACGACTGCGCGACAAGGGCACACACATTCAAACTAACAAAATGCAAATTTCGGAGGGATGTCTGTAAATTCTTCACATAAAGAGTGATCAACAGATGGAAAGGTAGGATAGTGGAGGCAAAAATATTGGAGTCATTTAAGAATAAGTTGAATGCTGTAATGGGTGGGACTGTAGGTTTCTAGACGGTAGTTTGTGGATATATAGGCTAGGATGAACCAAGTGTCTATCAAGCTATCTATCAGCTTGCAAGTGTCAACTTGGCTCAGTTAATTATACTCGCCTCTGAGTCAGAAGATTATGGGCTCTAAGTTCCACTCCAGGATCTTGAACATATAATCTGGACTGATATTCCAGTGAAGTGTTGAGGGAATGCTGCATTGTTGGAGGTGCTGTCTTTTGGATCAGATGTTAAACTGAGGCCATGTCTCCCTGTTCAAGTGGATGTAAAAGATCCCATGACTCTATTTGAAGAAGAGCAGAGAGTTCTCCTGGTGTCCTGGCCAATACCTACACCTCAACCTGCACCATCAAAAATGGATCATTTATCTTGTTTGCTATTTATAGGATCTTGTTGTACACAAATTCACTGCCACATTTGCCTACTTAACAACAGGCTACACTGCAAAAGAAATTCATCACTTTGGAATGCCCGAAGAATGTGGAAGGTGCTATATAAATGCAAGATCTTTCCATTCTATCTTGTGATCTTGGTATTTTGTTGCCCTAGGGTGGTTGGGGAAGGGGGAAGGGCTTAGTAGAGAATCTTTCCAAGTTTTCTTCCAGCTATATACTTTGTGCCACTTCATTCACGTTCTCTGCCTGTCAAACACTGTTAGCGAACAGTGCTCATGCTCTGCCTCTCGTTGTACCCCTTTATTTTTCCTTTGGACTGTCTTGCCTTGAGAAGACTGCTCTACTTCCACCAATCTCCTTCCAGCTCGGGGAGCTGGGTTCAAAACCAATCCAGACTGATTGGCTGAAAGTCTCTTGTCTGTAATAGTTGTAAATGAAATAAGTTTGACTGTCTTAATTAAGTTTGTAATAGGTACAAATCCCCAGTTTAATAACCACACATTTTAGCACTGACAGTCAAGTTTAATCCAATCGGGTAACAAAGGGTCTGTTCGTTTTCTGATTGGCCGTGGGAAGGCTTTGCACCCGGAGCATGGACCAATGGTGGGAGTGTGGGGGGGCGGGGTAGTCCGAGGCCTCCAGGAATATACCCAACCAGAGTTAGCAACCCTAATTCCCATACAAATATGCACGAGCTCCCTTGTATTAAATCCAGTCGGAAAATATAGCTCAGTGTGTTTAGGGATAAAGACTGTATTGTTAACACCTCTGAAAAACAAAGAAAAACACGTTTTAGCTGTTATTTTGCTGTTAACGGTGGTATTAATGATGGAGGCCATGAAATTCCTTGAGCCCCGTTGTATCGCCAGAAGCGAGGCACCATGGTTCTTCTAGCCATTAGTCTGCTCCAGCATCGAGCTTGTCCCTGATGCCAAGGAAGAGTCATTAGTATAAAAGGGGCTTGCGCCTGTGCTAGTCATGATGCCCCCTTGGCTTTCACCCCACCCACCGATGGCCAGGAATATCGGGCTTGCAGGCCGCTGCACCTAAAGACAATCCCGAATCTTAAGTGAGCTGTAAACTTGCCATTAGGAATTCGGCATTGTGGGACCCACTTCTAACCGGATCGCTGCAGACACCCCTGCACTGTGCGCAAGTGCATTCTGTGGGGTAGAAGAGGAGGCACAAAGCACTCACCCCCACCACCGGAATTTCTCTTCTTCATGGAAAAAGGGGCGGAGACGCAGTAAAAGTGGGTCCAGCTCCAAATTCCAGTTTCTCCATCCAGCATACAACAACAACAACTTGCGTTTATAGAGCACCTTTAATGTAGTAAAACGTCCCAAGATGCTTCACAGGAGTGTTCTAGGACACCACGTTCTACCCTCCCAGGCACAAGAATTTTTGGGCCATAGCCTTGAAATCACACTGTGCGATACTAGTGTGCAAACGCTTAATGTGTCCTTAAGGAATTCCTTCCATTGCAATTTAAGTGGAGGCGTTAACCCATTTTATTTTAACGGAAAATGGGATTTCATGAATGTCAATTTTTATCCTCATATACGTTGGGATATAAAACAGGCACTGAGCGATCGTAGCTATTTTAAGTGTACATGGTTGCTCGGGTTTGTTTTCATAAAGTCACTACAATAAACAAAGTCTGAACTAAACTTTCGTTCCCCCATCGTTAAGTTTGACAACACTGATTTTTAAGCTGCGCCTACTGTTTGAGGCCAATGAAAAGAAGAGAGTGGGAGTAAATCTATTTATATCAAAATTTTGAGTGCCACTGTCACACTCCAAGCATTACACGCACACCAGATGTCACACATTGTATAAAACACCAACAAATCACAACCAAACAAACTTAAAAATGCTATTTCTTGCTGTTTTTTCTCTGTTCTTGAGATAACCCGAAGATGGTGAGATAACAAAAAGAGGAGCTAAACAGATGCCAGTCTAGACAACCCAGCAACAACCCCAACAACCACAATAACATCAACAACAACCCTCTCCTTGAAGACAGAACCTACTTAGATCACTTCCCCACAGGGAGCTCTGAGCAGTGGACTTAAAGGGACGAGGAGGCTCACAGCTAAACATGGGAAGAATCCTTATGACTTCAGCCTATCCACTGAGGACGAGCAGCAATATCCTGAGAGTACCATCACCTCCAAATTTCCCCCCCAAGTCACAGGTGCATCCAGACTCAGACGTATGTTGCCGTTCCTTCATCACGGGTCAAATTGCGGGAACTCCTTGTCTAACACCACCGCCACCACGGACTGCAGCAGTTCAAAAAGAAGAACCCTACATCACCTTTTCAGTGCAACTAGGGATGGGCAATCAATGCGGCCTTGCCAGCGTCACCCGCAAATTTTTTTTAAAATGAGGAACCCCATGGGGAATCAGCTGAGAAAAATTAAAATGGAAGCAAGAAAGTAAAAGCAAAGTGGAATTTAAAAAAAATAAAAACGAGTGAAGAAATAAAAGATTTGAGTCTTATTTATGGTTTCCAGTTCTGAGGAAAAGTGGCACACCTGAACTTTTTGTTTTTTTTCCTTACAGTTGCTGACTAACTGGCTGAATATTTTCAGCATTTACTCTATATATATAATATATAAGGTTTCAGGATGGGATTGTCATATTTCCAGGAACAAGAGCTAACATATCATTTAAAATACACACCTGTACTTTTTCCATGTGCTACCTGCTGCAGTAATGTGGGTGGAATTCAGATAGCAAATGCAAATGCTAAGCATTCTCATACTAACAAAATGTGAACTATTGGAAGGATCTGTATAGGCAGGAAGTTGCAATTTGTAGTGAGCTTTGCATTTCTTGCTAACCCTCAGGACATCCCAGATCCAACCGTCTATTGTGTTCTGCTCTAAGGCAGGTCCCAGCACAAGACTTACAGATTCTTGAGCCAGTTACTAGGGAAGAGTAGCTGAGGTGGTTTCCCATTGCCTTTCTCATGGTTTTTATCTTCTCCTAGGTGGGTTGCAACTAAGGCTAAAGAGCCCCGCCTACCCTTTACAATAAGGGGGAAGCTGCACCCACCAGGTGCACGTATCCTCACTGGACATCAATCCAGTATTCAGAGCCAGTGCTCCGGTCTCTGCTCTCTGTCTGGAGTGGGGCCCCAACCCAACTCTTCTGACTCAGTGGTGGGAATACAACAACAACTACTACTACGACTACTTACATTTATAGAGTGCCTTTAACATAGTAAAATGTCCCAAGGTGCTTCACAGGCACGTTATCAGACACCGAGCCACATAAAGAGATATTAGGACAGGTGACCAAAAGCTTGGTGAAAGAGGTAGGTTTTAAGAAGCGACTTAAAGGAGGTGAGAGAGGTAGAGAGGCGGAGAGGTTGAGGGAGGGAATTCCAGAGCTCAGGGCCCAGGCAGCTGAACACCACCAATGGTGGAGCAAAGGAAATCAGGGATGCGCAATAGGCCAGAATTGGAGTAGCGCAGAGATCTTGGAGGGTCGTAGGGTTCGTGGAGGTAACCGAGATAGGGAGGGGTGAGGCCATGGAGGGATTTGAATACAAGGATGAGAATTTTAAAATTGAGACATTATCGGACCAGGAGCCAATGTAGGTCAGCGAGCATAGGGGTGATAGGTGAGTGGGACTTAGTGCGAGTTAGGATACGGGCAGCTGAGTTTTGGATGAGCTCAACTTTACGGAGGGTGGAAGGTTGGGGGACGGCCAGGAAAACATTGGGATAGTCAAGTCTGGAGGTAACAAAGGCGTGGATGAGGGTTTCATCAGCAGATGAGCTGAGGCAAGGGCAGATAAGGGCATTGTTATGGAGGTGGAAGTAGATGGTCTTGGTGATGGAAAGAATATGGGGTCGGAAGTTCAGCTCAGGGTCAAATACTACCACTGAGTCAGTGGTCACTCTGTCCGGACTTGAGTCCCCTTCTGGTTGTCAACCTAGTATTTAGAGACCATATTACATTTCAAGTTTTTACAATGGAAAACTTTATTGTTGAAATAGGGTTTAACGAGATTTATTAACAAGAAAATCATCACTATGATAAGTGCATGCTCAGCAAATGCATATAACATGATCTCTTCTGAGTTAATATAGGAATGTGGGTGCACGGTCTCTCATAGTTTGTGACCCATAAAACTTTATCTTCCTTGGTAGCAATTATGTGTAGCTTTACTACAAAGATAAACCTTCAAGTTCTATATTTTGTGCTAGAACCGTCATCAAAACGAAGTTGTGCAGCAAGTGGGGTTGTGGCGATTATAAAGAGTTTGTTGTTCATTCAGAGGGAACTGCGAACATTCCCTTCTGACTTCTTTTCCATGGCAGTGGATGGATGTCCGGAAGTGTAGGGCCCCCTGTGTAAATTGGGATTCTGTCGATTTTTGGTTGAGCCACTAGTTCAAAGCTGCTTGGAAAATGTTAAAGGCCGAACATTACAGGTGCGTGGTGATTGGCAATTTTTCTTAATTGTTCTTTGCGATAACTCTCAAAGCTCTGGTCACGCAATCAAAACCCACCACACACTGACACAGCAAGTAAAGTACATCGGTACACCCCAGTACCACTGTCCCTGCTAGGAATCAGTCCTGAGGATTGTTCGTACCTCCAGCCATTCAGTGAACTCACTAACAACCACACTGTGCTATGTCTAATATACCAGTGTATTGTGAATATAATGTATGTAATGTATATTGTGTTGTAACCAAACAGCAATTAAAATAAAGATTTTTAAAATATATTTTTTTCGCTCGATGCAAATTTTTAATTAGGTATTTTGTAACCTTCACTGAGAAGTGACCTTCGTTTAAGTAATTTGTGAATCATCTGGTTATAAAATAAGAAATAAAAATAAAATTACCACCCAAAGCTACTAAATAGTGCTGATTTGTCAAGTGACCTGAACCCAGCCATTAGATCACACCCCCATTTATCCATCGTTCTATATATAATTTCGGAAACGCTTTGTGAACTCTTGCACTGCACGCGTTTTAGAACAAAACGACCATCACTCGGCTCTCGTTCTTCCCACTTCTAGTCTTGATTTGGATCTACAAGAGGTAATTCTACTTGGAACCAGAGAATGCGATGAGTGGGGTCATAAAAAGGCTACAATGATAATTTCTTTAGGGTAAAGGCTATATTTAACTGAAGGTAAAATGTAATATAAACGTGGAGATTGTGCTGCGTGATTTCATATGAACGCTTAACACGTCGCTAAAAATACCTATTTTAAAGGAAGCATAAATCCGTTTAAAATAGTAAGCAGTGGAATTTGACACGATGTGCTAGTATCATATGGTGTCATTTCTAAGCCAAATTTGGGCTGAAGAAAATTATGCATGTGGGGTTAAAAAGATTGCAAAGGGCTACAGGGGTAATTTTTGGGGGGCAAGTGTCTGTATTGGGGAGTAATTGGAGATAAAGGGCGATTTATTTGAAGGCAATAGGAATTGTGTATGGGGGTGTATTCGGAGTTAAAAGGCTGGAGAAGTTACCGCGAGGAGTAAAATTGAATGGGAAAAAAAGTGTTGTGAGTTTAGAATGAAAATGCTCGACCTTTATTTCTAGATGAAAGGTCCCAGTAGCTAATAAGCGTTTGATTTTGACTAAGTTTCAGAAAAGCGCCTCCCCGAGAACCTGGAAGGGCTGTTGAATAAAATGAAAGAGAATTTGCAGTCAGTCAGAGCTACAAATCTCTCTCCCTTGGCCTGCCTGACTCTCCTTCCCCTCTCTTGCAACAACGCTTCGTCCACAATACAATGCTTTAGCCCCTCGTGAGCCGGCCGAAGGGAGAGGGGAATAAAGCAAGTCAGTGATGTGTGCACGCTGCTGATTTTTTTTTCACTCGAGAAAACGATGGAAACGAGCCGTGTCCGATGCAATAACATTCGTGGATGTTTGCAGATTGGGGGGGGGGGGAGAGAGAATTGATTGCCTTGCATTTATGAAGCAGTTCTGTAAATATCAGCACTTTTACTATAGAAATCTGTTTATGGTTATTACACATGAGGATGAGGCAGAGGTGAGGATAAATATACGCCCTGGTTGTGAGGAATTACTGTTTTGTCTAGGTATATGGTGTGTGTGTGTGCAAAAATAAATAAATAACTCCAGTTGCAGGAGGCTGGCGGAATGTGCTGAGTCCGGGAGCTGTCCGCGGTGATGTGGTGCTGAAACAGTGAGCGAGAATGTGAAAGTGAAGGAGAGAGACACACACAACCCAACAAGACAATAGATTGGAGCTGGGAAACATCGCGCTGGACAGTCACACCACACTCCAAAGGTAATTCTTATCTTGACGACGTGCCGTTCAGATGCAGTTTCTCTTTCTGTATGTCGCGCTGCCTGACATTGGGCATTTCCAAGAGTGTGTGCAATGTATTCATAGGGAATCGTGTCCGATTGTTCACTGGAGCTGCTCAGAGCGACACGTCAGGCTGAGATCCCAGCCTTTCTAATACGAACCTGGAAAGGTAGGATTCAAAAAAAAGAAACGGGATTATTATGAGTTGGTGTTCAAAGTGCCGAGGTGATCACAGAAAAAATAATATTAATTTGGAGGGGGAAAGTGGTGGGTAAAATACTAATCGTTGAAGTGCTTGTGCACGTGAGCGGGAATATTAAATATTAAACACCGTTGTGCAAATGAGTGTTTAAATACATCAATGCAAACGTGTGAAAAGATTGGTCTGCGCTTGGAACTGTCAGTCCTAACCACATGTCTATGCGCAAATGATAGTGCAAGCGATAATGTGTGTAATTGTGAGTGTGTAAGTAATCGAGTGTAATGTGATTGCGTGCTAGGAATAGTGTGCAAGTGTGCGGAAGTGTAAGTGTGCAAAGGATAATGTGTGTATGCAAGTGAGAGCGGGAGTCACCACCGATATCTGCAGATTCAGAGACTGAAATGAGGCATTCCTGTGAATTCAGCCTGTTCTATGAATCTCCATTCAGCAGGCGTGCAATTCGATCTGTTTTCGGCTGTCCAAGAATTACAGCCAGGGGTTGAAAGTTTCTCTGATGCGAGCTATAACAAGGAGATCATTTAGTTTACCAGTCACCACGTCATGATCTTTTCACAGTGAGATTTTAAAATCATTCGAGGAATGGAATAAAGATTTATTAAATTATACATATATAAAAGACAATCAATTTCACTCCAAATAACATTCTGGTTTCCAGGGGACTGTTAGCATTTAGCTTAAACTCAGACATGGCCTGTTGTGTCTCGATGATTTCAAATGAGTTGGAATTTGGATGAGCTGAATCCTGTCTGTGGGTGTCAACATTTTTCAAAGTATTTGAGCCTCGGCGTCCCGCTCCTTGTTCAAATTCCACTCAACACATTTACCAAATTAATTGATGTTCAGGAGGTTTTATTCGAGCGATTTTTTTTTAGGGAAGGGGGAATTTGAAGAGGCAGAATTAAGTCAACAGGATTGAGTTTATTACGAAGCACTTAAATCAGTCAGAAGGCAAGATGCAAAAGCCAATTAAGTACTTACTGGATAGTAGTTTGCGTTTTAAAAAAAAAGTTTTAGCTAATCAAACAGACCACCATTTGTGTTTGTGCAGGAGGCGGATATTTGTAAGGGGAAGCTCCTAAAATCTATTTCTATTCCAGGGACCCGAGAACAGAATGTATCAATCGATTAGCTACAGTAAGCAGAAAACGAGAAAGAGCCACAATCATGGTCTAGGAGATTTCTGACTATATTCGTCACAGTTAAAACAGAGGAATTCTTGTTATGCTTGGTCCGAACAACATAGTTTAATGCACCTAAACTATAGTTAATGCACATACACAGCATTGTGAGGGACAGTGATATTCTGATCGGCAATGACATTAGATCCTTCAGATCTCTGTAGACACGACCTAAAAGTTCAGAGTCACCGCCTCTTACACTGCAGCATCTATCCCTGCAACCCTTGGCCAGTGTAACAACAATGCACGCCAGGTGAAGAAAAAGTTTAACCTCAGAAAATAAAATCGTTTTATATCTTACTCTGTGTATATATATATATATATATATTGACATAGACTTCTGAGAAGGTCCAAATAAAATTGGCACGGTTCAAGAATTGAGAACATAACTGTCCAAGTGTTGTGTGAGAATGTGCCCAAGACATAAAAGAATGCAAACAATTTGTTCTGCATCTGAAAGTTCTACCTACATTTATGTGTGCGTTGTGTCAAATTATGTCTGATTACACTCCCGTGCAGCGGGTTGGGATTTTTTCTTACGTTTAAATACGCTATATAAATGTAAATTGTTGTTGTGGGAAGGTGGGTGGAGAAAGAGAACTTTTCAACAGGAATATGTGTTGCAAAACCTCTCCTCCCCCCTTTCTTTGGCAAGGGTTTGAATGTTATCAAGATAAGGGATATCAGCACGAGTGTGTATATTAGTACCATACCTGCTCTGGAGAACATAACATTCTTCTAGTTTAGGCTTTTGGAGGCAGGAGCAAACATTCTGACATTAAGTGTAGCACAAGCAGATGCCAAGTAAAAATCTCACCACACCTCCCTTTCCACCCCTCCCGTCAAAATCCTAGATGACCACTTCTTTCGGACTAGTTTTTCCAATCTGCTCCATCCATCTCTTACAGCTGAGCAAGGTTGTCTATTTACTGCCAATTTGTGGATAGTTTTTATGCCATGGACCATTGGGAATTGGGTTGAGACTGTCCAAATTCACTATGAAAGAGAGACTTTCATTTCATGAGTCTACGCTCCAATTGAGCCCATATCCCATAGGTGAAAGAGCAGCACCCAATCGCTCCAGAAAACCATTTTGTTGATTTAAAATTGGACAGTGTTGGGGAGAGGCCCCTGAAGTCCTGGGGTGAAGTATTTTCTAGTGAGGATACATTTTAAGGCTGTAACATATATCAGTGTGTAAGCATTGTATTTATAGATACCTGCATATATCTGTATGTGGTGCTAGTTTGTGGAGTTCAGTCAGATTTTGTCCCTTAAAATCCTTTGCTTGCATAATCTGTTAATCTAAATGTTGTGGAGATGCCAGTGATGGACTGGGGTGGACAAATGTAAGGAGTCACACAACACCAGGTTATAGTCTAACAGCTTTATTTGAAATCACAAGCTTTCGGAGCTTTGCTCCTTCGTCAGGTGAAGTGACTTCACCTGACGAAGGAGCAAAGCTCCGAAAGCTTGTGATTTCAAATAAAGCTGTTGGACTATAACCTGGTGTTGTGCGACTCCTTACAATAATCTAAATGTTGTTAGTAAGATGCAATAGTGCTTGTCTATGACAACAAACTTTGGGACTGACTTCAGTTGTTTTTAATAGTTGTGTTGTCTCCTGGCATCGTTTCTAGTTCAATTCATTAATTTATTGTTGTCAACTAAGATCACTATAGATAGTTGATCTGTCAAAACAAGGGCTCTTTAAGACAGATCTCACTATTCTGGGTTCTATCTCCTGTTATATTGAATGTGATTAATTTATTTGTTACCCGACTCCGTTTCTTTTCATTAGTTGAACTACTTTGGTTTCATTCTTTTCCTTTCACAAATGTTGAAAAGATGAGAATTTGTATTGATGCCACACAACAAAAAATGTTTTCCCCTAAGTTTATAAATGATTCGACTGTATTCCCTTGGGTACAATGGTAACTTGCCATTTAAATAACTTCTTAAGGGAGCAATTGGCATGCAAGTCCCCAAATGAAAGATAAAACTTCAATTCAACTGAACAATGGGTCCTTTGAGGACCATCATTTGGAGCACCTTAAAATATGCACTGACTACATATAGCTAACCATTTATTGAAGCACAGATTCAAGAAATACATCTGTCTTGGCCCGTAGAATGCTACCACACAAAACTTGGTAGCAATTCACACATAAAGCACTGTCTAATCACTGGCTTATGAATGCTCCCTCTCTGCAGTTGCTGTCAATGAATGTTGTAACAGTGACAAATCAATAGCTTAAAGCTCCAAGCTGTCATCTTGCAACATGAGCTTGTGTCTTTGGATAGATGCAGAAGTAGTTGAATTTGTAATCCAGTTTATTTTTCTGCTGGAAAACTATATTGCATTGCATTCACACCCATGTCAAATTTGAGGTCCTTATGTAAGGAAATCCATGAAAAATGTTTGGATTCCTGGTAATATCCAATTTGATTCTTGTAAAAATGTGCCACGAATACTTGAGCAGGTATTAATGCTTCGACCATAACAAGTGTAAGCTGAGGAAAGAGATGTGTGAGATACATTCAGCTGGAAAAAAAGACCAGACTACACCAAGGAGTCAGGTTCAAGTGAATTTGCCTAAACCATAAATTTTTCCAAAACTTTAACAGAAGCAACTGTAACATTTTACATGGAACCACTAACAATTTCATTGAGGAATGTGATCAATAAGACCTGTGCCCCGATGGAGTAACTAAGCTCATGATGAGATTTTAGTACAGTTGAAGGTTTGAAATCCTAGATACCTAGAGCAGGACCAAGGTAGAAGCTTAAATCATCAAATCGAAAGAAATCACAAGCGAAAGAAATAAATATTTACATTACATTCATACTTAGGATAAACTGATGTTCTATTTGCTTAAAGGAATTGGAACATCTAAGTAGAGACATAGGACATTATAGTGATTTTCTGCAGAGAACCTGCCAACTAAGAAATAATAGCTATTGAAATCTGAATAACTGTTATTGTACCAAATGTTAAATTCTCTAAAGAATCTGTTGTAGAACATTTTTTCTGTCTGTGTAGTGAGAGCAAATTTCTGTGTAAGCCTTGATTGAAAGATAGAAGAGATAGGATCAAAGTGGAGTCAGTTGCTGAGAATGTCATTTGGGGAGGAGACTGGGTCTTGACTTTAACTAGCTTGAGGAACATCAACTAGGAGAGGTAGAGATAGTTAGATCTAGGGATGGGATCACTCTATGGGCTTGGCAGAGAACATCCTCTTAATGAAGGTTAACTGAGCAAAAGGGAACATTTTTTGTAAGTGTAGGTGGCCATAATGAGAGAGTACAAGTATAGCAACTACACAAGAACATATGTTTCACAAAAACAATCCTACTGATTACAGAATACTTGGTGGGGAACCCAACATTCAACCTAGGGCCCTCTCATGGAAGAAATGCAACTCCTAAGTTAATGATGAATCCAATTCTTAAGGCAATAAAGAAGCCTAAGAAAGAAGGGGAAAGATTACAGAGAGTTCAGAAAATGGAAAGAACCTGAATACAATGGTAATACAATTGGCCTGTGGAAATTGTAGGTAAAGGAATTGGCAGGAGGTGGGAGCCTGAGAAAACTCTGTAGCTGTGTATGGCTCATCAGCTTTCCCACTGCCAATGGAATGGAATCCTCAAACAACTCCAGGTCAAGCCTGTCAACTTAGGATGCGTTTACACTGCAGCTACTGATATGAGGCCAGCCGAGCTGCAGTTTGGGTTTTGGCCAGGCAGAACCGTTTTCATGCTACTTAGCTCCGAGCCTGTCTGGAACTCTAATTTTCTTGCCTAGGAAAGAGGTCTGTGCATGCCTGATAGAGCTCTCTCCCAATTGGGAGAAATGTAAATGTTTAGACCGCGGAGAGTGGAGAATCCTACCCCCTAAAGATTTAAACTGAGGCCAGGTAAATTTAGGGTAAAAAGTTTGTAAACTGCATTTGACACTACACTGGATTTACACTCAAACTGAACAAGTGTGAGACTATTGCCTCCAGGAAATCCAACAGTTTCACTCAGGACTCAGGTCAGGCCCTTATTCTGGATTTACACTGCAACATTAGCACTGGTGCAAAGCTAAAATCACTTCACACCAACACTAAACTTCCACTGTAAATGTACCCTTAAGTGCAAAAGATGCAATGACAATGTCAACTTCTCCCAGGTCACTGGTGGCTTTTGAAAAATGATCCTTGGCCATTGATTTTGAAGAATGTCTCTCGGGTTATGCTCAGAAGGAATGCAATATAGGACCCCTTCACCACCTCTCTCGACCCCTCCGCTCCTTTGGGAAATTTTTCTACATTAAAGAGCACTGTGTAAATGCAAGTTGTTGTTGTTGCTGAAGGCAAAGGATCGGGGAAGAAGTGTGCGTGCTGGCCTCTGTCATCTTTTCACATCTCACTACTCATTGGACAATTCCTCTCCAAAAACAAGTGCACACCAGTTGCAGATAATTCCACACATTCAAGTTTAACTCTATTGGGAAGTTCATTCTCCATTACATTTGTGACAGAAAGGTGAAACAGCAGAAGACATATTATTTCAAATTGAAATATGATGGTTATTGATGGAAATATTGATTCCCATTTTAAAGTTTGGCTGAGTTATTGCAACCTTTTACATTTCTGACGCTTCTTAACTTTGAGAGAATTTACAGCGAGAAGAAAGCCATTTGGCTCATCATGTCTGTGCCGATGGTCGCTGGTTCAACATCAGATGTGGGTCTGCATGCTGGAGCAGCAGATGGGGCCTGCCAGTGTATAATGTATCAGGGTGGGGAGTGCGAACCTAGTCCTGCAATTTCACTAAAGGCAAGATCCCCATTTCACGAGGGCCATTTTCTCACCCTTTGTGGTGTAAATACAGCAAATGCCATGTAAGAAGGTCATTCTGCGGGGACCCAATATCATTCACAGAACTTTACAGAACAGAAGGAGGCCATTCGGCCCATCGTGCTTGCGCCGGATCTCTGTGAAAAAAAATCCACTTTGTTCCATTTTCCTGCCTTTTCTACATACCCTTTAAAAAATTTCTTTTTCAAATATTTATCCACTTCCTTTTTAAAAGTTATTGTAGATTCTGCTAACACCACCGCAGTTTCCGATAGGGCTTCCCATAGCATACCAACTCTCTGTATGATAATTTTAACAGTTCCCCTAACTGCTCCCTTCGTTCTTTTGTTGATAATCTTAAATTTATATCCTCTAGTTACCAACTGACTGACCAGTGGAAATTAACCTTCCTGTTCTAGTGAAAAGAGCCCCTCTTCACTATAAAAGTTTCTCACCCCTTGTACCATCTTAGGAAAATTCATCTGGTTGGATTTCTTCATAATTTCCCACCCCCTTCCCACTCACTAGAACATCCCCCTATTACGGAATGTGTTCAGACTTCTCTTTATTACACCACACAATTCACGCAATCCCGTGAAATAAGTGGAACTTCGGATTCATCCATTTTCTAGTTTTTTCATTGACCTTAGTTGAAATCCAAAATGGAACAAAATTGGCTCCATCTAGAATTTTCCACTCCAATCACTTTTCTTCTTGAAAAGTTATTCGAGCAGCAAATGTGATCCCACTGATGGTTTGGACATTAATGAGTTGCATCGATTCTAACAGAAGGGATTTTTCTGGCTTGCATGCCAGAAATAGAATTCAATTACTCCCATTTGGACACTACTGCAACTTACCTATTTGTTAATAGTTCTGTTTATCATCTAAAAAACACAGAGGTTGCCTCTAATTTGTTGTAATTAAACTGAAACTGATGACTAAATCATTAGGAAAGTGTCACAGCAGCAGTGATGATCCAAACTCTTCATTAAAATTGGTCATTGGTAATACCTGTTGGATTATTATGTTATTATTGTTTATTTGTAGGTAAGAAGACCCTGAGAAAATGCCTGAACAGAGTAATGATTACAACGTGGTGGTGTTTGGGGCTGGGGGTGTTGGGAAAAGCTCCCTGGTGCTACGTTTTGTCAAGGGAACCTTTCGAGAGACCTACATTCCCACCATTGAAGATACCTATAGGCAGGTGATCAGCTGCGACAAGAGTGTCTGCAACCTTCAGATCACCGACACCACAGGTTCCCACCAGTTCCCAGCAATGCAGCGCCTCTCCATTTCCAAGGGACATGCTTTCATTTTGGTCTACTCGATTTGCAGCCGGCAGTCTCTGGAGGAGCTGAAACCCATCTATCAGCAGATCCTTCAGATCAAAGGCAATATCGAGACCATCCCAGTCATGTTGGTGGGGAACAAGTGTGACGAAACGGTTAAGGAGGTGGACAGCAAGGTAGGGGAAGCCTTGGCTAAGGAGTGGAAGTGCGCCTTCATTGAGACCTCAGCCAAGATGAATTACAACGTCAAGGAGCTTTTCCAGGAACTGCTTAATTTAGAAAAGCGCAGATCCATGAGCCTGAATATTGATGGGAAGAAGTCCAAACAACAGAAGCGAACAGAGAAATTAAAGGGAAAATGCAGCATCATGTAGACTCCACTCTTCAGTCAAATGGGTGGCTTTGCTTATCTCAGAAAGACTATTAGACCAACTGTAAGGAAGAGCATCAACGCAGCACCATCCTCTGTTGCATATTAACCCTACTTCCCATCTTCTATAAGCTTACTGGAGACCTGTACCTCACCAACATCAGATTTCATTTGTTTCATGCATTGCACTTTCTAGTTATTTTCAGTTAAGGCAATAAAACTTCTTAAACATTCTGAGCATATAAGTAACAAATAACTTAAGTTAATCAAAGACAAAGATACGTGACTCAGACCCAAGTAGAGGAGCTTTAGCTGGTCTCCACTGGAATCACTTCCCTATGTTCTTGATATAGGAGTTCCTTTGAGCATCCATTCTTCCAAGTGTCCCCTTGCATGTGAAGTTCTAGGTAGGATGGTGGTTGCATATATGAACCTGGTAGGTATGATTAGTTCATGTATTTTGGGTCTCCGTGGCTATTATCCACCCATGCCCCTTCATCATAATGCCATTTACTGAATGTATTAACTTTTTAAAACTTATATATGTAAAAAGCACATTCACTGTAATCTTAGTAGACTATGGTCTGTGGTATAAATTGCTGAAAATGAGCATAAAAACTATAGCTCTTCAATAGTAGTTACACAATAGTCAGGCTATCCAGCTTTAGAAGTTTCCTAACTATATTCAACCTCATTTAAGTAAATTATTAGTTACTCTTCACTTCAAATGTAACTATGGTATCTGGGAGATATTCCCATACCAGGATAAGGACACGCAATGACAATAAAAGCACAATATTGGGCAGAGGGGAGCAAGCCAGGCAACATGCAAACCCTGCACCAAATACCCACACCGATATAAAACATGGTACAAGTGCCTATGGGGAGGGGGTGGGTAAGAGAGCTATAACTATTTAATCTGCTGATGTTTTGCACTAGATACCCCCAGTTTGGTTTGACTTGCCCCGTTTCTACATAAAACTCTCTGTATATGGTTCAGAATTAAGCACTTGTCTGCACGGGGTCTGTGTTGGTAAAATGCACCGGGGCACAGCTCAGTGCACATTAAAGCTCTTTAAACAAGCCACTATTTGCTTGATTTAAAAATATATATATATATCATAGGTTACAGTGCAAATGTAGTGAAGAGAAAAGGCTAAGAAAAGATGTAGCATAATGTTATCTTAATTATATAGTTTTTTTGATAAGACACAATTTTACTGTTCTATATGTATGGATATCCTTATCATTACTGAGCTATACCGGCAACAGAACTACTGAAATAAAAGTACACATACCTTGCCTGTCCTATGGATTACGATCTACTCCACTGTGGAAAGGTTGGTTTATTGGTAAACTTTGCTGAATTCTCAGCACCTTAGCAGTACTATTCTTGGAGCACCGAGAATATCCCTATATATAATTGCGATACACAAAATATTTATCTTACATACACACACGGTGCTCATGTACTTGATTTTATTGGTGTTTGCGTTGAATTATTATTGCATGCATCATCAGAAATTTCCTTCCAATTGTCATGGGTGGATCAGTTGATCACTTGGCATTTTGATGGCAGTATTCTGGTCACTAGATATTCTCACACTGGGAATTGTGCCCTGACAGTGCAGTCTCAGCACATGATATCAAAACACATCAATCTTATGGATTAGGGGACTCTCGCTCTCCATACACTTAGTCCCAGGTTCATCGGATTTGAGGCTATAGGATCGAAGGCAACACACTGGGGCTAATGGAGGAACTGTACTGAGATTGTCAAAAGTCATCTTTGCCTAGTCCATAAAGAGGAGAACTTTATGTTTAGCTCTGACCTAGATTTTCAAATTCTCATTGCAACTTTGGATTACTGGAATCAAACATGATTTACTCTCTGATTTTTCGTGAACTTATTGTCTTCTTCCTGTTTGCTCCAGAACATTTATTGATCTACTTCCTGTTCTCAGTACCACTCTCTATTAAGTAGGACCTCAACACAACTTTCCCTGGCTCTCCATCTTTCGCTTATCTCAAGCAGACTAATTGACTCCTGTTTGATAACCAATGCCCTGTGAAATTATGTAAGGGGAATTTACACAAAATTTCAGTCCAAGAGAACATACCAGCTTTTTATGATACTGAGAGATAGTTAACTTATACAGCATTGTTCAACACATGGGTTAAAGCATTAGTGAAAACAAGCTTTACTTGGAGGCGCATGTCAAATTAGAATGCCAGCAGGACTGAACCTTGTAGGCTGACCAGTTACCTGCATTACTTGCAGGGCAATAGAGTTTAGGCCACGAGGCAATCTAATGCTCGCCACAGTAGATGTTTGCATCATAACATCTATTTACTCCAGTGCATGAAAGGACACCAGCCAACACTGCAGCTCCAACAGGCTAGAGTTAAGCAGGATAATATTTTTCCGAAATTTACGGTTAATTGCAGGAGATAGTTTTCCTTTAACATATGAACAGTTGCCATGTCTCCTCTCTGTAACATGTTTGCTGAATGTGTTTTTACCAATAAAATGCTGGCAATATGGCTGCTGCTGCTTTTTGTGAATAGGAGGCAATTACAAGAGACAATTAAGGGAAGATGTGATTGCACTAGAGAGGGTGCAGCGGAGATTTACGAGGATGTTGCCAGGACTGGAGAATTTTAGCTATGAGGAAAGATTGGATAGGCTGGGGTTGTTTTCTTTGGAACAGAGGAGGCTGAGGGGAGATTTAATTGAGGTGTATAAAATTATGAGGGGCCCAGATAGAGTGGACAGGAAGGACCTATTTCCCTTAGGGGGAAGTGGGATTAGGCTGGGTAGCTCTATTTTGACCAGCACAGACATGATGGGCTGAATGGCCTCCTTCTGTGCCATAAATTTTCTATGTTTCTAATTAAACAGTACCCTACACTTTTTATACAACGTGATTAAATGTACTGAGCAAAGGGGTTCATTGCTGGCTAAATGGGTAGGTGCCCTGTTTTTGAATGGAACTGACCCCCTACAGAGCAGGAAGATCCCGGGTTTTAACCATTGCCTTTTCTGAGTTAGTTGATCTCAGCTGCTGAGGCACTGGCATGCTGCATTTTACCTCAGTGTCCTGAAAAATATCAGCTGGGGTTCCTCCTTCTAATTGCTGACCAGTGACCCTTGCTGGAAAGTACAAAGAAAACTATTTGCATTTACATATGCGAATATATGCATACATTTGCCTTTCATGTCCTCGGGAGGTCCCAAGAACTTCACAGCCAGTGAATGACTTTAGAACTGTTGTTATGTAGGCAAACGTGGCAGCCAAATTGCACACAGCAAGGTCCCACAAACAGCAAATGAGGTAAATGGCCAGTTAACCTGTTTTTTGGTGGTGTTGGTTGAGGGGAAAAATGTCAACCAGGACATCGGGAAACCTCCTCCCTTTTTCCGAATGGTGCAAGTGACAGGTGAGGACAGAATTGCTCTTGACTGTGAAGCCACAAGAGGTTAAATAGTCCACTGGATGCTCACCCAATGGGCATGTTGGGCAAGGTACCAGATGGTGTCAGCACCCGTGGGACCGTACTCCAGTGTGCGTCAGGGGAAAGGATAAAAAAACTGGGGTGAAAAGTATAAATGTTTGCCTGAATTGTCATATTGGTATCTAAACATATAGGAGTAGAATTCCAACTGACAAAATTCAGGTATGAATACTTAAAGACGCTCTTACCACATTCCTGTATTTGTTATTTTCAGGCTTAAGAATCGTGCACAAAGGTTCAGCATTTGTCCCTCAACCTCATTGATCAGAAGATCTATCCTGTGTTACTCTGGCTCTAATGATCATGCTGGGACTGTAGATAGTAGAGTCTGGCTCAACCAGGATTAGACATTTTCTATCATTTTTTTAGTTTCCTTGCAGGAACAATATTACAAAAGTAATGGGGGTCAAATCCATGTGCCAATTATTTTCAACAATATCCAAGGCATAACTTTATGTCTTGTCTGGTCAAACAATTTTTCCAACTAGGGCTTTTTTGGGGAGGGGGAGGTATTTTTTGAATGAGGAACCTGCAGTGTAACATAGTTCCTCTAGATTCAACATAGGAGAGCACATTACCTCCAGCACAGCTTAATGGGGCATTCACACTGCACATTTTGGCTTCACGTCCATGCTAAACTTATGTAGTGTAAATTGGATGAATTGATACTGAAGTAAAGCAGAGTGAAGCTCCCTCCTCCAGGGATTCTCACTCTGCATTCTACAATGTCACGCCAGGCCCTGACTCCAGATTCAGGCTGCATTTACATGATAACTGCAACATTGGTGCAAAGCAAAAATGCCTTATGCCAATGCTACAGCTGTAGCATGAATGCACCCTCAAATTTCTCAGACCCCGCTCCATGTCACCACCGACCCCTCCCCTGCTCAGTTCACAGCTCAACTGATTGTGGTTTGCTGCACCACTTTCAAGATGGCATCTGCACAGCAGCAATGACTGACTTGCCACCCTCTGGCTGGGGTTAAGATACAGATCAGCCATGATCTAATTGAACGGCGGAACAGGCTCGAGGGGCTGAATGGCCTACTCCTGTTCCTATGACAGGTGAAGTGCTGCCATGTGACCTCATGTGGCAGCATCCTATTGGGCAAGACAGATGATGTGAAAGCACCAATGTTTTATCAACATCTGCTTCCTGAACCCACAATTACAAAATATCTAGAGGAAGAGAAAATAATTAGAAGCAGCCAACATGGATTTCAGAAAGGAAGATCATGCTTGATAAACCTAATAGAGTTCTTTGAGGAGGTGACAGAAACGGTGGAAGGGGGTATTGCAGTGGATGCGGTGTACATGGACTTTCAGAAAGCTTACCACACAGGAGCCTATTGGAGAAGGTTAGGGGGTATGGAATTGGTTAGAAGGGAGGAAAACAGAGAACATAAATTAAGGGCAGTTTGCGAGAGTGGTTGGAAGTGAGTAACATTGTCCCACAGGGTTCTGTTCTGAGACTACTTCTGTTCACTGTGTACATTAATGATTTGGATATAGACCTTTGAGGGAGTGGTGTCCAAATTTACAGATGATACTAAAATAGGAGGCATAGTAAATAATTCTGAGGACACAGGAAGCTGCAAGGGGAGATTGATAAGGTGGTGGAATGATCAAAAAAATGGCAAACGGAATTCAATGTCAGTAAATGTGAGGTGGTACATTTTGGTTTAAAAAAAAGTAATAATTATTCTTTGAATGTGGGAAAGCTGGATGATATGGAAGAGCCAAGGGATTTGGGGGTTCAGGTTCTCAAGACATTGACAGCAGCACCTCAGGTGAATAAGATCATTAAAAAAGCTAATGAAATACTAGGTTTTATGGCAAGAGGTATAGAACAGAAAAGTCGAGATGTAATAGTTTATCGATATAAAACTTTAGTAGGACCACAGTTGGAGTACAGTGTGCCGTTTGGGCTGCACTCTATAGGAAGGATAGTGAGGCAATAGAGAGGGTAGAATGCAGATTTACTAGGATGCTGCCTGTTATGAGGAAATACAGATATGAAGAAAGATTTGAAAAATTGGGGCTGATTCTTTTAGGAGATTCCGGAGTGATTTGTTGGAGGTGTTTAAAAGGATGAAGGAAAGGGACGGAGTAGATAGAAACAGCCTGTTTCCAGTGATTGAGGAATCTGTTTTACACAAACGGTTGTGCGGCTGTTAAATGTACTACCAGAGTTAACGATTGGAGTAGAGACCATGTCAACATTTAAGAATAGGTTAGATAGGTGGTTGTTGGAAAGGGGAATAAAGGGAACAGAGCGGGATTAGGATGATCGCTCATGTGGAGGATAAACACCAGACCCGATTTTAGCCCCACGTACCCAACGAGAAAGGAGCATGCGGGAGGTTAAAATCGCTGCAGTGACCTACTCACCCGATACTCACTGCTCCAGGCAGGCGAGGGCCTCGTCGAAATTCAGAAGCCGGGGTCTGATGATGTCATTCAAAACCTGACTATGTTTTAACGCTGGACAGCCGCGATTGGCACCTGATACCAGCCTCGCCAGGAGAACCGGGTGCAAAGGACCAGCCGAGAACAGGGCCGATAAGACAAGTAAAGGTTTCCTTGTGGGTCACGGGGAGGGGGAGTGCTCCTCTGGGCTCCACAAGGAAGCTCCTGGGCCTCCTTCCCATGAACGCCAACCCCCCTTCTCCCCTCATCCCCAACTACCTACGTGATTTCCGGGGACCGATAGCGACGAGGACCAGGAACCTTGGTTGATTTGTCCATTCCTCAGCCCCTGGTACTAAGGTGAGTTGTAGCACCTCCTGTTGTCCCAGCTGAGATCAGTTCCACATGGATCCAATGGTGGGGTGGGGGGGAAGTCTACCCGTAAACCAATGGAAAATCCCATTCATATGTAAGAGAAATTGATTATATGAAAATCACTTGAAATGTGTGAAACAATGAATCTAAATGCTACTATTTTGAGGGGGTGCAAGAGCAGAAGGACCTGGGGGTGCATATTCACAAATCTTTGAAGGTGGCAGGGCAAGTTGATAAGGCAAGTTGACAAGTTGGCTTTGTAAATCGGGGCATTGGATACAAAAACAAAGAACTCATGCTAAACCTCTACAAATCACTGGTTAGACCTCAGCTGGAGCATCGTGTACAATTCTGGGCACCACACTTTAGGAAGGAAGTCAAAGCCTTGGACAGGATAAAGAGGGGGTTTACCAGAATAATAATGGGGATGTGGGGGCGTCAGTTATGTGGCGAGATTGGAGAAGTTGTGATTGTACTCAGAGCAGAGAAGGTTAAGGGGAGACCTAATAGAGCAATTTAAAATCATGAGGGTTTTGGTAGAGTACGTAGGGAGAAACAGTTTCCTCTGGCAAGGAGGTTGGTAAACAGATTTAAAATAATTGGCAAAAGAACTAGAAGGGAAATGAGGAGAAATGTTTTCATACAGAGGGTTGTTAACATCTGGAACGCACTACCTGGGAGGATGGTGGGAGCAGATTCCATAGGAACTTTCAAAAGGCAATTGGACATGTACTTGAAGGGGACTAATTCACAGGGTTATGGGGAAAGAGCAGGGAATTGGATAGCTCTTTCAAAGCGCCGGCACAGGCACGATGGGCCGAATGGCCTCCTTCTGTGCTGTAAGATTCTATGATTAAAGAGCCAACGTTTTAATACATTTGTTTAAATTAGGCTGGTATACGTGAAGCAAATGGCCCCTGGCTCATTTTGGTAGTTTCCTGTCATTTTAAAGAATGTTATATAAATATATATATTTATATAAACTCCTTGCAGTGCTTCAATCACTTTGTTAATTCAGGTTTTCATCTCTTCAAAAGTGCTTGCTTAAGCAGGACTGGCTCTCCTGGGATTGACAAGGCTGCAGTTTATCGCAGCATTTTCCAAACCTGCCTTTTCCAGCTTAAAATGCGAAATGTTTCCAGAAAATTCTTCAAGAATTGTAGAGTTATTTAATGACAGAACTGTACCAATTTTTTTAAAAACACAACTATTAGCAGGGCTTCCCCCCACTCCGCCAGAGGGTCAATGCACTGGGGGTAATTTTGACTTTGTGCGATAGTGTAAAATGGATGATAGCGCGTTTTGCATCTCTCCCCATTTTGAAGTCAGTGGAAATAAAAAATCGGGGAGAGATGTAAAGCAGGCGGCCGACTCGCTATTACCCGATTTACACGATCGCCCAAAGTCAAAACGACTCCCACTATCTGCTGTAAGATTGAAACATACAAGCAAGGAGATTCCCCAGCCTTGATCCCTGGTCTGTGCTGAGTTAGCTGTTCTTGGGTGGGGCAGCATTCTAAGGGCAGCAGTATAATTGGTCTCAGTATGCCCAGGATCGAGAGGGGTAAACTCCGTCAGAGTTCTAGTTCCTGATTACCCTCCGTTGACCCCTCCTGAAAAGTGCGTGGATGTCAGATGATGATAGACTCAGTTGCGACAGACTCCCCCCCCCACCCCGGTCAAATAGCTTGCTGATACTCCACTGCCTCGGTTTACATGTGAAAAATAGCCACTTGGGTGAGATACGGCAGGTAGGGGGAGGCTACTGGCTGGCACACATGGAACTGTGTCCATTTGGGGAGAGTTAAAAGTTCAAAATGAGAAAGCAAATCATTAAATGTGATGAATAGTTATAAACATTCTGGGTTGTAACAGGAATCGGGCCTCTCAGCTTCAACTTATCTGCAATAGACTGAAAAACACTATCTTAAGGGACGTTAATTATCCCACTGATTAATTATCCAGGAATCTCTCGGCCATAAAGGCACAGAGAGAAATAAAAAACAATCCAATAATGCATTTTAAAATTGTTCAGACAGGGAGGAATTGGGTATTGGCTACATTTATGTAATGATTTGTCAACAACATTGAAAATACTGCTACACACCTCCTTGGCTCTAATCTACTGGAAATGATTAAGAACTGCAGATGCAAGCAATTTTTTTTCCCTCCCTCGACTGATTCTCTCTGTATGCTAATGTTGATGTGGCCGTGATGGAGTCTAACAAATGGAATGCGATGAAAAGATATTCAGTGGTGACGATTATTAATTGCGAATTCTCCTTCGGGGGATTTGGGAGCATTGTAAATGCGTCATTGGTGTGTTGCCGTAGCAACCATCTGCACCTTTGGTATTTTAAGCTCTCTGCTGTTGCCTTGGGAGAGTGGGTTGGGAAGGACAGGGCTTGATTGCACAATGGGACAGGAGGTCTTCTCAGCTTGGGGCTGACTGAATTCACCTCTTGCTTTCTCACATAAGACTGCATGCCCACTGACCCTTTCACTGCTAAACTACCTTGGTCCAGCCCAACACACACAGTCGCCTACAGTAGATGGAAGACCTGTTTCTTAAAGCCGCGTTCTCACCCTGACTTTTGGATGAGATGTTAAAATCGAAACCCTGCCTCCCCCGTTCCAGTGGTTCAGGTGGATGTTAAAGATCCCACGGCACCTTTTAAAAAAAAGAAAAGAAAGACTTGCATTTATATAGCACCTTTCACAACCTCAGGATGTCCCAAAGCACTTTACAGCCAATGAAGTACTTTTGAAGTGTAATCACTGTTGTAATGTAGGAAATAAAGCAGCCTATTTGCACACAGCAAGGTCCCACAAACAGCAATGTGATAATGACCAGATAATCTGTTTTCTTTTAGTGATGTTGATTGAGGGATAAATACTGGCTAGGATATTGGGAGAATTCCCCTGCTCTTCTTTGAATATTGTAGTGGGATCTTTTACATCCACCTGATAGGGTGGACAGGGCCTCAGTTTAACATCTCATCTGAAAGACAGCACCTCTGACAGTATAGCACTCCCTCAGTACTGCACTGGAGTATCAGCTGGATTATGGGCTTAAGTCTCTGGAATGGGGCTTGAACCTTTGATTCAAGAGACAAGAGTGCTACCCACTAAACCATGGCTGACAATGGAGAAGAGGGCAGTCTCCTGGTGTTACAATGTTCACCCAACAAATACCATTAAAAACACAGAATGGTTGCTGCGTTCGCTCACATAACAACAGTCACTGCATTTCAAAGCAACTTATGTTATGTGAAGTGTTTTGAGAGATTTCTAAGAGACACAGGACGGCGCTATATAAATGCAAGACTTCCTTTTTATCTGGTAAAATTGTATTGGAATCATCTCGTTAGCCCAGGCTGTTCCAACGAGCCTTTAGTAAGATCCATTCCATCTGCTTGTTTTAAGACTCACGCCCTGTGTATTTTTTTATTACAAAGTCCTGCTTCCAGTGCTTTTTGCTAATTCCCGCTGCCTGGCTGATTGAGAAAACAGTCGGCTCCCTCACCTTTCCTGTGCTGCTCCCCATCCAGCAGGTCCCAATGCCCCATGAAGTAGAGTGAAATGAAAACCCGCTGAAGAGGCAAAAAAAAAGAGGTAAGAAAGAGGAGGAAAAAAAGGAAAGTGAAAAGTAAGATGAGAGCAAAAAGAAAAGTGAGGGAAGGGAGCAAGACAAGGGTGAGGAGAAGGGACACGAACGTGAGGGAGGAGAGAAACAGATATTGGAGAAATGAGATTTAAGTGAGGGAGGAGGCAAGAAGAAAAGCAAGAGAGACTGAGAGACAGACAGACAGAAGTGAAGGAGGAGAAAGATGCATTTATTTGCAGACTTTCTCCAGCTGGTATTCTTAGCTAGAGGGGATTGGTAGGCTGACATTTTTGGTCGAGCCCAGCTCAAAGTTTGCAGACCACTGAATCTGACTGTCTTGTTTAAATTGAGTGAAAGCTTGTGGGAGGGTTACCCACGTGGGTCAGGCATTTTATGCGTTGGACATACGTGTGGGTGGGCTCCAGAGATGTTAAACCGAAGCCCCATCTGCCCTCTCAGGTGGACATAAAGGATCCCATGGCAGGGGAGTTCTCCCTGGTGTCCTGGCCAATATTTATCCCTCAACTAACATCACTAAAACATTGCTGTTTGTGGGACCTTACTGTACGCAAATTGATTGCAGCGTTTCCTACATTAAAATAGTGCCTACACTTCAAAAGTACTTCACTGGCTGTAAAGCGCTTTGGGACGTCCTGAGGTTATGAAAGGCGCTATGTAACTCCAAGTTTTTCTTTCTTTTAATAACAGCTAATTTTTTTTTTAAAAAGCGATGCAGAAAGTCTTACAAAAACAGAGATGGCATCTGCCACAGTGTAAATTCATCACGGATGTCATTATGACAGCACAGTGGTAGAGTTTTCACACGCTGTCACTGACTGTTAGGCATTATGAACAATGTATGAAACAGCGGTTTGAATTTTCACACGGTGAAATAACAATCCTGTGGGCTCGCATTATAAAAGGCAACAGCTCACTCGCCTACTGTTAATAATTAATGTAAATAAGTTTACCTAAGATCATTTTGAATTGATTTAAAAGTAGCTAACTATATAGATCTGTATCTAGCTATATTATTAAGAATCTTGCATAAGACACGCACTTCCTGTCCATGAACCTTACTTCCGATTGTCATAATTTTTGTTAATACTTTTGTGTCACTGTATACCACTGTAAATTGCTATGTCAACATTTCCCGACTATGGCTTCGTGTAGCAGGTTTCTGAAGTCTCTCTCTCTGACCATGGCCAATGCCATAGACAATTTACTAGTAATATATTAAAGGCCTTGCCATACTAATGATATGAAGTCTCCTTCGTTTACTGGCCATAAGGGTCCTATATGGGCATGGGCCTGCAACACAAAACTGCCCAAATTTAGCACTAATTGACAATGTCACTCAGACAGGCCTAAGGATGGTGGGTGTGGGAAATTAGAAAAATGGCACATTGTTGGGGTTGAGTGGAGGGTGCTTCGCTCTGCATCTGTACCTGACCTGGGAGTGCCTGGTGCTGACATAAACACAACCCCATCTTAGCGGTTAAATATCACAATGTTGCTCCAATCCTGACTATCAGTGAGTGAGGCCACAGGGGATCATAAAGGGCAATCATAAGCACTGACTGCAAATTCTCTTATAATTATGCTTTAGTCTGAAAGTAATTCCCTGATATTCCTGCCTGTGAATCACGTCACTGTATTATTCTCACCTCCCATTTATTTTTCCCTCAATATTTTTCCCCTTGTTCCTGGAGTATAGTCGCATTGATACCAGCTGATTCCTAGTATTAACCCGAATCACTGTTTTATACAGTAGCCTAGTCAGTGAGTGTTGGCAGGCTACTTCAACGTGCTAGGGATTTATAACCTAGCCTCACCCAAAGCCCACACACATCTTCAAGGAGGGGGAAACCCTAGACTTTTCTTCTCCCTTGCCCAGGGACACTGAAGCCAATCGTAAGCCCACAACAATCCCCATGCTGAGGCGAACTAACTCAGCACAGACCAGAGAACAAACCTTGCACCTTCCTGGTCTATATGGCTCAGTATCACATCGAGTGGGGCACTGGCCCATCAGTAGAGCTTAATTTAATGTTATTTCAGCTCAACTCTGAAACCATTTCCCACGGATTGTGTTCAAGGCAACCTGTCACACAGGGCAGTTCACATCAGCACACTTCTGTGTCTCTCATTGTATCTGACACTGAGAAAGGCAACTAATAATTTAATTTGCAATTTGTATAATATTTATTGTTCCTTTACAACATGGAGATTTCAGCAGTCCTACTAAGTAAAGTTTGATGATACTGTAAGCCATATAAGATCCAAGAAGGTTCCAAGTTCGATACTTGGTCTGCATTAGCTGATCTCAGCAGTAGTAGTGCTACAATTGTCCTCAGTGCCCTGGGCTAGGGAGGGGAAAGTCAGACACGATTCCTGCTCCTGATTATTATCTAGCCTGTTGGAAGGTGTGTATACGTGCTTGGAATGAGGACAGGATTGAGCACGGCTGTGATGCACACTCTGGTGAATAGCCTACTGGCACTCACTACCTGGGCTTACATTTGAAGAATGGCCAATTGGCTGCGAGACTGGGAGATTGTCAGCATCTGCTGTACTATATCCCAGCAAGGAATTAAGGCTTTCAGACGAGAAGAGAAGAAAAAAAAACAATATTGGGATCCTTCTCACTGCTTCAATAGCCCCTGTGCAATAATTATCTGTGCAATTATGCACGGCAGGCACAAGAAAAGCATTTGCTGAAAATATTCCTCAGATGTGGAGACACACTTAACGTAATACGAGAGATTCCCGCACAGCTCGTCAAATGGGACTATCAGGATTTACTGCTAAATCCAATTCAACATTAAGTAAACAATACAATTTACAGCTACAGATACAACAATTCCAGTCTTGTTATTTATTTTTATATTTTTCGGCTATAAATTTTATTTGTTGGCTTCTCCAAATGGCTCATTGGGTAAATGCACCATCCAGCGTGCAGTGGAGCTACACTCACATATCGAGAAGGTCCTAGGCTCTGTGCTGAATTAGCTCACCCCAACAATGACAGCTGTTGAAAAGAACTTGCATTTATATAGCGCCTGTCACATCCTCAGGGCGCCCCAAAGTGCTTTGCCCCCAAATAATTACTTTTGAAGTGGAGGCACTGTTGTTTGGTTGGCAAATGCATCGGCCAATTTGCACGCAGCAGGATCCCACAAAGAGCAATGAGATCAATAACCAGTCAATCTGTTTTGGTGGTTCTGGTTAAGGGAATGTTGGCCAGGACACTGGGAGAACATCCTGCTTTTCTCTGAAAAAGTAGCATAGGATCTATTATGTCCACCTGAACAGGCAATCAGGCCTTGGTTTAATGTCTCATCTTAAAAACAGCACCTGCAAAATGCAGCGCACCACTGAAGTGTCGGCCTAGGTTAAGCGTTCAAATTCTGGAGGAGGGTTTGAACCCGTAAGTAAGTCTTCTGACTGACAGACAAGAGGGCTATCATTGAGCCAACCTAACTTTTGGTGACTCTTTTGAGGTGACTCATTTGGCCCCTGTGCCATTAGGATAGCAAATATATCTGCTCCTGGTCGCTGTTCAGAATGGACACTTGAGGAAGGTACTGGAGGGCTAATGGTCCCTATGGAGCTAAACCCAGCAAGGGTCAGTGCCTTCAGGCGAGGAGGGGAGACAATTCGATGGGGGGGTGGGAAGTTTGCAGATAAGTACATCCATCAATTTCAAACTATTTTTCTCAGCTTAGACAGGATTTGGAGAGGCTAAGAATACATTTAGAAGATTGACATATTCCTGCAGCCTGTCTAACGGTTATCTGGGTTCTGAGGGCTTATTCTGATTAGTGCATTAGGTTTGACGGATGATCTGTGACTTCATCTCTTTGAATCTGTTTACAGGGGATACTGAGAGAGAATTTGCATAACCCTGTGACCGTTCCTCATCCAATACGGTCCAGGACTTTTATGTATGTTTAGCTGCCCAAAGGAGTTCTCATTTCTTGTGCTTGCAATATGCTTTTTCACTAGAATCATAGAATGATACAGCACAGAAGGAGGCCATTTGGCCCATCGTGCCTGTGCCGTCTCTTTGAAAGAGTTATCCAATTAGTCCCACTACTGTGCCCTTTCCCCGTAGCCCTGTAAACTTTTCCCCTTCAAGTATTTATCCAATTCCCTTTTGAAAGTTATTATTAAATCTGCTTCCACCACCCTTTCAGGCAGTGCATTCCAGATCATAACAATTTGCTGCATAAAAAAAATTCTCCTCATCTCCCCTCTGGTTCTTTTGCCAATTACCTTAAATCTGTGTCCTCTGGTTACCGACCCTCCTGCCACTGGAAACAGATTCTCCTTATTTACTCTATCAAAACCCCTCATAATTTTGAACACCTCTATTCAATCTCCCCATAATCTTCTCTGCTCTAAGGAGAACAACCCCAGTCTCTCCACATAACTGAAGTCTCTCATCCCTGGTATCATTCTAGTAAATCTCCTCTGCACCCTCTCTAAGGCCTTGACATTCTTCCTAAAGTGTGGTGCCCAGAATTGGATACAATACTCCAACTGGGGCCTAACCAGTGATCTATAAAGGTTTATCATAACTTCCTTGCTTTTGTACTCTATGCCTTTTTAACAGCCTTCTCAACTTGTCCTGCCACCATCAAAGATTTGTGTACATACACCCCCCAGGTCTCTCTGTTCCTGCGCCCCCTTTAAAATTGTATCATTAGTTTATATTGCCTCTCTTCGTTCTTCCTACCAAAATGCATCTCTAAAAGTGTACTCGAGTCCTGTTTTTTTCCACAAACATGTGTCAGGCTAATGAACCACATGACCTGCATATGTGCACCTGAAGGTTTTCCATGTAAATACACAGGCCGGTTAAGTTGTATAGAGCTGTTTTGACTAAGAGGCTGATTTCTACCATTGCTCCTCTGTGGCCACAATCTGGGTTTTATTTTGTTTTTCAGTAGTGCTCAGGCTTGTCTGCCTCTTTCTTAGTTTCCCATCCAGCCGTGGGCAGAAGTGTTGTTCAGAGTATTTTCCCCATCCTGCTTCTCCTGTATTTTGAAAATGTTTGCTGTAGTTTGCAAAATTTAGTGTCGAATATGAATAAATCTTTTTTTCAGTGAAGAAGAAAATTGTCTGATGGAGTTCTCGCTCGTGTTTCTTTGAGATGCAATTTTTGAAATTCCTTGTCCCTTCTGATAACACGCCAGTAAGAAAAAGAGTTTGCAGACTACTCTCATATCTGTGCGATTATTCATTCGCATTCATTTTCAATGGATAGGTGGATGTTGAAGCGTGTAGCCTGTAGATATTAGAATTAGATCAAGGATTGGGAGATGAGGGGTAAGCTTATGAATTCACGCTCCTGGAGTGGAGCGTCACCTATTGGGAGTACGTAGCGGAGATTTGGGGATGTACCCCTCCCACAATTTTCCATTCATTAAAATTAATTTGCTTTCCCAAATTATCAATATGGCATTCCCATTGGGCAACACTCCCTGCTGGGTGTGGAAATTCATAAAATTACCTATCAGAGTTTTCATTCAAAATATCTGATCAGAAATAAGCCTCCATAGTTTTGTGGGCAAATGTCCCACCTGATGTGGTACAGATCCATACAGAGCAGGATGATGCCTGGCTCTTTTGCTGGTCTGTGTTGAGCGAACTGAGCTCAGCAAGGGTTGGCAGTAGGGAGGACAACAATTCAGTCGTGATCTCCGGTCCTGACTGCTACCTGGTGGCTCCCCCATGCTAGAAAATTCACAAATATGGACAATAGGAGAAGGCTGGCTTAGGCTTGTCTGTAATTCCTCTCCCACCCTTCCCCCCCATCCAATTCCCCCCCCCCCCCCCACTTCTCCCAGCTCTGCTCCATCCCCCACCTACCCTGGTTAAACAATCACTGTCTAGGCTTACTGTCTAGGCTCATACATGAAGAATGGGTAAGGTATCATAGGGTAAGAAGCACTGGTGGAACAGTTTCCCAGGAAGAATATGGCTTGAGCATGAAAATTGGGCAAAAATGCCTGACCAGCTACCATTATCTATTCTCTACTAATCCCCTGAAACACATGATATGGCCTCCTGAAGAGAAGTCATGATGTTTACCAAGGTCCACAGGTTGTGGTGTCCCAAAGGGACCGATGGGCTGCATCCCAAATTGCTAAAATTAACTGAGCTAATAGGTATTTCCTAGCCCCAGGAGCAGGAAATCCAGATGAGCCATGGGAAACCTTGGAGAGAGAAATTCCTCCGATCAACATCAGGTAGATGGAGTCGCTGTGTGGTCACATGGTGACACTGCATCACACAGGAGTAAAGATTACAGTGTGGAATCTTACTCATGGTGTCTCAACCTGTATCCGAGGCCCTGCCCTGTTTGACAAACCATCGTTGAAACACACATCAGAATCATTGGAATGTATTTTTATTTCCTTCAATTTTTCTTCCTTCTTTCCTGAAGGCATTGAATCCTCGCTGGGGTACAGTTCCACAGGTGCCAGTAACCCTCTAGTACCTCATGCAAGTGCCCACTCTTCTTGCATGAGCCTCGATGGTGAGTGCTGGCAGGTTATTCAATTATGGAGGACATCACACCTGAGCCTGAGCAGATTTACCAGCAAGGGTCCTTGGAGAACGATAGGGAGCAGAAACCCCAGTTGATTATATTTTCTCCTCTCTAACTGCGGAAACCAATTGTAGTGCCCAAATGCCGCTCCATCTGGCTTTATTATTTGAACCGTCAGGGGGTACTCCAATGTCCCAACCTTCATCCCAGGCCTCTGCCCTCACTAATAAATCAGCATCAGAATACCGGTAACATCTGGGACAGATACAACAGTGTGTGTCAGCTTGGCGAATGGTAGTACCATTGTCTCTTGAGTCAGAAGGGAATTGGGTCTCAGTCCAGGACTTGAGCACATAACACTCCTTAGGACCATTAGGAACAGGAGGAGCCCATTCAGCTCCTCGAGCCCGCTCCGCCATTCAATTAGATCATGGCTGATCTGTACCTCAACTCCATTTACCCGCCTATGATTCATATTCCTTGATTACCTTACCTAACAAAAATCTATCGATCGCAGTCTTGAAAGCTCCAATTGTTCCAGTATCCAAGGCCTTTTGGGGGAGCGAATTCCAGATTTCTACTACTCTTTGTGTGAAAAAGTGCTTCCTCATTTTCCTCCTAAATGGTGTAGCTCTAATTTTAAGATTATGTCCCCTTGTTCTTGGTTCCCTCACCAGAAGAAGTAGTTTCTCTCTGTCTACAAATCCCTTTTAACATTTTAGATCATTCAGATCACCCATCAATCTTCTATACTCAGGGGAATACAAGCCAAGTTTATGCAACCAGTCACCATAATTTAACCGTCTAAGCCTCCAGTGAAATACATAGCGAGTGCTGCATTATCGGAGATGCCGTCATTCAGATGAGATATCAGACGAAGGCTCCATCCATCTGTTCAGATAGGCATTAAAGATCACCTGGTCCTATTTGAAGAAGACCAGGGGAGTTCTTCTGGTGCTCTGACCAAGAGTTATCTGTCAACCAAGACAGATTTAAGTGGTCATTTATCTCATTTGTTTTGTGGAACTTTACTTTGTACAAATTGGTTGTTGTGTTTAGCCACATAACAGTGAACAGTGACTACACTTCATAAGTAATTCATTGGCTATAAAGTTTTGGGATATTTTGAGGATGTGAAAAACACTGTATCAATGCAAGCTTTATCTTTTTAACAACCAGTGGGACAGGTTTTTAGAACTTCATTGCCAAAATCAGGTGGTAAAAAAACAATGAATGCTTTGGGACAACAATTAAAGGAACACAGATCATCATTACACTAGTAGTCCATAAGATGCAGTGTGAGATTGTAACTGATGCCATTAAAGTGATTTTTAAAAATTATTGCCATCGTTCCAAACCAAAATAGTCCATGTTGTAAGAGGCTAAAAACTTCAAATAGATACGTAGACAGTGTCCAAATTTTTAAAATTCAATTTCTTCCCCCTTCTCTGAAAGCATTGCCCTTTGAGAGGGTGGGATCACATGTGGTGGCAAGCCTTCACTTTCCTCAACCAAGTGCTCATTCGTCATGTAAGGAGGGCATCAGAGACAAGCTTGATCCTGTCCATCACTCAATGTCCAGAAGCAGGCAAGCCAGGCATTTTCCCTGCCCCTCCCCTCCTTCCTAATCCAGGGACAATCTCTGGCTGAGATCAAAGGGATCAAACCAGATACCTTCATGATGCCCGTGGCTCAGTATCGCATCAGACAGTGCTTTTAGTCACAAAGACATTAGTGGAGCTTTTGTGACCAAGGTATCACTGGCAGCATTGTGTGCCATTGGCAGTACGATTGGTGCCATGTTGCCTGAGCTTGCTTTGCTAACAGTCAGGAAAGTTATTGTAGAAAGTTCAGCAACTGATGTTCTTAACCCTCCACCATAATATTGCTTGTGCTCTGGAAGAGTGTTTGGAACAAAGATGCAGTGAGGTAACAGGTGAAAACAATAATTTCTTATGGTGAGTGATTAAATTGGAATGTAATTACCTTAATTACAGACACGACTGTGTCACGACAAAGCAATTGTGGAAAGCAACCTAAGGATTAAATGAATGAAAATCAGAATAATTTTGGAGGGAAGATGTGCAAACTGGAAATGACAGTGGGTCCTCACATTACATAGACATCCAAACCAATGAAAAATACTTCGAAAGAGTTAAATTAAGAGAACTGGTTGCATCAACTTGGCTTGTGTCCAATTCTGGCCTCTTGCGCATCCCCAATTTTAGCCACTCCGCCATTGGCAGCCGTACCTTCAGCTGCCTCGGCCCTAAGCTCTGGAATTTCCTCCCTAAACGTCTCTGCCTCTCTACCTCTCTTTGCTTCTTTATGATGCTTCTTAAAATCTACCTCTTTGACCAAGCTTTTGGTCACTTGTCCTAATATCTCCTTATGTGGCTCAGTGTCAAATTTTGTTTGTAAATCGCTCCTGTGAATTGCCTTGGGACGTTTTACTACATTAAAGGCGCTATATAAATGCAAGTTGTTGTTGTTGTCTTCCCTTGAGTTTAGAATGTCGAGGGGTGATCTAATCAAGGTATTTAAAATGATTAAGGGATTCAGTAGAGTAGATACAAAGAGACTATTCCCTCTGGTGGGGGAGTCCAGAACAAGAGGGCATAATTGTAAAATTAGAGCTAGGCCATTTAGAAGTGAAATCAGGAAGCACTTTTTCACACAAAGGATAGTGGAAATCTGATACTCTCTCCCCACACCTCCCCCCCTGCCTTTTCCTTGACTCTGTTCCTCCTTATTAATCTGTATATCTGTAACATCTTCCAGTTCTGATGGAAGTTTGTCGACCTGAAACGTTAATCTTACCTTCTTCCTCTCTCCACATATGCTGCCTGACCTGCTGAGTGTTTCCAGTATTTTTTGTTTTTATTCCACTGATTTGTACCCCTGGGCTGCAGGAGCTTTATAAAAATCATTTTAAATTACTGGCAGTTTCAAGAATTAAGGACTCTCCTGACACCATCAATGGCTGCTACCACTTAATAAAAGTGATGTTGTTCACACGCTTAAGCTTTGCTAATAACATTTCCAACCTCATCTCAAGGGTGCTGACCAGAGTCTTAAGACTGCAGTTAAGGTGAAGGATGAGCTTGTCGAAGTACAATTTTTGCCCTTCCTGTGGCTAAGACTAATGGGAAATGTGCTGAAAGTATGTTGGAGTTCAGTAGGTAGAGATGAACAGTTCTGCAAGAGCTCAGGCAATGCGAACCTTGACTGTAGGGAATCCAGCAATTCCAACTTGAACGCTTTAATGGCTTTAGATTTGGCATCCATTTGATTACCATCCTGTACAGTAATTGCGCACGGTCCAATCTGTTCGGATGATTATTAACCTCCGCTACTGGAAACCTTGATTGGGCAAAAAAAAACAGGGTCTCATAAAAGCATGTTTAAAACCCCTGTGGCATTCAGTTATAGAACCATCTGCTTTCCTAACCATTTGACATGCAATGGCCATTCAACGAATCTATTTAACTTCCTTCTTTTGGATGTTACATCAAACCAAGGCCCCCCCCCCCCCTCTCCTTTGCATATTCATATGGAATGTTAAAGGTCCCATGGCACTTTTCAAAGAAGAGCAAGGAGTTCTCCCAAGGATCACCTGTAAATATTGACACATGCCCAGGGACCCCCCACTGTAAATACACCCTGTTCAAAAAAGGGGAGAGGGATAAACCTGGCAACTACAGGCCAGTCAGCATAACGTTGTGGTGGAGAAACTTTTAGAGACACTATCCAGGACAAAATTAATTGGCACTTGGAAAAATATGGGTTAATAAATGAAAGCCAGCATGGATTTGTTAACGGCAAATCGTGTTTGACTAACTTGATTGAGTTCTTTGATGAAGTAACGCAGGGGGTTGATGAGGGTAATGCGGTTGATTACATAGAATTACATGAGTGTAATTATATAGAATGTACAAAACAGAAACAGGCCATTTGGTGCAACTGGTCCATGCCGGTGTTTATGCTCCACATGAGCCGCCTCCCACCCTACTTCATCTCATCCTATCAGCATATCCTTCTATTCTTTCTCCTTCATGTATTTATCTAGCTTCCCCTTAAATGCATCAACGGTTGATGTTGTGTATATGGACTTTCAAAAGGCATTTGATAAAGTACCACATAATAGACTTGTTAGCAAAATTAAAGCCCATGGGATTAAAAGGGCAATTGCTGAGTGGATAAGAAATTGGCTGAGGGAGAGAAAACAGAGAGTAGTGGTGAACAGTTTGTTTTTCAAACTGGAGGGAAGTGTGCAGTGGTATCCCCAGAGATCGGTATTGGGACCACTGCTCTTTTTGATATATATTAATGACCTGGACTTGGATATACAAGGCATAATTTCAATGTTTGCAGAGGACACAAAAGTCAGAAATGTAGTCAACAGTGAGGAGGATAGTAACAGACTTTAGAAGGACATAGGCTGGTGAAATGGGCAGACACATGGCAGATGAAATTTAACACAGAGAAATGTGAAATGATTCTTTTTCGTAGGAAGAATGAGGAGAGGCAATGTAAACTAAATGGTACAATTTTAAAGGGTGTGCAGGAACAGAGAGACCTGGGGGGTCTTTGAAGGTGTCAGGTCAAGTTGAGATCCTTGGCTTTATAAATAAGGGCATAGAGTACAAAAGCAAGGAAGTTATGCTAAACCTTTATAAAGCACTGGTTAAGCCCCAGTTGGAGTATTGTGTCCTATTCTGGGCACCACACTTTAGGAAGGATGTCCAGGCCCCGGAGATGATGCAGAGGAGATTTACTAGAATGGTACCAGGGATGAAAGACTTCAGTTACTTGGAGGGACAAGAGAATCTGAGGTTGCTCTCCTTAGAGCAGAGAATTGTAAACAATTTTACAACACCAAGTTATAGTCCAGCAATTTTATTTTAAATTCACAAGCTTTCGGAGGCTTCCTCCTTCATCAGGTGAACGATGTGAAAATGAAATCCTCGAAATGAAATCGCATTTATAATTCACAGAACAATGCTTGGTGAGTACAGACAGTTTTTTTCAGAGCAGAGAAGGTTAAGGGGAGATGTGATGGAGCTATTCAAAATCATGAAGGGTTTTGATAGAGTAAATAAGGAGAAACTGTTTACAGTGGCAGAATGGTCGGTAACCAGAGGTCACAGATTTAAGGTAATTGGCAAAAGAACCAGAAGCGACATGAGGAAAAAAAATTTTACGCAGCGAGTTGTTATGATCGGGAATGTACTGCCTGAAAGAGTGGTGGAAGCAGATTCAACCGGGAGAACTTCCCTGCGCTTCTTCAAAATAGAGCCGTCAGATCTTCTATGTCCACATGAGAGGGCAGACAGGGCCTTGGTTTAATGTTTCATCCAAAAGGCAGCAGCTCCTACAGTGCAACTGTTTCTCAATACTGCACTGGAGTGTCACTCTAGATTTTGTGCCCAACATTTCTTGGAGTGGTACTTGAACCCACAATCTTCTGACCTCAGAAGGGAGAGGACCACCCACTGAGCCACAGCTGATAGTGTTGTACATATACAATCTTTGAAGGTGGCAGGACAAATTGTAACATTGTACAACGTAACTGGTGCAGAATGGCTGCCTTATTTGCCCAAACAATAGTCACTGCACTCCTCTTTTCAACATAATAGGGTGCTTTTTAAATGCAAGAATTGTTCCTTTTATTTATTATTATTTAGGTTGAAAACATTCACCAGATTTAACGTTCCTGTTTTAAAATTTGTCTTCTTGAAACAACCTCTAATATCTTTTCACCTGACCCAGTTATAGGAGAGTGGCTGTACCTGACACTCGTGCTGCAACCAAGGGCAGATATCATAGGTATTTATTGCTATAAACAAAGAATAAATCAATCGCACCAAGGTCAACTCAGCCAGTGAAGGAAGGGAAGGGAATAGGAAAGCTAGTTGATAATACGCTTCCATCTGAAATTCCAAAAGGTAACAGTTTCGAAGACGGCCTGATTTTATTAATTGCCTTGTTGGTAGCGAGGAGTAAGTGAAAAGAAGGAAGTGCAATAGGAAAGAACAGGAAAGAACTGACTGATAGAAAAGCACACAAATTGAAACCAAACTTATGCAGATGCAGTGAATGGAGCAATCATTGTATAGTCCCAAGCTAGTCACAGTAACAGCTGTCAGTGCCTCTCTTCCCCTGGGCTCTGCATCAAGGGCTGGCGTTCAGCCAAGATTTTTAGTATTCTAAACGGAAATGGGAAAGGACAAGAGGGTTCTGACATTTGATTTTTGATAGATTACAATGGGCATATATTCGATTTGCATTACTGTCAATTTCAATTGAACTGTTAATTTCATGTAAGTATTAGTGTTTAACTTCTTCTGTTTTTCCAAATTTTGCAATGTGCCCATTACCTGAGATGATGCTTCCCCTCCAGATTCCATCAGCTCTCCCTCTGCCCCAGGAGATTAAAGTGCATGCATCACAAGTACAATGAGAACACCAGAAAAATATTAAAAAGGAAAGCAGACACGGTACATCGAGCATAATATTGAAACTACCAAATTCAAATAGTAGCCAAGCAACATTAACCCATATCACAACAATCTTTAAATTGGTTTTTCATGCATTCTGTACTCAGTAAGATATTTCAAGCACCCAGCGTCAGTATGAAGTGCACCCAAATAAATCACTGTTAGATGCAGAGTAAAACTCTAGGAACAGGAGCAGGCCATTCAGCCCCTCAAGCTTATTGTGCCATTCAATTAGGTCATGGCTGATCTGTAACTTAAATCCTTAGTTCAATACCTGTTAATACCGTTCCCGAACAGAAATCTAGCAATCTCAGTTCTGAAATTTTCAATTGACCCCCAGCCTCAACAGCTTTTTGGGGGAAGAGAGTTCCAGATTTCCACTGCCCTTTGTGTGAAGAAGTGCTTCCTGACATCACCCCTGAATGGCCTGGCTCTAATTGTAAGGTTATGCCCCCTTGTTCTGGACTCCCCCCACCAGAGGAAATTGTTTCTCCCAACATTAGAAGAGCACCCCTTCTGCATCAGTGTGATGCTTTCTATTTACAACATCAGCTATCCTGTACTCTCTCTGAGTAAGACTGCCAATGTAGCAGCAATCTGCAGGGCAGTTTAGTGCTGGGGACAAGTAGGAGCTGGATTGAGAGTGCCCAAACTCATTTCACATAGGACCCTTATAGTCAACAGACAGAGGGATTTTCATCAGACTGAGCAGGATTTAGGCTCGGGGCTTAAAGGGTTAAATTATGAGGACAGTTTACATAAACTTGAGTTGTATTCCCTTGAGTTTAGAAGGTTGAGGGGTGATGTAGTTGAGGTGTTTAAAATGAGAAATGGATTTGATAGGGTAGAAAGAGAGAAACTATTTCCTCTGGTGGGGGAGTCCAGAACAAGGGAGCATAACCTTAAAATGTGGAAATATGGAATGCTCTCCCCAAAAAGGCTGTGGATGCTGGAGGCCAATTGAAATTTTCGAGATTGAGATCGATAGATTTTTGTTGGGTGAGGGTATCAAGGGATATGGAGCAAAAGCGGGTAAATGGAGTTGTGGTACAGATCAGCCATGATCTAATTGAATGGCGGAACAGGTTTGAGGGGCTGAATGGCCTATTCTCGTTCCTATGTTCCTAAGTCTGATGGACTGCACCACCCATGTCTCTAACAGTGCTGAACATTTAAAATCTTTTTTTGGGGAAACCTCTGGCTCCAGTCATGAGATTGGTTGAGATGCCAAAACAGCTACTTGCTGGAAGAATACAGGTGCTATCATGATACATTTACCATGTCACGGTTTCGTTTTTCATGTGTAAGCCCAGACAGTAAGTGCTGGCAGACCATTTGACCATATGGAGCATCACAGCCAAGCCTGATTCTGTCCTCACCTTACCTCCACACGAGCACCTTTCCCAGCAGGAGTCAATGGACGCTAAACAGAAGCAGGAACCCAGGCTGAATTTTCCTTTCCCTAGCCCAGGGCACTGAATCAAATTGTAGCACCCCCAAATGATGCCCATTTAACTCAGCCTTAACCAAGGGTCAGACCAAGGGCCTCCTGGTCTCCATGGCTGAGGACAACACCACACAATGCATTTATCTACAGAACCACAGGGGGAGCTATTGAGCAGTTGCTGGGATCTGGATATTTGATGAACAGACATAAGAGGTCTGATTCTGCAATCGGATGACCCCTGGTGAGAAGTGATGCTCGTAGGAAGTGTGGTTGAGGAAGTACCATCCATTATCACGTGCCTGTGATTTCCTGAACCATTCCCCTTGCTAGTGCCTGACCATGGAATCAGCGCTAAGATCTTAAATGGATGCAGGTTGGAGTGCCAACACGTGGAGTCACAGTAGATTGAAGTGCCTTTTTGCCTGGGATTGTCATCTCCCGGAATTAAAGATTAATCTCCTGGACACTGCTGCGAGCAACACCAGAAACAAAAATCATAGGAGCATTTAAAAAATGGTGCGTTTTGTTCATTTTCTTTGAATACTTTCATTTATTGATTATAACAATATTGGAGTTGGGAAAAAAGGCAGTTTGACTGTGGGGCAGCTGGAGGTGGGAGGTCATGTGATGAAATGTCCAGGAATACGTACAACCAGAGTTGGCAACCCTATTCGTGCCTGTGATTCTCCCTTCCCCATCCCATCTTGAGCTCCCAATCTCAGCTGTATTACTATGGGATGCTACTGAGGAGAGGCCCAGAGACAGGCACTTTCCCCAAAAGAGGGAAGGTACGTCAAAAGTAAAGGCACTTTTACTTTATAATATTTTGGCACTGTTATTTATTATGAGCTGGTGGAGCTGCACGAATGACAGCAAAATATAAAAAGGTAATGATTTTCCAATGGCATCAGATACTATGAAAAAATGTAATCCCAATCATTGTATGATAAAAAATGTGTCAACTTCAATGTTACCAAAAATATTGGTTTGGAAATATATGTAAGTTGAAAAAAAATACAAGTGTATGAGAGATTAGATAGGGCATGAATTATTCATCATTGTTACATCAAAGTGAGGAGAAATCCCATCATATTTCTCGTTGTCAGTATCTTCCTCCACCTGCTGAGAAGCAGCTCTGATGCAGTGCTGAGGCTAACAAGACATACTTTGATGCACTTTGTAAATGTGCTAATGTTCTATGGCAGGAGTCCACAGGAGAGATTGTTGCCTCTGTGTCTTTATGACATGATGTAGTGGCCCAAAGATGTTGTGACTACCCAGGATTTTTTTTTTAAAGTTTCTCTCTTTTTTTCTATTATTATTTTTTTCTTCACCCTTTCCTCTCCTGAAAGCATTGAATTCCTGCTGGGGTGCATTTCCATGGACACCAAGCACCCACTGGTGTGTGATCATCAGGTGAGTCCAGACAGTGAGTGTAGGGGATCACAGCCAAGTCCAATCCTGTCCTCACACAATGCCCACATGTGTACTTTCAATAGAGGTCATTGGACAGCAATCAGGAGCAGGAACCTTGGTCACTTCAACCCTCTCCAACCCAGGGTCACTGAGGCCAGTTGTGCAGTCCTCACCATTGCCCTTCCTTACATCAGCTAACAACACAGACAAGGGAACCCTGGATCTGGCTGATCCCTATGGCTCAGTGCTAAACCAGGTGCTGCATAATAAAAGTGTTGTTTTTGGGATGTGGGTTACACTGATAAAGTTGCATTTTTTCTATTGTCCATCCCTAGTTGCCCTGAGAAGATGCTGGTGGGCATTCTCCTTCAATGGCAGCTCCCACAATGCTATTAGGTAGGGAATTCCAGGATATTCCAAGGAACAGGGTTATACTTCCAAGACAGATGGTATGTGACTTGGTGGGGAACTTGGAGGTGATGGTGTTCATTGTTGCACGACATTGCTGCCCTTGTCCTTTTGGGCGGTAGAGGTCACAGGGGAAGGAGATGCTGTCTAAGCAGTAGAGGCAAAAACCCTGGAATTATTTAAGGAACAATTCCATGCCACAATGGGGGCAGTTTAGGATCTTTCTGGAAGGATGAATTAAGATGAGCCCACTGGCGTTCTTCATCTGTCATCATCGTGAAATCTAAAGCCCTTTACAATATCTGGTACCTGAAGCTCATCACAGTGGGGTCTTTTTGCTGTAAGGATTGTCAGCATGAGCCTCTCTTAATTGGCTCGCTTGAGAAAGTCAATGCATAACTGAACTGTACAGTTGTAAACAATTTTACAACACCAAGTTATAGTCCAGCAATTTTATTTTAAATTCACAAGCTTTCGGAGGCTTCCTCCTTCCTCAGGTGAACGTTCATAGTCCAGCAAAATAAAATTGCTGGACTATAACTTGGTGTTGTAAAATTGTTTACAATTGTCAACCCCAGTCCATCACCGGCATCTCCACATCATGAACTGTACAGAACAGGAGGGTACATTTTCCGCCTAGCGATTTGGACCATGTTCCTCTGTGCGTTATTTTTAGGCAGGCGTGAAAATAATTTATTTTAAGGACGAAAAACCTTAGCTGTGCGGGGATGAAGGAATCCCGTTAGTTTAATGGGTGATTAAAATTCACGACAATCAAGGGACTTTCCCCCCAGCGTCACACAGCAAGGCTGATGAGAAACTCTACAGCTCGGAATGGGTGAAACGATGTAATTGAAAAAGCGAGTGCCATTTGTAGATCAGTCACAGCAGTCAGAGCTCTTCCCCTGTTCAAAGGCGCACTCTGAAGAGTCTCCTTTAGCTCTTGTGTTACCTTTAGCCTCGCCGTTACCCTGGTTAAAAAACCTTTTTTTTTTACGATGTGCTTAAAAATAGGAAGTAAGAGAATTAACGAGTCCTTTCATGCATCTCCTCCACATGCCACAGCCCGAGGTAATGTTCTCTGCATGGTCGGGAGAAGGAAGGGAACAGTCCAATCTGGTCTTCTTTAGAAATCAAATCACTTCAGCCCCATGATTTTCAAATTGCAGCTTTGCTCTGGCACTATTATGAGGCGTTATTATCTTGTGTTGAAAGTAACATTTGCTGATAGGGATGAAAAAAATGACTATGCGCAGTCAAGTCCCTCCCAACCTAGCTCCTTTTTCAATATAAAATAAAAACAGAAAACGCTGGAAATATTCAGCAAGTCAGACAGCATCTGTGGAGAAAGAAACAGAGTTAAGGTTTCAGGTCGATGACCCTTCCTTCTGTTTCTCCACAGATGCTGCCTGACTTGCTGAGTATTTCCAGCATTTTCTGTTCTTATTTCAGATTTCCAGCATCTGCTATATTTTGCTTTTGATTTAGTTCCTTCTTTAATCTGTGCTTTGTTAGTGTAGCTTGCATTTATTATTCTAAGGTTATAATTCGCCCTCCAATATTCTCCTCTTCTCTCCTAAAGACCCTTGGCTGGGCCACAATTACAAATGATGCGGAGATGCCGGTGATGGACTGGGGTGGACAAATGTAAGGAATCTTACAACACCAGGTTATAGTCCAACAGTTTTATTTGAAAATCACAAGCTTTCGGAGGCTTTCTCCTTCGTCAGGTGAGCGAAGGAGACGAAGGAGAAAGCCTCCGAATGCTTGTGATTTTCAAATAAAACTGTTGGACTATAACCTGGTGTTGTAAGATTCCTTACACAATTACAAAGGCAGTCACCACTCTCTGACACCTTGTCTGAGTGACATCACTCGGCCTTGAAATTACACTGTGCAAGTCCCACCCCAGAGATTCGAGCACATAATCCAGGCTGACACTCCAGAGCAGTACTGAGGGAGTGCTGCACTGTCGGAGGTGCCGTCTGTCGGATGAGATGTTAAACCAAGACCCCGTCTGTGCGCTCAGGTGGGTGTAAAAGATCCCACGGCACTATTTCGAAAAAGTGCAGGGGAGTTCTCCCCGGTGTCCTGGCCAATATTTATCCTTCAACCAGCATCACTTTAATACAAAGATTATCTGGTCATTATCATGTTGCTGTTTGTGGGACCTTGCTATGTGTAAATTGGCTGCCGTGTTTCCTACATTACAACAGTGACTACATGTCATTGGATGTGAAGTGCTTTGGGACAGCATGAGGTTGTGAAAGGTGCTATATAAATGCAAGTTCTTTCTTCTTGAAGAAATTGCCAGGCATGTCACCTTGGACCCAACTCAATCTCAAAGGAACCCTGCTTATTTGGGAAGTTTGGAGGTGAAGAAATCATCAAGGAGAGCCTTTGAAAAGTCAAACTTGAGGTTCATAAAGACATGGATTAGGGTTTCAGCAGCAATGGGGAGAGGTAGAAGTGTAAGTGTGCAAGGCTCTAGAGATGGAAGAATATAATCTTAGCAACACACTGGATATGGGGTAAAAAATTCAGCAGACGGTTGAACAGGACTCCAAGGTTGGCAGCGCTAAATTCAGCCTGAGAGGTCAAGGAGGTTGATAAAGTCAAAGCCAGAGCCTCTTAGATGCTGGAATGAACCAAAGCTGAAGTAAGTTTCAGCTTATTACTAAGAGGGAGAGTGGGTCAGGTTTTATTGCCCTGTGCCTGTGCCTTATTCCTAACCCATCCCAACAAGGGAGGACCAACCATGTTTTTTCACCCCTCTCCCCATTCATGAAACCACCTTACAATATACAATGTCTCAAATAGTAGGCGATGGCGCTGAAAACTTAAGACATTGATTCTTGTTCCAACACTAAGGTATACATTTTCCCAAGTATGGATACTAAATCCCAATGCCATCAGCACCTGGACTCCAACTCATGACCAACAAGATTCGAATGAAGCAAACACATTGGTGAACATACCATGAGGTCAGCAACATTGATGTACCCTGATTGATTATTCTGGAGATTAATGAATACCCACGAGTGATTACAAGACAATAATCTCGCTGAGGAGTGATGACAATATCATAAATTGTGAGAACAGACAGCGAGTGATTTATCGCTGTATTCAGAGAGTGCTGACTTGCAATCATTCCCACATGTCTACCTTTCACTTCTAGGACCCAGGTTCATAATCCAGCCTCACCTCATAAAATGAAAGTCTCCTGTGTGAAATGAATTGGACAGGTCCTAGTGGGGGCACTGGCACTCAGGAGTGGCGTTTGCCTTGTGGGGGCGGGGGAGGCATGCAAAAGTTCGATTTGGGGCCCCTACATTTTACTAGACAATGATACTCAATATTACCTACTTAATCTGGTGTCAAACCTGAACATGTACAATTGTGAAAATGCATGTTTGCAATAGGTAATGTGAAAATGGTTGACATTTTACTGGGTTCTCGCGGGGCCCCATTCAGTTGCATGGTCCTAATGCCACCCCTGCTGGCACCGATCAGCAATGTCACTCAAACAGAAGGGTTGGTGTGGAAAATGGGGAACATGCCTGACTGGTGCAGTAGAGAGAGCTCTTCTGAGGTTGGGGCGGAGGTGGGTTGCTGGGGCAGATTGCGGGAGCTTCACTCTGCATCTAACCTGTGCTGTACCTGGCCTGGGAGTGCTTGATGCTGACATTACATGCCTGAAATGGCAAATATTCCAATTACCCAGCACTAACATCCCTCACTTTGATGAATATATTTTCTACAGAACGAGGCCTGTCTAGAGGGTTTGGACAATAATGTGTAATGATAGCAGAGGCGGAGAGGTATATTTTTTACTCTCCTGTCCTAAAGACGCCGACTCTTACTGGAGCACAATCCAAAAGGCACCAGCAAACCCTCCAGCATCTCGCCAAAGAGGCCACTCTTCATGTGTGACCCTAGATAGTGAGGGTTGTCAGACTGTAGAAGACATCACAACCAAGTCTGAACCTGTTATCATTTGATAGGTACTGTCAGGCAGGGGGAAGGAGCAGGATTTCTCCCTCTCCTAGGCCCAGTCAGTAGTTAGGCTGCTAACAGTTGGCCTCATAGCAAAGATGCTTATACCTATCAGCCATATCCTGAAATGAGTTTGCTACTTTGGAATCATTCCCTAGTATATATAATATAAAATGTTTTAACTTAATGAGAGGAATTTTGGTCAATATTTATTTTTGCCATCAGTGAGTTTTGTGACTTTAGTGCCTGGTAATGATTACACAACAGGATTAAAAATTGTTATATCATCAATGCCAGTTTATCAAAATGATAATCTGCAATTGATTCCTTGGAAATAAATCTTTGCTGATTGTATATTATATTCAGTGTTTGATTATCAAACTATCTGTCTCTGTGTTGATCTGTTTATTCCTCTTGCTGTGTGTCTCCTGTCCCTATGTTACTCTTTCTTTCAGTCTCTGTCTCTCTGTGCACGCTGTTCTCAATACTTTAACATCATTCCATGGCGCTGAGTGCTTGCCTACAATTTTATTAACACTTGGCGTATTAGCTTTTCATTCTAAAAATGGATGATTAATATCTGCTGCCTAGTAGTTTACAGATGAGTAAATGTTTTCAGATTAAAATGGATTGACGCACTCACTAAAGTCCTTTTTGCCGAGTTTCACTTCTCCAAGCAGAGCTCAGTGCATGAATAAAATTAAACACCTCAAGGTGAATAAGACAAACCATAAATCTTTTTCTTTTTCTTTTAAGTCCCGTGTCAGTAGTCTCAGTTTAACAGATCATCGTAATCTATTTTTATTTCAGGAAGATCTCATTAGCATCCATGCTTTTGTTACCTCCAGACGCAACTATTCCACTGCTCTCCTGGCCAGCCTCCTATCTTCCATCCTCCGTAAACTTGAGCTCGTTCAAAACTCTGCTGTCTGTATCCTAACTTGCACCAAGTCCCGTTTGCCCATCACCCCTGTGCTCGTTGACCTACATTGGCTCCCGGTCCAGCAATGCCTCAAATTTAAAATTCTCATCCTTGTGTTTAAATCCCTCCATGGCCTCACCCCTCCCTTTCCCTGATACGTCCACCAGCACCACATCCCTCCAAGAAATCTGCGTTCCTCCAATTCTGGCCTCATCCATCCCCGATTCCCTTCGCCCCACCATTGGCGGCCGTGCCTTCAGCTGCCTAGGCCCCAAGCTCTAGAATTCCCTCCCTAAACCTCTCCACCTCTCTCTCCTCCTTTAAGATGCTCCTTAAAACCTACCTCTTTGACCAAGCTTTTGTTCACCTGTCCTAATATCTCTTTATGTGGCTCGGTGTCAAATTTTGTTTGATAATCGCTCCTGTGAAGCACCTTGGGACATTTTACTACATTAAAGGTGTTAAATAAATGCAAGTTGTTGTTGTTGTTAAGCTGTCCATGAAGATCTGGCAATGGGTTTGTTAGTCTAGAGTAATTGGAGTCGATTTTAACTCCTGGGCGGGAATGCGGCCTAGCGAGCGGCTGGCCCAAGGGCGAGGGGCAGTGTGAAGGCCCAGCTGATTTTTGGGCCCAGGCCTCATTAACATGCTGCTTGCTGACCTCCTGACCAAAATGGCCAGGAAGTCAGTGGGAGGCAGCTGCCCGTGCTGTTAAAATTGGGCGGCAGGACGTCGCCGTTATCGATCAAAAAGGATGGTCCCCCGTACTAAGGTAAGTGATCAGGAGGGGAGGTCAGGAGGGGATTGCGGTCGGGAGAGGGGGAGGGAAACCCGGGGAGGGGAGGCTTCCTCATAAGGCCTGGAGAGCACTTAAAATTACAATCGATAGGATCAGTGCGGGAGGCCAGCAGGCAAGTGTCCTGCTCCATTTTAAGTGCCCCAATGACTAGAATCATACAGCACTGAAGGAGGCCATTTGGCCCATCGTGCCTGTGCTGGCTCTTTGAAAGAGCTACCAATTAGTCCCACTCCCCTGCCCTTTCCCCATAGCCCTGCAAATGTTTCCCCTTTGACTAGTTTGGTCACTCCTTAGTTATGAAGGTGGTAAACCATCAACATCAGGAATTTTTTGTGGAAACCATCATCCGGGACAAATCCCTATCAGCAGGCCACCCGGTTGAATGTTTTTTTTTAGATCACCTAAGATTGAGCAGGAGCTGGCAGCTTCGATAAGATGGGTTAGAGGATGTCTTATTTCTGGGATGACAGTATCCCTACAAGATGTGGAGTCAGCAGAGTTTTTCTAGTATTTATTTCCCGATTTAATGTTTCGTCTGGCAAAATCCTGTGTACAGAACTGTATAATAGAACTGTAACTATATAGGTGGACTAGAAAGGGGGGAGGGTTATAATTTTGTTCCTTTCCTGAGGATATATGGGAGCTTAATCTAACTCTTTGCCTGAGAGGAACATGAGAAAAGCAGCAGGCCTGGCGGCAGCTGTGGCTCAGTGGGTAGCACTCTCGCCTCTGAGTCAGAAGGTTGTGGATTTAAATCCCACTCCAGAGACTTTAGCACAAAATCTAGGTCGACGCTCCAGTGGAGTACCAAGAGAGTGCTGCACTGTCGGAGGTGCCGACTTTTGCATGATCCGTTAAACCGAGGCCCCGTCTGCCCTCTGAGGTGGATGTAAAAGATCCCATGGCGCTATTTCGAAGATTACGTTACAAGAGTAATATAAAAGTACTTCATTGGCTGTAAATCGCTTTGGGGAATCCTGAGGTCATGAAAGGCACTGTATAAATGCAAGTCTTTCTTTCATTCAGCCCCTCGTGCTATTCAATTTGATCATGGCTGATCTGTACCTCAACTCCATTTACCTGCATATCGATCGCAGTCTTGAAAATTTAAATTGACCCAGCATCCACAGCTTTTTGGGGGAAGGAGTTCCAGATTTCCACATCCCTTTGTGTGAAAATGTTTTCCCTGATTTCACTCCTAAATGGTCTAGCTCTAATTTTAAGATTATGCGGTCTTGTTCTAGATTCACCCGTGAGGAAATAGTTTCTCTTTATCTACTCCATTGAATTCTTTTTATCATTTTAAACACCTTGATTACATCACCACTCAACCTTCTATACTCAAATGAATACAAGACATATCTTTGCAACCTGTCCTCATAATTTAACCCTCAAGCCCTGGTGTCATTCTGATGAATCTAGAGATAGGTCAAATCATTTTTGGAGGACACAATTTCTCATTTCATTTTATGGAATCTTGATCCTCCTGCCTCCAGGCCAGAATTTCCATTCCTGAGTGCAACTGTTTAAAGTTTTTCTTTGTATTTAAGACCCCCGTTACTAGTTAAATTTCACTAACAAATACAGAAATTCTCTTGTTTACTAAGCACACTAACTCAACAGCGCCAGGAAAGAGCAGTCAGGAACAACTAAACATTAACGATACAAAACTACACCAAAATAATCCAATTATATGTTTTTTTTATTTATTTTGTAAATTAAAATGAGTTCGATCGCAATCAGAGTCCACTGGAACTGGACCTTTGGGAGTGCCCGGTCTGGGAGGAGGAAGGAGTGGAAGGAAGACGCGCGTCGGAGGAGTTAGTAAACAATATCATTTAATATCTCCCATTTGGATGGAAACTTTGGCCTTGGCAGAGCCTAACTTTGGCTACTGCTCTGAGTGGAGACAAGTGCACTGCACATACATTTCCTTTGGATTCCGAACTTGTTGGCACTGCTGGGAGTGTGGGAAATGGAAATGGAAAAGCGATGGAGTAGGAAGGATTTTATTTATTTTTCTGATGTTGCACTTCAGTTCTCGTGTCAAGATAATTTATGGGTAGCTATCTGTTGCAACTATCCCACAGGCCTGCATTACCCAATAGTGCTGTCATACTGTGCAAAATGGAAAATGTTTGATTATTTCCAGACTTGCCACTCCTCACCTTGACGAATACAATACTGCGCAGTACACACACAGTGTACAAATATACTGATACACACACATCCACACTGACTTACATGCCCACACACACATCCACACTGTTTGCTGAGAGATAAACGTTGGCTAGGACACTTGGAGAACATCCTGCTCTTCTTTGAATAGTATCATGGGTTCTTTAAAAGCCACCTAATCAATCAGACAAGGTTTGGTTGAATATCTCTGAAGGAAGGCTCGTCCAACAATGCAGCACTCCCTCAGTGCAGCACTGAAGCATCAACCTGGATTATATGATCTGGTTCTCAAATGGGGCTTGAACTCACAACTTGACTCAGAGGCAAGACTGCTACCACTGGAAGAAAAATTTGAAAGGACAAAGGAATGGCACAATTTCAAAATTTGCAGATGACACAAAATTTGGAAGGGTAGTGAACAGCGAGGAGGATAGTGATAGACTTCAAGAGGACATAGACAGGCTAGTGGAATGGGCGGACACGTGGCAGATGAAATTTAACGCAGAGAAGTGCGAATGATAAATTTTCATAGGAAGAATGAGGAGAGGCAATATAATCTCAAGGGGTACAATTCTCAAGGAGGTACGGAACAGAGAGACCTGAGGGGTATGTGTGCACAAATCGCTGGAGCTGGCAGGGCAGGTTGAGAAAGCAGTTAAAAAAGCATATGGGCTCCTGGGCTTTATAAATAGAGGCATGAAGTAGAAAAGTAAGGAAGTTATGATGAACCTTTATAAAACACTGGTTCGGCCACAACTGGAGTATTGTGTCCAATTCTGAGCACCGCACTTTAGGAAGGATGTGAAGGCCTTAGAGAGGGTGCAGAAAAGGTTTACTAGAATCGTTCCAGGGATGAGGGACTTCAGTTATGTGGATAGACTGGAGATGCTGGGGTTGTTCTCCTTAAAGCAGAGAAGGTTGAGAGGAGATTTGATAGAGGTGCTCAAAATCATGAGGGGCCTAGACACAGTAGATAGAGAGAAGCTGTTCCCATTGGCAGAAGGGTCGAGAACCAGAGGACACAGATTTAAGGTAATTGGCAAAAGAACCAAAGGCGACATGAGGAAAATCTTTTTTGTGCAGCGAGTGGTTATGATCTGGAATGCACTGCCTGAAAGGGTAGTGGAGGCGGATTCAATTGTGGCTTTCAAAAGAGAATTGGATAAATACTTGAAAGAACAAAATCTGCAGGGCTATGGGGAAAGTGCGGGGGAGTGGGACTAGCTGGATTGCTCTTGCAGAGAGCCGGCACGGGCTCGATGGGGCCAAATGGCCTCCTTCTGTGCTCTAACCATTCTATGATTCTATGAACTAAATGGATAGTTCTTTCAGAGATCCAGTCCAGGCACAATGGGCCAAATGGCCTCCTTCTGTGCAGTAAAATTTTACGGTTATGTCCTCGGGAATTTTCTTGTGCGTTCTCCCGATCGGCCCCCGTAACTTTTCACACCGCGAGGAAGTTCCCAGCCATAGATTCTAAAACCGGAAAATTCCGGAACTGTACATGAGGTCAATAGCACCTTAAAGAGAAAGATAACGGGGGGAATTTTACTCCCACCCCCGCCCAACGGAAACCAGGTGGGGGAGGACGGTTAAAATGGAGCTGGGGATTTACTAACTCCATTCCTGTCCTGATCTGGCCGGCGGCAATTTTAAATTGCAGGCAGCAAGGGCACCCACCTGAAGCTGACGGGGTCCTTTTTAAATATGCATATTGGGTCCGTTGTTGTCATCGGGGCCCGACTGCTATATTTACCTAAGGGAGCAGTGGTGGCCAAACCTGCCAGGAACAGGAACCAGAAGAGGCCCAGATTCTCCTCCCCGGGCCCTTGCAGCCACTCCCCTTGTGCCGGGGACCGTTTCCATGAAACGGGGCGGCCGTTTCCCGGCCCTTTTGGTCAGGAAGCCAGCATGATGCAGGCTAACAAGGCCCGGCCGTTAAAATCAGCCAAGCTTCCCTTGCTGCCACTCCCAGACAGGCCGACAACTCGCTAGACCGTGTTCCCAACCATGAGATAAAATCAACCTCAACATTTAATCAGAATTTTTTTTTCAAGTGTTTTGATTTTTTTTTGTGGCTGAAAAATACATCGATTCAAAAAGAAGTGCATTGTGGTCTCAGGAAACAAATTTAAAAGCTGACTGTTTTGTTCCACTTCAGGCACCGCATAAAATACTTTTCAAACAGTGTGCTTTACAGACGCTTCAGTTCACATCATTGAAGTAGCTTGAAATGTACGGCCCAGAGGGTGCGATCAGCTGCCAATCTCTTAAATCTCTCTCCTGCTTCACTTTCTTTCTCCTGCACTACCATTCTCTCTTTCTCTTTAACTCCTTCCGCTTCTTTCTTGTCCTTCTTTCTCTACTCTACTCTTCCATTTATCGTTCCTTCTCTCTCTGCTTCTCGTCCCCATTACTCTGCCATTTTTTATCTTTCTCCCTACATTTACCCCATCCTTCTCGCTCACCCTTTATTTCCCATTTTTCTTTGCCCTTTGCTTTCTCCTTTAGAATCATAGAATCATAGAAGTTTACAACATGGAAATAGACCCTTCGGCCCAACATGTCCATATCGCCCAGTTTATACCACTAAGCTAGTCCCAATTGCCTGCACTTGGCCCATATCCCTCGATACCCATCTTACCCATGTAACTGTCCAAATGCTTTTTAAAAGACAAAATTGTACCCGCCTCTACTACTGCCTCTGGCAGCTCGTTCCAGACACTCACCACCCTTTGAGTGAAAAAATTTCCCCTCTGGACCCTTTTGCCTCCTTTCTATCTTTCTGTCCATGTCTTCATTTTCTCTGACTTCCTCTCTCACTCATGAGGGGTCTGGACAGAGCAGCAAGAGAGAAACTCTTCCCGTTGGCGGAAGGATCGAGAACATAAGGACACAGATTTAAGGTGATTGGCAAAAGAACCAAAGGCGACATGAGGAAAAACTTTTTTTACACAGCGAGTGGTTGTGATCTGGAGTGCGCTGCCTGAAAGGGTGGTGGAGGCAGATTCAATCATGGCTTTCAAAAAGGCGTTGGATGAGTACTTGAAGGGAAAAAATCTGCAGAGGTACGGGGGAAGGGTGGGGGAGTGGGACTAACTGGATTGCTCTTGCAGAGAACGAGCACGGGCTCGAAGGGCCGAATGGCCTCCTTCTGTGCTGTAACCATCCTATGATTCTCTCTTTACGTATGCTTCTTTGCATATATTTCTTTATCTTTCCATCTTCTAAGCATTAACGTGGGTGGGTTAGTGTATATTATCCCACTCTGCCACTTTATCCCACTTGCACTTGACTTGTACAATGGAAGGAACATAGGGTCATTCGGTCCCATGAACTTGTTCTGCCATTCAACTAGATCATGGCTGATCTGTATCTTAACTCCATCTACCCGCCTTGGTTCCGTAACCCTTAATACCCTTGCCTAATAAAAATCTATCAATCTCAGTTTTGAAATTTTCAATTGACCCCCAGCCTCTACAACTTTTTGGGGAGAGAGTTTCAGATTTCTACTACCCTTTGTGTAAAGAAGTGTTTCCTGACATCACCCCTAAACAGCCTTGCTCTAATTTTAAGGTTATGCCCCCTTGTTCTGGACGCCCCCACCAGAGAAAATAGTTTCTCTCTATCTACCCTATCAAATCCTTTAATCATCTTAAACACCTTAATTAGAACACCCCTTAATCTTCTATACTCAAGGGAATACAAACCTAGTCCATGCAACTTGGCCTCATAATTTAACCCTTTTAGCCCAAGTATCATTCTGGTGAATCTACGCTGCACCCCCTCCAAGGCCAATATATCCTTCCTGAAGTGCGGTGCCCAGAATTGAATGCAGTATCTCCAGATAGGGTTTAACCACAGCTTTATACAACTGTAACATAACTTTCACCCTTTTGTATTCCAGCCCCCTCGAGATAAAGACCAACGTTCCATTAGCCTTTTTAAGAGTCACAGCCAAATGTAATAAGCAATATGGAAAAGGTAGATGCAAAAATAAATTACTTGAAACTAAATCACAAGAGTAGGACAAGAGGGTACATGTTCAAACGAGCAAAATATAAATATAGAACTGATGTTGGGACGCTGTTTGCAGAAGGAGAGATCGACACACGGTGTGGACATAGGTAGAGTGATGGAGGCAAAAACTGTGGAATCATTTAAGAAACGATTGGATACCATGATAAGAGTATTGTCGGGTCTTTCTGGATCAATGAGCCAAGTTGGGCTGAACGACTTTCCTCACCCACATTTATCCAGACACTGACATTGTGCAGTCAAATATAGGCAGTGCAGAGTTATTTGCTGGAACAGTGCTTCAGAGTAAACCTCAAACTCGTTGCTGTCGAAAGCAGATACACAACAAGCCTGTACCTCTCCTGTCGATTCGTGCAGCAAAGGAAAGCTGAGGCTGGACAGTCACCAACGCACAATGTATCAACTGAATATAGGCAGCCCTCACTATAACCCCTGGGAGGTTTCATTCAATTCAGGTCATCCTGATGAGCAATGAATGCAATCTCTTCGGGGCCTGTAGTACGAATGGAAATATTTGTTTTTTTCTTTTCTTTTGTTCTCTCTGCCTCTTTCTTTCATTTTAAGCTCTGAGTATTGAAGCAGCATCTCTATAGCCGACGGCTCACGGTTGACAAGGTCAGCTGCATCTTATATTTACTAAAAATGTTCATCTCATCCTTTTTCTCTAAAGGAGCAGGAGCCGTGCACAATGGCAACCCTGTGACAATGGGGATCTTGCATGCTTATGTGTCTTGGACCACAAAGCTCACTTAATTCCAAAAGCTTTACTGCTGGAGTGGAAAGTAATGCTTAGAAACTGGAAATCCTAGACAGACATGAACTTTCAAACTCTGGCTTACCGATATGAAGAATGAAATGAGAATGGTTAGACTAAACCATGGAAGGGATTTGTGTGGAAAAACATGCCAACACTTTCTTTAAATTGGGGAATGTTGGCATCGCAGGTTCAGATGCACTAGGGCACTGGTGCCACCTATGGCTTGTGGGCAATGTGAAACTCCCAAGCTCTGGCAATCCATCCCTTGAAGCCCAGCCAGCTCAGTCCTATTAGTGCTTATATTTCTGGTCTGTGTTGTTTGTTATGGCCCTGAAGTTTTGGAAAGGACTGTTCTTAGTGATGTTGCCTCGATAGGTGGATAAGAACATAAGAACATAAGAAATAGGAGCAGGAGTAGGCCAATCGGCCCCTCGAGCCTGCTCCGCCATTCAATAAGAACATGGCTGATCTGATCCTAACCTCAAATTTAAACTCATGTCCAATTTCCTGCTCGCTCCCCGTAACCCCTCATTCCCTTTACTTCTAGGAAACTGTCTATTTCTGTTTTAAATTTATTTAATGATGTAGCTTCCACAGCTTCCTGGGGCAGCAAATTCCACAGACCTACTACCCTCTGAGTGAAGAAGTTTCTCCTCATCTCAGTTTTGAAAGAGCAGCCCCTTATTCTAAGATTATGCCCCCTAGTTCTAGTTTCACCCATCCTTGGGAACATCCTTACCGCATCCACCCGATCAAGCCCCTTCACAATCTTATATGTTTCATTAAGATCGCCTCTCATTCTTCTGAACTCCAATGAGTAGAGTCCCAATCTACTCAACCTCTCCTCATATGTCCACCCCCTCATCCCCGGGATTAACCGAGTGAACCTTCTTTGTACTGCCTCGAGAGCAAGTATGTCTTTTCTTAAGTATGGACACCAATGAATCTTAAAAGAGAACACTAAGATCTGTTGGTGTCAGCAACTCGAGATATGATGAAGAATGGCCAATTGGGATAGATTCCAGAAGGCACCCACTGCCTGCTGGCCTGTACCCCACCAGAAGCCAGAGCCTTCAGAAGAGGAAGAAGGACAAAAGGAGAAATACTTCCAAAACTATGGGCTAGCAGAGTGATGCAGCAAGTTAGGTCTCCAATGCACTGTACTATAGAGTAATGGGGTTCATGTACTTATTTTTGGTTTCCCACATGATGAGTTCTTGACCTAAGTCATGTCATCAGGGGAAAACTGAGCAGAAATCAAGCAAAGGAAAAGGGAGGAAAATTTGGAATAATGGGCCTAGAAATTCAGCGCACCCATTTTTGGGAGCATGGGGGAGCCTCAGGGTGCAATCCCTGCATCTGCATGGTGAGGCCCGAGGCGCCCCTGATATTGGGCCTCGGGCCTTATTTCCATGAAGGGGGCGAGCTGCGGGGCTGAGGCAGCCCACCCGACAATACATCGCTGAAGATCAGGCCGCTGTGACGCTAGCAGCAGCCCTCAGGTTAGTGAGCAAGGGCAGCGATCAGTGGCAAAAGGGATACCAAAGAACGCAGAAGAGCCGAAGATAATCAAATATCTTTGCTCCCTTGATGGTTCATCACGTTTATCCAGACTGGGGTGTTCCCAGGTTCGACTGACGCTCTGTGCTGAGTCAGCTGATCTCAAACATGGGGTGCAGCTCCAACTGGCCTCAGCACCCTGGGTTAGGGAAGGAGAAAACTGGCCAACGTACTGCTGGAAGTGTGCGTGCACAGACAGGATAGGGCTCAGCTGTGATGCCCTTGCGGTCAAATACACTGCCAACACTCAGCGGGCTGATTTTAACCTAACCTGCCCGGCGGGAAGCTGACAGGATGGGGTAGGCCACCTATTTTACATCCAGTTCCACCAGCTTCTTGCCAGGCGGGTTAGGTTAAAATTACAAGTTGTCAAGTTAAACAGTCGTATTAGTGACCAATTTTGCAAAATCCCAGTGGGTGACCACCAAACCGATAGCAAAATGTCTTGGGGAGGAGAGAAGGGAAAAATCCAATGAGAAAAAAAATAAAGGAAAGGAATAAAATGTCCTTAGCAAAACAAACGTCAATTTTTTTTCTTATCTGCAAGCAGCCCCAGTCACTTCTAGCTCAGCTGAAGCCCTTCAAAGATATTCGATTTTCAGTAGGTCACACAAAGACAAGCATTATCGATATCTCCCTTCATTGGAAGTTTCCCGTGCTGGGTTTTATGAAGATGGGGATTTAGGCTGCACTGTCAGAGCAACGAGAGTGATGAGAAGCCAGCAGAGTACATCGATTGCAAAGATGGTTGTGGGAAACTATCAGAGGTAGCTCATCAATACTGGTTAAAGTTGTTAGGTGTCATGTTCCAGTGTAAGCACAGCACTGCACAGCACCAAGAAGCTATCTATTTTTCCTTCTTATTTTTTCCTCCCTTCTTTCTTTTAGGTTTCTCCTCGATGAGTGTATTATTCTGCAGCCATGAATTGGCAATTGATAACCTTGTTCTCAGGTTGTTGCTGAAGCCAGTCTTGAACTAGTATCTCATGATAGAGGCCGGAGGTGACTGGCCGAACAGTCTTCCTTACCTCTTACATCGAGTTACATCGAGTCTACAGCACAGAAACAGGCCATTGGCCCATCTGGTCTATGCCAGCGTTTATGCTCCACACGAGCCTCCCTCCCTACTTCATCCATCCCTATCAGCATACCATTCTATTCCTTTCTCCCTCATGTGTTTATCTAGCTTCCCCTTAAATGCATCAATGCTATTTGCCTCAACTACTCCATGTGGTAGTGAGTTCCACATTCTTACCAACCTTTGGATAAAGAAGTTTCTCCTGAATTCCATATTGGATTTATTGGTGACTACCTTATTTTGATGACCTCTAGTTTTGAACACCCCCACAAGTGGAATTATTTTCTCTACATCTATCCTATCAAACCCTTTCATTATCTTAAAGACCTCTATCAGATCACCCCTCAGCCTTCCCTTTTCTAGAGAAAAGAGCCCCAGCCTGTTCAGCCTTTCCTGATAAGTATATCCTCTCAGTTTTGGTATCATCCTTGTGAATCTTTTTTGCACCTTCTCCAATACATCTGTATCCTTTTTATAATATGAAGACCAGAACTATGCACAGTACTCCAAGCATGGTCTAACCAAGGTTCTATACAAGTTTAATTTTGTTGGGTGGCACATAGCTTCTGCTCATGGTGTCAACCTTCCAGCCCAGCTGAGATAGTAAATGAAACCTTCACCTTTTGTGGTATCACAGCTGAAGACCTAGCAATGAAGGTTTCGCTATGGTTTGGGAAAACACATCGCCCAGTGTGGTACTGACCAGGAAGGTCCCGGGTTCAATCCCCAGTCTATGGAGAGTTAGTTGATATTCGCCAGGTCAGTGATAAGGCCTCTGTACCCTTGGATGGGGGGCTGGGGGAGGAATTTAGCCAGGGTTCCGACCCTTGGCACTACCACGTGGTACCTGCTGGAAAGTCCAAGTGTGTGGATGTCAGGTGCTCTTGTGGTGCCAACACATGTGAAAAAATGGCCACAAACTAGATATTGGAGGGTTGCCAGCATCCTTGGCACCATATCCTAGCATGTCAGTGCCTCCAGGACAGGAGGGAAAGAAACTTGGGGGAGGGGAAACGTTTATTAAAACCTTGCAAAATAAAGAAGACTGAACAATGAGGGAATTCAACTGAAATACTTGTGCAATGTGTTCCTCTGATGTCTCAGTGGGTAAATGTGCCACCTGGTGTGTTACTGATTCATACAGACCAGGAAGGTCCCAGGTTTAGTCTGTGCTTTGATTTCAGATGGGGATGTACAATTGTCCTCAGTGTCCCTGGACTAGGGAGAGCAAAAAGATAATCATCAAGGATTCATGCTCTTGCTCATCATCCAAATAATCTCAAGAGGATGTGTCCACATTCATTGAATCATAGAAATTTACAGCACAGAATTAGGCCATTCAGCCCATCGTGTCTGTGCAGGCTGAGAAAGAGCTATCCAGCCTAATCCCACTTTCTAGCTCTTGGTCCGTAACTTTGTAGGTTACAGCATTTCAAGTGCATATCCAAGTACTTTTTAAATGTGATGAGGGTTTCTGCCTCTACCACCCTTTCAGGCAGTGAGTTCCAGACCCCCTACACCCTCTGGGTGAAAAAGTTTCTCCTCAACTCCCCTCTAATCCTTCTACCAATTACTTTGCCCCCTGGTTATTGACCTCTCTGCTAAGAGAAATTGGTCCTTCCTCTCCATTCTATCTGGGCCCCTCATAATTTTATACACCTGAATTAAATCTCCCCTCAGCCTCCTCTGTTCCAAAGAAAACAACTCCAGCCTATCCAAACTTTCCTCATAGCTAAAATTCCCCAGTCCTGGCAACAGCCTCCTAAATCTCCTCTGTACCCTCTCTGTGGATGGTGGGTGATCATAATGAATACCCTACCGCCATTCAAGATCTGATAACGTGGCTACTACACAGTGTGCTGGTGCAGTTCAAATACTCTACATGATTATGGTGGTATGAGCTGACCTCGACCAATAATGCAAGATCAGTTCATTTGAATGTTTTCCTGGTTGTCCGGGTAACTTTCACCTTGTGGGGGAGGGGGGGAGAGGAGCCAGACGTTTGGAAGGGAGACGAGAATTTGAGAATTTTGGATGCCAGCAGCAAGTGAATGTCTCCTGGTTGCCCGTGGAGCACTGGCAGTTTTAGGAACATAGATTTGTTCAGAGGGGTGCCTGCCAACATTAGGAACAGGAGGAGGCCATTCAGCCCCTCGGAACTGCTCTGCCATTTAATTAGATCATGGCTGAGCTGTACCTCAACTCCATTTACCTGCTTTAGCTCCATATCCCTTGATTCCCTTACCTAACAAAAATCTATCGATCTCAGTCTTGAAAGCTCCAATTGTTCCAGCATCCACAGCCTTTTGGGGGACAGAATTCCAGGTTTCTACTACTCCTTGTGTGAAAAAGTGCTTCCTCATTTTCCTCCTAAATGGCCTTGCTCTCATTTTAAGATTCTGTCCCCTTGTTCTTGATTCCTTCGCCAGAAGGAATAGTCTCTCTGTATCTACCCTATCGAATCCTTTCAACATTTTAAATACCTCTATCAGATTGCCCCTCAATCTTCTATACTCAAGGGAATGCAAGCTAAGTTCATGCAACCTGTCCTTGTAATTTAACCCTTTAATCCCTGTTTTTGCCTGCCAGGGAAGGGGGAGGTTGAGGGGAAGGGTAGGGGAAAGGTAGTGGGGGGAGCATTGTGCGGGGGAGGGGGGGGCAGATCACTTGCGTTTACAGGCTTGTTTTTAATTAGGAGTCTCTTAAGCATTGTTCCAAATGAGCACTGGGCAATTAGAGCATGCCAGTCATATTATGGGGAAGCCACCTAAATTTAAATATTATTCAGGGACTAAATGAGCTTTGTGCACTGCTTGTAGACAGGCTCCTAGTACCCTCCACGCTGGTCACTCTCAATGGGACGTGCTGACACCTTGCAGGGCTCGGGCCTGTGTGCCTGATTATTCTGGGATTGGGCGCCTAATGCGATTCAGTGCATTGGGCAAACCCCCTCCATCAGCAACTCGTTGTTTCTAGGTTCACACATGCAGAGCAATTTTGAGCAAGGTACTGGGGGGGCTGCTGGTCCCTATGGAATCGATCCCCAGCACAACTCAGCAAGAAGGGAGGAAATAGGAGGAATGTTTGAAGTAAAAATAATGCAGATGAACTATTTCTCTGGATCAGTTTCTCATGTGGTTATTTTTCACATGTCAACCAGACCATTGTATTTGTACAGTCCCATTAATGCACTCCACTCCCCCACAAGACCAGCTGACTCAGCACAGACTATGGATTACAACTGAGACCGTCCCGGTTATGAACTACACCTACACAAGTGATTTAATTGCTGAGCCATCCTGGGAGTTCTAGTTTATGTTTTATTTTATAGACCCAGGGTCAGAGTTGCTGAATCAGCAGAGATTGTTAATGCCAGATGCATCATGGTCTACTATGCCGCTCACTCACGTTGATTGGACCAGTAGCTGCAGTACTGTGACTATCATTCGAGAATGGTTCACGTCCATGCCACGTATACATCGCTGAACAACACAAAATCATTCTAGCAGGAGGGTCGGTAACAAGAGGAGATTTTTTTTAAGCAGGGAGTTGTTATGATCTGGAACTCAGTGCCTGAAAGGGTGGTGGAAGCAGATTCAGTAGCAACTTTCAAAAGGGAATTGGATAAATACTTGAAGAGTCGGGGGGTAGGATTTGTTGGATAGCTCTTTCAAAGAGCCGGCACAGGCACGATGGGCCAAATGGCCTCGTTCTGTGCTGTAAGAGTCTATGATTCTTAAGGCAGGTGTAGGACTGCTGTTCAACTCAGCAAAAATTGGGATATGCAACTTCTTTTAATAGCTCAGTGGGTAAGTTATCTCATTGTGTAATACTGAGCCATATAGACCAGAGGACTCCTGGTATGTGCTGGGTTAGTTGGTGTCAGATGGGGAGCAATTGGGATTTTACAATTGGCTTCAGTGTCTTTGGGCTAGGGAGAGGGAAGTCAATCAAAACATTCACTCTTGATGGCTATGCAGTGACCCGGCCCCTCTCCACCAGAAAGTACATGTATATGGAGTCAGGTGGGAACAAAATATGGCTCAGTTGGTGATGTCCTCCTTGGTTGGATAGCTTGCTGACACTCACTGTGTTGGATCACACACAAAAAAATAAGCATTTGGGTGATGTACCGGAGGGTTGCTGGCATCGGCAGAACTGAACCCTAACATGAGGCTGAACGAAGGCAGTTTCCATTTGACATAACAAAGTGTGAGGAAGTATACTTTAGACTTAAGAATGACAAATTAAAGTACAAACAAATGAAAAAGTTGTTGGGAGACAGATGAAAAAGATGTTAAGAGGTCATTAAAAGCTACCTCACAGGTGCAAAAGTGATCATAAAGGTTAATGGGATGCTGGCCTTCATTGTAATAAGGTATAAAATATAAAAGTAAGAAAGTAATACTGCAGTTATACATATAATGGTCAGACTTTCTTCGGACTACTGTGTTCAATTTTACTGCCGGTACAGCAAATAAGCTCTAGAAAGGTAAGCTTGAAATTATTTTTGTGGTTCCAGGAGGAGCAGGAGTGCTTCTCTGGGCCCCACAAAAATAATCTGGGCCGCTGTTACCCCAGGAATTGGCATATGAAAAAGAATAAAGATGAAATGGTTAATGGAACAGAATAGGGCCAAATGCTTTGCAATTTCTCTTTCTATTGCTGATGTGTAAAGATGTCCTGTTTGTGCTGGAACTGTATGAATTACTGTCACAGGAACAATGCAGTAATGCGTTGACAGATGTAGATTGCGTGACAGGCTCATTCCGGTCGGTGTCTCTGGGCCTGGCTACAAAATCTAAACATTTTACACTTCTTTTCCTTGCCTAGGCAGCATCTCATTGGTTCGTTTTCATCATATTTAAGAGCTTGATTAACCCTTAGCAGACTGCAAGAATGGTATTTTTCCTTGCACTTTTTTTAAGCGTACTTTGCAGTGAAGTAAAGGGGCTCTTGCTTTATGAAATGATGGGAGTAAATTTTCTCGGAGCCACAACCTTGGCAGACGTTCGGCGGAGACCCCGCCTATTCGCATAAACAGTATCATCCTTGTCTTCATGCCCCTTCTCCAGTGCCTCTATATCCTTTTTATAATATGGAGACCAGAACTGTGCACAGTACTCCAAGTGTGGTATCTGTATGATAACACTTTTTTAAGCAATAAATGGGAAAGGCGACAAAGCTAGTTTTGATAGTTCAATGTGGTTGTGCAAAATTGCATTTGTAACATGATCCATAGTGCAATATAATTCCACAGCCATTACATGCTATACGATGTACCCCCTTTCTGGTAACAGTGTAGCAGGCTTGCAGTGTACTGCTGTGTGTATATGAGGAGGTGGTTGGATAGGAGTGATGTTTTGTCCAAGTTGCTGCCACTTGAAGAGATATTGGAGTGAGGTGGATGTCCACTACTTTCATCCACCATCTCACACTTGGAACATCACAAAAGTGTTATGCTACTACCATCCGTCTATCAAACATTTGTGTTGTTATCAACTGTTTTATTTGCTCAGTGATGGGAGAGGAGATAGCTCCTTTAAACACCCCCCTACATTGTATGAGATCGATTCCACTCTGGTGCACTATTGCAACTCAGATGTGCTCATGCGAGAGGCCCTCCAATTCTCTCTCCTTCTCACCTGAAGGTGCTAACTCATGGTAGGATACTGCTTTCGCACATGGCAACCGTTTTCAGCCCCATTTGTTCTATTGCCATGTACAGGAGAGGTGAGCCATGATAAATCATGATGTGGAGATGCCGGTGATGGACTGGGGTGGACAAATGTAAGGAGTCGCACAACACCAGGTTATAGTCCAACAGCTTTCCTTGCACCTGACGAAGGAGCAAAGCTCCGAAAGCTTGTGATTTCAAATAAAGCTGTTGGACTATAACCTGGTGTTGTGCGACTCCTTACATATGATAAATCATGGAATGAGTTCAGCTAATTCGACACAGACTGGGAGTCAAATTTGGAACCATCTGGTCTGTATGGCTCAGTTACAAGTTGCCTTTGCCACCTGATCCATCGGGGGGGCTTAAACAACGAAAAGTTGTCAAATAATTTTACCATACTACCCCCCTAAATATTTCATAGCTATAGACTTAGACTTGTGTTATGTTTTACAATCTCCTGATGTACCAGCCAACCACTAATGTGATCCACAGGAGCAGTTATTAAAAAAAGATTTTATAGTCTATTAGCTGTGAAAGCTTTATGCCGCAGGTTGATGGTTTGTAACCTGTATGAACCATAGACAGATTGAGACTGTGTGTGGTCTGAAACATAATAGTGCAATTATAATTTCAATAATTTCTGCCAGTATCTAGCCAAAAGGAGCACAAAATTTAATATACATCGTTAGATTTCCCACCGTCTTGGATATTGATTCTAACATTTTCAGCCTGATTCTGTACATGCAGAATAATATGTAAACCTGGACAGTTTTAAAAAAAAAAATTTCCAACAACTCCCCCCCCCACCGAACTCCCTGTCCCTCTGACTCTGGCCTTTTGTGCATTCCCCCCTCCCTTCGCCCCACCATTGGTGGCTGGACCTACAGCCATCTAGGAACCACGCTATGGAATTTCCTCCCTAAACCCCTCCATCTCCCTACCATACTTTAAGGTTTTATTTAAGAGCCACCTGTTTGACCAAGCTTTTGGACACCCCTCCTAATATCTTCTTTGTCTCGGCGTCCATTTTTGTCCGATTACGCCTCTATGAAACACTGCGGGATATTATTCTACGTCAACGGTGCTATATAAATGCAAGTTGCTGTTGTCTGTTTTCTCATCTTTTCTGGACTCCCCACAAAATGTGCCATTGCTTAGTCGAGTCAATAGGAAGGTAATTGCTCCCAGGCCTTCCTGATCTGAAAAACTCAGTCACACACTGGGTGGTACATTGGAGGGATCTCACCAATATGGATCTTGACTCAGCCTCTAGGTGGCATGCAGCAAAGGTTCATGATAACCTGCCCACTGATATTGTTTTCTGTTTCTGGGGGAAGTGCTACTCTGTGTCATCTCTGGTGGCACAGCTGAGGTCTGGAGCATTCTTTGAGAGTACAGTCGAAACAAATCACATCCAGTCTACTATGTGTTCCTCCCTCCCTCTGCTCTACCGTCAATGGAAAACATCTTGCCCCTACACACTGGAACTCTCCCCAAGCTCCTCTGTGCTTCACTACATTCTCTCGCCATGTTCAAGAGCTGCCTTCAAAAATACTTCTTCGACAGTGTCTTCAGCCACCTCCCCTAATTTCCCTCCTACTCCTGGTCAGATCTGACTCCTGACCGTGAAGCACCTTGGGACATTTTGCAATGTTAAAGGCACTATACAAATGTAAGTTATTATGAGTAGGATTGCAGGTGAAGAGCTTGTGTCCTGTCACTACGTAGCAAAAAACATTGGTTGACCACAGAACCACATCACCCAGCCCTAATGATGTTTTAACACACAGAAGTTTCTGAAAGAATTTTCTCCTGTGACAGCAATGAAAAGAAGGACTTGGTACTTGGGAGAGATTTAACCGCACAAATAGAATAATTCTGCATAGCACCTAGCATTTGATATGTTTCACACATGAAAGCATATACTCTATCCAACTTAAAATAAGACTTGATATCACAGCTTCCCCCTCATTCCTCACAACTCCAAGAATATAGCTACTTTGCCGTGCAGACCAGGAAAGTCCTGGTTTGAATTGGTGCTGTGCGCTGAGTTAGCTGATCTCTGCTTGGTGTTACAATTGGTGTCAGTGTTCTTCTTGGAGAGAAACAAAACTGGTAGCATAAGGCAACTCGCAACAAAATGCGTAAATTGTGGCTTTAGACATGGAAAAAAAAATGACATGGTGCTCCCTTAAAGCAAAGCCATCTGCTGAGTTGGATAAGAAAAAAATATAAACGTGCTAGTGTTGCATTTTTGGCATTTTTCTGTCCCATTTGGCAGATGTTGATTAATTAATTAACTGTGAAGGCCAATAACCATAATACGTTTATTCAAAAACAAAGAGTATGCTTGTTATGCTGCATTTTTGGCCAAAAACAAGCTGGGGGAGAAATTTTACATAGTTTCCCCCGTTTTTTGGGCGTAAAATGAAGGATGGGGGAACACATTTCAGGTTGCAAACCCCTGCGCCTGGTCTTCTCTGGAAGTGCGTCAGCTGCCAAATTGGAAGCCGTCAACTTTTAGGTGTGATTGGCGCCCGTCTGAAATAGGTATTAGGTGCCTTGCGTGTGCAAATTAGGGTCCTGATGTCGGCTGTAGGATGCCGATTGAATTCTGTGTATAAATAGATGGAGTTTGCAACACGCATGCTCCACCCAGTTGTTCTGGGTCTTGAGCAGCCTAACCAGCGGCCCTTAAAGAGACCCGCGGAAGCCCGCTCAAAAAATGACCAGGAAACATTTTGCCAGTTACATTTCTGTGGAGCAGGAGTGCTTGCTCCTCCTGGCTCCACAAAAATACTGTGGGCAGCAGCCAGCCTGGGTTCCCTCCACTCTGCTTCTTCGCCCACCCTCCCTGAGGACCTACCTGTGGGCCTGCTTGGCATCAGAGCCGAACGGCCCTGACCGGTGAGGTGTATCAGGACGTCCGATTGCTGCCCGTAGCTTGCCAGTTTAATGTAAGCGAGGCCCGATGCCAAATTGGCTTGGGCCTGTTGCCGGTGCCTTCGGGCGCGTGTTCCGATTGCACCGTCCATTTTGCACCGGAAACCGGTGCAAGGTGAATTTTTCCCCCATTTGTAGTAAAATCATGGTTACATAAATTGTAAATTTCCTTTGTCATTGGAGTGGAAATTTGCCTCAGTGTTATGCTTATAGTCATCTTCTTAAAAACTCTTCTACTCCTGCTTTCCCTGCTCTAATGTTATGTAGAGGAATATTAATTGCTGGGAGTGTATTATAAGACTCACCTGTTTCAGGTTCCATCATAAAGAGGAGCAACAAAGTTCAAGATATTTATGAATGCCATTTGGAGACCCAGAAGTGTGCTACTTCTGATTACAGGTCCAAGTATGCAGTAGATCACCATTTTACTCCTTCAATCCAAATTGCACTCTTTATAATTGGACATAGGCTTCTGAAAGAACTTCTAGATTCAGAATCCTTGATTTAATGGTGCTCCTTGCAATTTTGTAAATGACAGGTATGAGTAAAAATTAGGATTGGTGCTGGTCCTGTACACTGGTTTTAAAAATAAATTGGTTACAGTCTGCATTAAAATAGTGCAGAGAGGAATTTCATATGAGCATGTAAACATTTGTATGAGAACAACACCACTCGTAATTTCTACCCTATAGGCTCTTTTTCTATCATCAGTAAACTTTTTGGTTTGTCTTAAGATGTTGCCATTTGTTCATCTGGAAATGCTACCAAATTGTATATAGCACTGTCATTATGGCTAAGAAATATTGTTGTGCATATTTGCTTCATATATACTGGCTTGGTTCAGTTGGTAGCACTCTCATGTCCCAAGTCAAAAGGCTGTGGGTTCAGGTTTTACTCCAGGTCTTGAGCATATAATCTAGAATGATATTCCAATGTAGTACTGAGGGAATGATCCATTGTCAGATGAAATGTAACACCAAGGCCCTTCTTACCTATTCTGTTGATTTAGGTGGGTGTTAAAGATCCCATAGCACTACTTGAAAAGCAGCGAGTTCTCCCAGTCTCCGAGCCAGCATTCCCTGTTTAATAAACAACAACAGCAACTTGCATTTATATAGCTATAGGTGCTTCACAGGAGTGTTATCTAACAAAATTTGACGCCAAGCCACATAAGGAGATATTAGGACAGGTGACCAAAAGCTTGGTCAAAGAGGTAGGTTTTAAGGAGCATCTTCAGGGAGGAGAGAGAGGTAGAGAGGCGGAGAGGTTTAGGGAGGGAATTCCAGAGCTTAGGGCCTAGGCTGGCGAAGGCATGGCCGCCAATGGTGGATCAGTTAAAATCGGGAATGTGTAATAGGCCAGAATTGGAGGAGCGCAGAGGCCTCGAAGGGTTGTAGGGCCGGAGGAGGTTACAGAGATAGGGAGGGCAAGACAACGGAGGGATTTGAAAACAAGGATGAGAATTTTAAAATCGAGACATTGCCAGACTGGGATCCAATGTAGGTCAGTGAGCACAGGGGTGATCAAAAATAGTTTAACTGGTCATTAACCTCATGCTGATCATGAGAACTTGCTGTGTGCAAAATAGCTGCCATATTTCCCTATATATAGGGTTGCTGACCCATCAGGATTATAGGAATATAGAAACAGGAATGGGCCATTCAGCCCCTTGTTCCCACTCTGCCATTCAATTAGATCATGACTAATCAACCCCATTTACCCACTTTAGCTCCATATCCCTTGAATACCCTTACCAAACAAAAATCTATCGACCTCAGTCTTGAAAGTTCCAATTGTCCCCCAGCATCCACAGCCTTTTGGGGCAGAGAATTCCAAATTTATACTACCCTTGTTGTGATATCCTGAAATCTCCAAGAATTAAAGATTAATCTCCTGGACATTGCTGCAAGCAACCCGGGAGAAAAATCATAGGAGCATCAAAAAATTGTGGGGTTTTTTTTCATTTTCTTTGAACACTTTTGTTTATTAGTTCTAAAAATATTGGAAGGGACTAAAAGGCTGTTTGACTGGGCGGCGCAGTTGGAGGTGGGAAGTCATGCGATGAAGCCTCCAGGAATACATCCAAGCATAGTTGGCAACCCTACCTAAATAACAACAGCCAATTTTCTTTATTGTATTGGAGCACTCGCATGTTTCTGAGGGAGGTGACATGAGATGCAATATAAATGCAAGTTTTTCTTTTATCACATGACTTACAATAGGCTTGAGTGTGTTGCAAGGCATCAACATCTTGAGGGATCAGGATAATGTAATAATAAATTACAGGAATTAAATTTAAGCAGTTTTTCAGCATTGTCTGAATATCCCTTATGTTCCTGATACACACTTCAGTCTGTGTTGTACCTGGAATACATATGTACAAGTGGAGTCTGTGAGTCGCAGTTTTATTCTGTTTTTGATGAATTTTCTTTAGTGCAGGGTACTGTGGCAGTCAAGATGAAGCATCAAGCTTCCACAATCGAATTATGTTGTTTGAACTGAAGTCCACAAGATTGGTTACTGAAGAGATTTTAAATGAACTACTGCAATATTGGGTCTTAATATTGTCAGCGTTAGCTTGCTTCTGAGTCAGAAGGTTGTGGGTTCAAGCCCCATTCCAGAACTTCAGCACATAATCTAAACTGACACTTAAGCGAGTGCTGCACTGTCGGAGGTGTCTTTCAGATAAGATGTTAAACCCGTCTGCCCTCTCAGGTACACGTAAAAGATCCCGGGCACTATTTCTCCCTAGTGTTCTGGCCAATATTTATCCCTGAGTCAATATCACTAAAACAGATTATCTGGTCTTTTATCTCATTGCTATTTGTAGGACCTTGCTGTGGGCAAATTGGCTGCCATTTCCCTAAATTGCAACAGTGACTACCCTTCAAGAGTACTTCGTTGGGTGTGAAATGGTTTTGGACGTCCTGAGGTCATGAAAGGTGCTACATAAATGCAAGTTCTTTCTTTCTTAACATGTATCTATTTTCTAATGGTATTGATTTTTTCCTCTCTTCACCTTTGTTTGGTCTCCCAGTGCCTTGCAAAACAAGCTCTAAATGCTGGTGACCTATATCTGTGCCACTCTGAAATCTGCTGCTGGGAAATACCACAAGTGTCTTGAGGATATTTTCCCTTCAACTTTCCATCTCTCCTTATGGAGGAAGCACCTGTCTTCTGCTCAGGAACTCACAGGAAGGTACTCCTGTGTAATGTACTCCATGGGGAATTACAGGTGCAAACTCATATCTTCCTTCTCCACGATCTTCAGCAGAGCTGCAATGCAGTAAGCCACCACGCCACTTCAATACGCACATGATTAACACAAATATAGTGATGAAAATACATTATCCTATGGGGATAAATCATAGGGGAAATAATTGAAGGGCTATGGGGTAAGAACAGGGGAGTGGAACTAATTGGACAGCACATTCAAAGAGCCATCACAGGTATGACGGGCCAAATGGCCTCCTTCCGTGGTATAAGATTCTATGATCCTCTCACTTAAAAAGAATCAGTCAAGATTCCTCTCATGGCTCTGCTGGTTAAGGCGCTGAGATGCTGAATCATACAGACCAGGAACGTGCCAGGTTTGATCACTGGGCTGTTCTCAGTTAGCTGATATCAGCCAGGGCAGCAGTAGCGGTGGCTCAGTGTCGATGGGGTAAGGAAGGGAAAATCGGCCAGGGTTTTCGTCCCTGATCACTATCCAGCTACCCCTTTTGCAAGCGTGCATATGTGAATGTCATCCCATCGCAGTTGAATACTCTGCCACTGTTTAAGCTCACGCATGAAGAATGGCTTTTGGGTGAGGGGTCAACCTTACCCCAGAAAGGAGTTTCAGGAGAGATGAAGATTGGTAGAAAAAGTAGGGGTCAGAAAATCAATGAAAGGTCCTAGTTTTAAAGCTGGTTCATGCTGAGTTAGCTGAACTCAACCAGAACTCTAAATTTGGCCTCAGTATCCCTGGACCAGAGAGGGAAAGAATCAGCCATACTGACCTCCCCATTTTTGCTTGCTGTCAGGTGATTTTCCCTACTGCTTATTGGCACTGTCTAGATGCACAAATGAAGAATGGTCATGAATGAATCTGTTGGCGCCAATGCAACCATACCCCAGCCCACAACACTACTTTGGGGAAAGAAAGGGTGATAAAATTGTATACTCATTGCATATTATCAAGATAATGGACAGTTTTGCTATTTTTCTATTGCCTTTTCCTAATACTGGGTTGCCCCAGTGTCATCAAACAAAAACTATCAGAAGTGCCCACTTTTTAGAAGGACACAGCTAGTTTGCAGATGATACAAAAATTGGTTGTGCAGTTGATAGTGAGGAGGAAAGCTGTAGACTGCAGGAAGATATTAATGGACTGGTCAGGTGGGCAGAAAAGTGGCAAATGGAATTCAATCCAGAGAAGTGTGAGGTAATGGATTTGGGAGGGCAAACAAGGCAAAGGAGTACACAATAAATGGGAGGATACTGAGAGGTGTAGAGGAACAAAGGGACCTTGGAGTGCATGTCACAGATCCCTGAAGGTAGCAGGACAGGTAGAAAAGGTGGTTAAAAAGGCATACTGGATACTTTCCTTTATTAGCCGAGGCATAGAATGTAAAAGCAGGGAGGTTATGCTAGAAGTGTATAAAACATTGGTTAGGCCACAGCTAGAGTACTGCATACAGTTCTGGTCACCACATTACAGGAAAGATGTGATTGCACGAGAGAGGGTACAGAGGAGATTTACGAGGATGTTGCCAGGGCTGGAGAAATTTAGTTATGAGAAAAGATTGGATTGGCTGGAGTTGTTTTCTTTGGAACAAAGGAGGCTGAGGGGGAATTTAATTGAGGTATGTAAAATTGTAACAGGACGAGATAGACTGGATAGGGAGGACCTATTTCCCTTAGCAGAGGGGTCAGTGTCCAGGGGGCATAGATTTAAAGCAATTGGTAGAAGGGTCAGACTGGAGCTGAGGAGAAATGTTTTCACCCAGAGGGTGGTGGGGGTTTGGAACTCACTGCCTGAAAGGAGGCAGAAACCCTCATCACATTTAATAAGTACTTGGATGTGCACTTGAAGTGCCACAACCTACAGGATTACGGACCGAGGGGCTGAAATCAGGGAAACCCCTCCTCCCCCCGGGCAGAATGTAAAATTCAAATTGATGTCATGTACCTGTAATGAATCTGTAACGCACCTGTAATGAATCTGTAATCAATAATCTTTATTGAGTGTAATGCAATGAGACACCCTAGAGTGTCATGAACTGTAATTATGTACAATGTGTTCTTTGAACTGCACTTGATGTAACCTGCAAATTGTATAATCTGTATTGTGTACGTTTGGAGTGTGATATGACAACTGAATTGTATCTATTGCTGCAAATTTTATGAATAAAGTATATATTAATAAAAAAAAAGTGCTGGAAAGAGGGATTAAACTGGATAACTCTTCTTCGGCAGACACGGACACAATGGGCCGAATGGCCTCCTACTGTGCCGTAACTTTATATGATTCTAGTAGAAAACTAAACCGTAAAACAAAGGAAACTTAACACTTGAACAATAATGTTGCTTGCAAGCTCTGAACCCATGTGTCACATAGTGACAATTGAAGTCCCGCCTCACTCCTACTGTGATTTGTTTCTTCCAAACACCGTCAACTATACAGTTAGCGTTTTGATTGGCTAAGGAATGTGTCAATCAATTTTTTTTAACTCCGCGGGTTCTGTTATGTGTGACGTCATAGTCTCCGACTCCGCCGAACCGGCTGGCGCCTTTTAAGCCCCGCCTCCATGCTCCGATCATTGGCTACCCCGGGGGGACCATATTGTGTTATGATTCGTTAGCTCGCCTGTCCATCAGGGCGGGACGGCGAGTTTTCCGGTATGAAGATTGGTCGGTTGTGGCCCTGGGTCTCGTGTGGGCCTTTAAACCCAAGGGGTAAGTGCACGCGGGGAAAGTGGCGGTTGGAAAAGTGGGCGGGGCAGCCGTTAGTGGGCGCCATGGGCGGAAAAGCGGGTGAAGAAGAGGGTCGGTGTGAGAGAGGCCATTGAACGAGACGGAGGGGTGTGTGTGGCATGAAGGACACCCTGGGGTTAGTTATTTTCAATTGGATTATTCCCCTCTTAACTCTGGGGGAAAGTAGGTGTGAAAGAGGAGGGGTAAGTGAACGCGCTATTTACAGAAAAGGGGGGGGGGGGGGGTGAGGGCCCGATAATGGCTGGTGGGGTCGGGTATTCGCCGCAACTTCGTGTCTTCAGTTGTAGCCGAGGTTTGTGGATCTAACTCCGGTGCGTTTGTGTGAAGGCAGAGACGGGCCGAGCTAGTAGGAAGCTGCGGGACGGTCCTTTTATTATTATTATATGTATTTCTGCAAAATGTTGCATTATTTTAGTTGTAAAATTACAGCTTGAAAAATTGCATTTTGCGTAGATTGTAGCATTTAATGTATGTTGTTGGAAGGTTCTATGTTCATTATAAATTGCATTGTGGTGTTTATTATCAAAATGCATTGCCATGTTCATGTTACAGGGAGGCACACACGAAACTCGGATGCAATATCATCAGTGTGCTAATATTTGTCTTTTTTTATATATTAAAATAAAGATCAGTGAGCGTAGAGGTAACAAAGTTGAAACCATAGAGGATTCTACAAATTTATATGGATTTGATTTTTAAAAAATGTAAACAGTGCAAGGAGTTGTCATTGGAAATTTTTATTGACAACAGCAGGAAGCTACATTTCTGTTGACAGGATTAAAATGATACTTGGTGATTATTAAAATCAAGTCTATATTAAATTATTTGTTAGCTGTAAATCTATAATGTGTGATTGTATTGTAGAATATTGTTTGTCAATTTGTGTGATTCATTTGTAGGATCCCACTAACCATTGCTGTTTGCATGATGCCCTTTTGGCAAAAATGGTAAATCTCAAAGTTTGTTTGTATATTTTGCTTCAAGGCACATAATGTCACCAAGGCTTCTAAATGTGCTACTGACTTGAAACCCACTGCAGACTGTCTTGTGTGTAATTAGCCCCGTGTAAGGAATTCCCTCTGTCAACTGCAGCAAATTATTTTCTGATCAGTCTGCCATAGCAATGTCACAGAAGAATGCACTTCTCTGAACATCCTTGCACTTTGCATTGAGATTAGAACACATTTTTAAAAAAATGAAGCACTGAAATTTAAAAAACACACTTTTTAAAAAAAAAACTGTATTTAACTCCCTAAGTGGCCTAGTAGATAAGGACGCTGTCCAGTGTAGCACTAAGGCAGGTTTGATTCTTGTCTGTGCTGATTTTAGCTGGCATAGCTGTTGGGGGAAGCAATTAGCTTCAGTGACCCTGGGCTAGGATGGGGGAAAATCAGCCACTTTTTGCCATTCTGGATTGCTGTCCAGTGACTGTATGTTGAGACGTGCATGTGTGTGGCCATTGGGTAAGGTGGAATAATTTGCCTACACTTGAAGAATAGTCATTTGGATGAGGTGCCAGAGGGCTACTGGAGTCAGTGCCTTCAGTCTGCCATAGCGATGTCACAGAAGAATGCACTTCTCTGAACATCCTTGCATTGAGATTAGAACACATTTTTTTAAAAATGAAGCACTGAAATTTAAAAAACACACTTCAGCACTGATGAGAAACTGTACATATAATACTAAGTTGTAACTGTAACCTAATCTTGGACTTCAAATGCTTCATGTAAACCAAAAGAGGTCCATGTCGACTGTTTGCTGGATGAAACCTGATAATCCAATTTTGTAGTTTGCTCTCTCTTTTGCATATTATGCATAAGAAGCTGTATTTTCCTGTATCTGTCATTAGTGTAAGTACTGATAATCTGAATTTATTTGTCATGGGCCTGCTGCTATCAAGTTTGATATCCTAGCTAGGCATTGATGTCCTGCCTTTTTTTTTGAAAAACATCTTCAAAATTTTATACAGAATAATTTACTAGAGTGCTGCAGGTATAATTTTTTGATTTGTAGTGACATTACTAAACAATTTGAGTTTTGCTTACTAGTGGTCTTGATCGCTTTCTGCTTTGTAACACTATACAGCCACATTCATGTTTACATGGTCTTAGTACGTTCTGTGTTATTTATAACTGAGATTCTAGGGACAGCACTAAATTGAAGAGTAAGACAGTAAAATTGAGAAAGCTGTGTGTTTTTGTAATTGTTTTATTTGCATATAATTCATTTATATTTGTGTATATAATGTCATTGTGATTTGTAATATTGTAGTAAGCTTTGAATTATTGCTGATTGACACAGGCTCACTGGTCAAGCTAAAATAAAAAGTGAATAAGCAACAAAGTATTGCTTAAAAAAAACACTTTAAAAACTGAACGTAGCTTTCCTGATGGCCTGCTAGGTAAAGACACTGTCTATTACAGTAATTTGACACCATGGCAGTTGAATCCCCACAAGAAAGGCTGCTTTTTTAAATTTTTGCCATTTTGAAATTTTTTATTTTTGCCATTTTGAAATTTTTAAACTTTTTTTTAATAAAAGAAGTTTCCTCCATTTTCAAATATGAAAATCCATGCTAGTTAGTGTGTGCTGAAGAGGACAACTTTGCCACTATTGTTCTCTAGCCAACAGTTTTTTTTTGCTATCCTTAAGACCGTGAATGACATGCCGCAGTGGTCAGTTGCTCCCCAGTTTTTCCCTGACTGGGCTTGAGGACAGGCACAGTCAGGAAAAAATAGGGATACCTATCTAACGCTTCCACAACCTCCCCTGTGCCCTGAACTACTTGTGAGCAATGCCACAGAAAATCAACTAGTAATTCTGTAATTGAATGAGGAGAGTTTATTAAACTGAATGATTTATCCATGCTTGATTATAAGAAATATTAATTTGATATTCTGGGGTGAATTGAGAGGTCCAGAATGATTCATCCCATTGCTGTGTCCTTAACAATGCTGCTGTTACTGAACAGCAGTAATATTGTGTATGTACTACATGTAAAAAGTTAAACCTTAATGGCCTGGAAAAACCATCATCCTTAGTTGTGAAATTGGTACAAAATTGCCCATCTTGTGCTCCATCCACTTATTTGTGGAGAAGTCTATAATGCCCTATATCATAAGGATAATGCTGAACAGAGGGGTATGTACTGGTCATTTTCTTGATTCAGACAAATGATGGTGTGAATCCTTTTTGTTGATGCTTAAAATTGTTTTTATTTTAGATCAGAGTGTTCAATGCCACTTCTAGACAATTAAATCTAGAATATTATATAAAAAAAAATTTAATTGGCTCTTTTGTCTCCATGGTACTGTAATGCTGTAATACACCACAAATGTAAAACTGTCATTTATGCAGGTATAGTGTAAGTTTTATTTTGCATATAGTACTTTTTTGTTGAACAATTTTCTGTCCTTCCTCTTCTGTTGAAGGTGTTAACTCTTGCTGGATTACATCGGCCACTTTTTTTTTCAAGCCGCCCTCTTTTCTCCCCCCCCCCCCCCCCCCCCCCGCCCCCCTCGCCAAATCTTAAAGGTGCTGGCACCAATTGCATTGTCCTTGCTGCGTCCCTAGCTGAGATCAGTTAACAACATAGATTGGCAATTGAACTCAGGACCCTCTAGTTTGTATGATTCAGTTAAATGCTGCCGTTACCAACTGTGATGTTTAGGCAGTCTATGGAGACTGTTAATTGTTCATTGTAAATTTTAACCTTTCTGTTTTCTTTCATCACCTTTTTTGTTCTGGTCATCCTAGGGTATGCAGCAACTATGATTGAGGATGATCTGGTGCCACTCTTGAGCTGGCTGCTATACAATCCAATGTCAAAGCTCCCTACCTGGCCTTTATTACCTGCTGGCTTCTGCTAAGTGCCAACTTGCAGTAGCAACTCAAGTATGAGGGAGGTGGAGGTGATGATGATGAGAAAGGGTGTAAGTTGAGACATCAGCTGGGTGTTAAACTACATTCCACCGCTCTGTAATGCTGTAGGACTTACTTTGATCGAATTTCCGCAGGTTTCTTGAGTAATGCTGTATAGTTAATTTTTGTTTTCCATCTGACTCTTCTTTTGAAGATGATGAACAGTTCCACATGTAGATCAACGTTTTTGTTGCCTTGGATGAGCTTGCATAGTAAGTGTCTAGATTTTTAGACATTTAATTGCAGCAAAGCGAAGTTGAAATGGTTGCTCTGAAATATGGTCAGACGAGATGCATGACTAGAAAATTAGTCAACCGTGGAAATTTTACCTAGCCATGAGAGCCATTGTTCTGGGTTGGGGTTACTAGGGAAGAAACAACTGAGAATTGATGTAAAAAGTTCATGTGCAGTGATCCTTTGTTTCTTTTAAAAATAATTGCTTTCTTCCGCCCCCCCACCCCCCACCCCCGCATTGACTCTGCAATAGTTTTGGGTCTTTACTCTTGCTCAAGACCTTTTGTGTCTTAGCTGAACCCTAAGCCTCTATGCTTTTGAGACTTTCTTCACTACAACAACAACTTTCATTTATATAGTGCCTTTAACATGGTAAAACGTCCCATGGCACTAGTCTTAACATCTAGATAAACTTTTGGTTGCATGCCCAAGGTAACTAACAAAATAACCTTTGTTAACTGCTTTTAGCTATTAAAATTATACTATAGGGTCTCTAGTCTCTTTGGCTACAGAGCATCACAACTTCAGATCTTGTTTTAAATTTAATTTTTTGGGATTTATTTTATGAGAAATAAGTATGTATGTGTGTGTCTACAGTAGAGTCTATTTATATTACCATTTCACATATTTAATCATGGCAAATCAGTAGCCCTAACATGTTGTCCATTACATGGCATAGCACTCTTGTTATACAACATATTCTCTGACTCGATGTGAAAAGCACTGTCTGTCTGTTACTTTTTACTTCTGAGAGCTGATGTACGGTTAGAACATTCTCTGGAGAATACCAAACTGACTTTCAATTTTGCTCAGTTCTGCTCTTCTCTTTAAACATCCCCAAAACAGTTACTGGTACTTACTATATTTTTGAATAGCTCTTGACACATTCAAAAATAAGTGTCATACATATAACTGAACAAATATACTGTTTGCATTTGTTTGAAAGCTTGGCTCCTTACTTAGCTTTACAGTCAATTAAACTAAACTTGAAACATTTGTGTCTTTTGAATTTGGGGCCATATTATGGCTATACTTTTTAAACTGTGTATTGTGACTAGATTTAAAGGAACTGTAACCAAAAAAAACTAGATGAACAAAAATACTTCATATTTGTCACTCAGGTATTTTCCCCAAAGGTGCTAGCAGCCATCCACTACCTTGTCTAAGTGACCATTTTCTTGTATGAGTCTAGATAGTGAATATTGATATAGTATTTGGCTGTGGGTGGGATCACAGCCTAATCCTGTTTGCAACTGATGCCCATGTGTGTATTTTCCAACAGGAGTTAGACACCATGTTTTTTCCCCCCTCTGTCTCACCCTAACACCAGTGCTAAAAGTGCAACAATCTTAATTGGGAATTGAATTAAGATGAAATAGTTTAATGTCTTTGTTTTATTATTGTAAACAATTTTACAACACCAAGTTATAGTCCAGCAATTTTATTTTAAATTCACAAGCTTTCGGAGATTTTCTCCTTCCTCAGGCAAATGTTTTTTATTAATTAGATTCCCCTTTGTCTTTGCTGCTCTATTCAATTCAGTTGCATAGCACACGCACACGCACACCCCCCAGCCGCTTGTATCATTTGAATGCAAAGTACCGCTAGCTCCTGGCCAAGAATACTAGATGTGTTATCTTCATGGAAGAATATCCTAACAGGGACCAAGTCTGATGCTTAAAGTGTTGACCAAACTTCAGAGCATATGGCCAACAGCCAAGAGAATTCTGGGATCAAGGCCATTCTGTTCTCTGTAGCTTCCAGATAAATTAGGTGGTACATGTACTGTATGGAAGTGAACCATACAGACTGCAAACTCTTCAGGGCAGGTGAGTGAGCAGCTGACTGCTTTGTAATCTCTTCTATTTTATTACTCTGGCTTGGCTAAGAGTTTGTGACCTTACTGTGGAGTGAGACTGTATGTTTCTACTCCATCTAGATACCTCAGACTGGCATCTGGAATGAATTCCTGTGACTGCTTTCTGCTTCCCTTTTTGTATGTCTCTAACTGTAGCCAATATTTTAAACTGTAATTTGAAATGTAATTGCATCAATTACTTCCATGTGAAGTTCATGTATGGGAGAGCAACTGACGCAAGAGCTCTTTGTATTACTTTTTTTGACAAAAAAAAACATTTTTAGCTAGCATGCTAAGTTTTTCTCCTGAATAGGAATTCATGTTTTAAATTTCTGGTTTGCATTGCTGTTTTATAAGTCAAAGCTTACACTTTAGTGAAACCCAGTACCATGTTGATGGTTGTGCTCAGAAGACCACAAAATTGTGTAATGACTGTGCCAATGAACGTGGCAGTCTGAATCTTTCATACAATAGAAGTCTATGTAGGAGTCAGACAGATTGCAGTACCAGTCTGAAATAAATCTAAAACTGCAGCATTTCAGCACAGAACAGATGTTCTGTGCTGAAATGCTGTAGAGCTGAACACAGGCAGTGTTTAAAAGGCACAGAGCCGGAAAATGTAATTGAAATAACTATTTGCCGTTTGAAACTCTCCTCTGTTAAGGAAGCCTGTTATATGGGCGGACTTAGCAATAGCCTGCTCCTATTTCCTAAAGTAAACGAGGCATTAATTAACTGTTCAACAGCATTGTCATTCCATGGCTTGCCCCATCCTTTCTTTCGCTTCCCCCTCCCCCGGGATTTTCTGGGACTATATAAATTATGGCCAAGAGGTGGGTGACCTCCCAGGCTCCCTCATTGCTATTTGAACCTGCTTCAAAGTGTACCAGTGGCTTTACAGTGACACAGCTGAGATAAAGAGCTCAGGGTGGGAGGGAGAAAAGTAGAGTCCTGGTGTTAGACTCTATTATACTACATTGTTGCAACATGCTGCTGAGCTTCTTCCATATTGGTAAGCCCAAAGTGATCATGTAACTGAAGAAATGTTCTATAACTTATACACAGTATTTGCTTTTGGATTTAAGTTTCTGTCACTGCTGAAGTTCATGTGTGACATTGAAGCAAATGTCACTCCCCCCTATACCCGCTAACACTGTTGTGATGAGTTGGTTCTTTACTAATCTAAATCCTTGCTTACATTTGCCCTATTCATAGATATGTATAGCTTTTAAATTCAGCATTAGGTTACTTTGTTCTCTTTGTATCTTCTAGTAAAGACAAATGTTTCATTTGGCCACTTAGTTATGGGTTTGGTCATTAGAACATCCTGGAATTGTTGAAACTGTTTGATTTAAGACCATTGGGAATGATACACCAGTAAAATTCACTTTCTGGAAACTGAAGAATATTTGCGTCCAAATTACAGCACCTCCTTGTCTTCTCCCTGTACGCTTCCAAATTTTTGTTTAATCTGAGGAAAGCAAAACTGACTGCTACGATATGGTAACTACAGTTTTAAGAAATAAAACTGCACAAAGAATTATTCAACATAAATGTACACCGGGCTCAACACCAGTTTAATATTGTGGTTGTAGTCTCTGTGTAATAATTGACTATAGATGATTAGGTGACTGTTCATAAGTGAAAATTCAATTTGATGTCTTTTATGCCCTTGATCAGTTTTTAAATCTTTTTGGAAGGTAAATTGTATTTTATCTGGTATATTTGATTGGGGAGAATTGAGGTTACCTTAAGTGTTCTGTAACTTTTGCTTTAATCTATTCTCCTTTCCCTCATGTTGTCCACATTTAACTTTTTTAAAAATGCTATCTTTTGGGTAAGTACTACTTTGTACTATATTTTTTTTACTTTTGGGACCTAAGTTCCTATCTAGCCCAGACTGATGAGCTGACAGTCTTCTCGTTGACAACTTTTTTGGTGAAACTCATTTTGGGGCAGTCTGAGCCCAGTTTCTTGTAGGCACATGTCCACAGCACAAAACTGCTTACCAAGAACTTTGTAGCATAGCATTGAGTTGTGGCTAATAGCATAGATACATTTAAGGGGATGCTAGATAAGCACATGAGGGAGAAAGGAATAGATGGGCATGCAGATGGTTAGATGGAGTAGGGAGGGAGGAGGCTCGTGTGGAGCATAAAAGCAGCTATAGACTAGCTGGGCTCTGTTCCTGTGCTGTAGTTTCAATGTAACTTGATCCATCTTAATAATATAAATAAATATATATATTCTACTTTTTTAAAAATGGCTTTTTACATAGTGAATTGACTTGTTTGTAATTGATCACTGGTAAGAATAAGATGTGGGAGAACCTTCACCACATGGACTGCAGCGGTTCAAGAAGGCGGCTCACCACCACCTTAAGGGCAATTAGGGATGGGCAATAAATGCCGGCCTCGCCAGCGACGCCCACATCCCATGAACGAATTTTTAAAAAAAAATGATACAAGTACTTCTGAGGAAACTATGGTCTCTTGCCCTGTAGTCTTGACCAAAGCATAATAGCTCACAGGCCTGAACCAGTGTAAATTTTTGATTTGTGCTGACTCTTGTATTCTAAATTCCAGATGCTGACCTCTTCCATTGAGTGTGGCACAATAGGAAGTAACATGCATGAAGTTAGACTGTTTACAGGCCTGATGTGGCTTTGTGCCATAAACCTTTCTCATTGCTTTGTTTTTTTTTCCCTTTGCCAAAATGTTCATTGTGACCTTAAATGTGAGGGAAGACTTCCAGCTTCTGTGCTTCCAGCACATGATTTTCCATCCATTAAAATGGAAGGGTGTAAAATTATGGTTTGTGAGCTGCAGAGCACAGAAGTGGAGGGTGCTGAGTATAAAGTATCGATCAAGAAAACGCCATTCCTTTCACAGGTCATGTATGTTTGAATGTATTATTAATACCCAATTTATTTAATCTCCTTGGGTGAGGTCTTTTGAAGTTTGTCCCTGCACACTCAAATGAGATGTTTGATTACAGAGTGCAGTGTCTAAGTGTGAAAGAACTGCATTTCCTTGCAAGAACATTATTGTTTCATGTAATGGACTGGCTAAATGCAGTAGGATTAACAGATGACCTTTCAGCTTCAGTCATTATTTTGTAACTTTTATTAGCTTATTTCAAAAGTTCTTGACCTGTTGATTTTCCTCTTGCTAAATTAGGATGATTTTGGATCTTGTCCGACCTGTATCCTAGCATTCGTTAGATGTTGGGTTTATATCATTGTGCTTTTGGAAGGAGTGTGAAGTCTGTTCTGCCCCCATAGTGGACTTCCCCCCCCCCCCCCCCCACCCCATTAGTATTTGTGACAAAATAGTTTCAATGTTTCCATTGGAATCTTTTTTCAATAAATATTCCAAATGTAAAATTGATTTTAAAAGCCACAAATATTGTAAAAAGGAAAGAAAAAGTTTTGGGTAAGGGCAGGGAAATGAGAATAAATGGATAGCTTTTGGAAAATTGGCACAGATATGATAGACCAAATGGCTGCCTCCTGTGCTATAAAATTCTGTAAATATATTAAACTGGACTGCTACTTGCTGTGCCAGTTGCAGTGTTATCTGAAAAATCCAATTGGTATAAAATTTTCAAGTGCCATGTTTCCAAAACACTTTGGTATAAATGAAAGCCGTGTGGATTTTAGTGAAGAACTGGAAATCTCTGAAACTAGACAGATGGTGGTGATTGTTGATCAGTTCTGAGAAATTGGAGTAGAGCAGCTTTAGTTTTCCTTGTGTTGAGAATAAATAAATCCAATTTTCAGTAATTTGATTATTCTATAGGTGGAAAACATGAGGGTTCTCATTTACTCTTGGGAAAATTGCTGATTATAACTGGCATTTGAGATAGTGGCATGTTGCTGTCTGGATAAAATTGTTCACTCAAGCCTGCTAGTTGACTATGATATGCGCAATTAAGTTGTGAGCATTTTTGTGCATGGTTTTGATGTGCTAGGATGGAGTGGCTCAGTTTGCAAGTCTAACTTGTATTGCCTTGGCTGTGAAAAATGGCAGTCATTTGTGCAATTCCTTGCATGGAATGTGTATCTGCTCTATGAAATGCTGTCAAAAGGAGGAGGAACCAAGTGCACATCAAGGAGGAAAATTCCTGAGACAATGTGAAAAGTGAACTTCATGGCCGAGCTCCAGAATTACAGAATTACATTTACCTGACGAAGGAGGAAGCCTCGAGGAGAAAGCTTGTGAATTTAAAATAAAATTGCTGGACTATAACTTGGTGTTGTAAAATTGTTTACAAGAGTTCCAGAATGGGATTGAGATCGGGCTGTCTGCTCATCCTGAGTGTTAATTGAGCCTGAGCTGAAGCAGTTGTTTAAAAAATGCAACTGTTAATTCTTATGAGACCTTGTGGAGAGATGGGTATGAAATTCAAGTGGAGCCGCATTTGTGGCATTAGCTAACCAAGAGAAAACTGCATTGGTTCGTATAAATTAGTTTTGCTTCCCTCCTGAGAGTTGCTGAATGGAGTTTTCCAAGCATAGTTTCCATTTATTGTATGAATCCTGGTGTATTGTAGTTCTGTTTTGGCCTGTACACATATCTCTAGTTCCCTAAAGTGGTGAGAACTAAGTACTGCATCTTTTGGCTTGACTTGAGGCTTGAAAATGAAATTCATTTTTGCACCAGTAGAATAAGAGCTACCTTTTATTCTAATTTTTGTTATGGCAGTGGGAATTTACCTGTGACAGGGGCACAATGTTGCAATGTATGATGATTTTTAAGACTATGCGTTGTCTAAAATGAAGCCTGCGCTGCTTTTCTTGTGTGATGGCACCATCTATTGGCAGAAGACGCTTCTCGTCGAGCAGTTAAGATTTTTAAAGCCCTTTTTAAAAAAAATTCAAATGTGTTCTTGAATTCCTTTGTCATCCCTCCCCTGTTTTGATGATGCGTCCATGTTATTTTTGTTGTCAGTACGATTGTTTGCCCAGGAAAATTCTACATGTACTCAATCTAAGTGTAAGGTTCATTGCATTGTTGAGTGAAACAACTCACCAGCTTCCAAGCTGCTTTTCTAACATCTCCCAATCTTAATTATTCTTCTGTGTCTGCATACACTGTTGTACTTGCTTCCTTGTTTTACTTCCAAAGAGCTTGCATTTCCATAGTTCATTTTTGTGTCCTCAGGACATCCCAAAAAGCTTCACAATTCATTATTTTGAAGTGTAGGCATTTTAACCTTGCACACAGCAAGGTCAATAACAGCAAATGAAATAAATAACTAATTAACCTGCTTTTGCTGGTGTTGTATCTTGAGGGCAGATGTGAAAAATATTGGCAGGGCACTGGGAGAATGCCATTCTATTATTGCCATGAGATCTTTTGCATCTGTTTATAGATTATGTTCCTTTCTTCTCCTCCCCTTCCCCTCCCCGCCCCAAATCTACCACATTTCGCTCCTGCTACCGCGAATACCCATTTCTCTCCTCTCTGCTTCCCATGCCCCAAGCAAAGTACTAGTGGCTATGCTCCCATATTGCCTCCTGCTGTATTTCAGTGCTCCAGTTGAAACATATCCTGGTACCCTCTTCCCAAGTACTAGTAGACTCTGCAGCCACCCCCTTTCCCCCTGGAAATTTTCCCAGCACCTCAAACTCAAACACATGCTTGCCCATTCTATGACTGCAGCTCTCTGACTCCAGCCATCCTGGATCCCATCCTGATTATCCTCCCAGATGTGCACTTCACACTCCATTGCCTCCCTCCCAGTGCTGCTTTAACTCAAAGCCCCCATTCCACCACTGACCTATTATTCCCAGACCTTGGAATCCCACCCAACTATTCCACAACCCACCGCTGCAGTGCTGAAGGAGTGCTGTACTGTTGGAGCTGCCGTCTTTCAGATAAGACATAAAACCGAGATCCCGTCTGCGCCTTTGGGTAGACTTAAAAGATCCCAGGGCACTATTTCGAAGAAGAACCGGAATTCTCCCTGGTGTACAGGCCGATAATTATCCCTCAATCAACATTTTTAAAAAAATAACATTCTAGTCATTTTATCTCATTGTTTGTGGGACCTTGCTAGTCAACAATGTATGCAATGCACCACTTTTATAAAAGTGTATATATGTGATGGTGCTGCAAAGTGGTAAATGAATCTGAAGTTAGATGACTGTGTAAACTACATGACTTTCACTCTTGTGTATGACGCTACCTGAATAGCTGATTAGTTTTGTAACTCCAAGCAAGTTAGTCGGTTACATTCTAAATCATTATATTTAAGAGCTTGTAGAGTGCTTGCAGAGAAGCTGTTGGAGCTCAAGTTGTTTTTCCTTTTTGAATTAAAATTGCCAAGTGGTTGTGACAGGGTCCATGCATTTATAGAAAAAATGTGATGCAAACAGAAGCTTGTTTAGAAGAGAAGCCTTTGCTTGACTGCACTCAGATAGGAGTGGAACCAACTGAAGCTAGTCCTGTCCAGCTCAACAATCAGAGGAGGATGGTGTGGTCGATGATTTAAGAGGAGTAATGCACTGTGGTCCCAGTCACAGAGAATGTCATCTGTGACTTTGGGGCTGTTTTGGTGCTGTGGAAGGGCAGAAACCTGATTGGGGAGAATTAAATGGAGTTAGGGGGGCATATGGACTTGGAGGTGATCTTCTATTCAAGGAATTTGGAGAGGAAAGGGAAGTTGGAGCTAGGGCAATAGTTTGTAAGGATAGAGGTGTTGAAGATTGGTATTTTGAAGATGAGTGTGATGACTGTTTTGAAAGGGAGCATGACAGTGCTTGGCAGAGGGAGCCATTTAGTGTTGGCAAGCATGGAGCTAGAAAGGGAAGCTGGGCAGTCAGCAGTTGAGACTGAGGTCAAGGAAGTAGGAGTGAGTCTTGTGGATGAGGTGAGTCTATAGAGGACATGGTGGGAAAAATTGGGAGTGGATTTTAGCTTGATAAGGAAGAAGCAGAGACAACTGGTCTCCGTCTTGTTGACCAAAAGGCCCATGTGCTCCCAGCACTTGTTCAAGTTCAGAGTGGAGAGGGCAGGATAGAGGGATTTAAGGTGATGGCTGGTAGTGGAGAAAAGAAAGGGGGAGGGGTGGGGTTTATCTTTACTCCAGCGTGATCCTAAAATAGTGGATAGTTTTGGCAAAGAACGAGGCCCAATAGAGGTTCATGTGGTCCAGTCAGTTCTGTTAATGGATAGTTAAGCCAGTAGTGTGCCAGATATATTGAAGACTTTGCCTCTTGGACCTACAGGGATCAACCAGAAAGGGTGACTGGGAAAGTTTTTGCTGGGGACCAGTGCATCAAAGGTGATCAGTTAGTGGTTGAGCAAAACAACAGCCAATGAAGAGCCAAAAGCTTGGTAATTCAGAGTTTGAAAGTGCACTTAAGTGACGAGTACCCCCCCACCCCCAGGATGTTTGCAGAATGAAGAGGATAGGGGATGTGGACAGTGACTAATACAAGGAAGTGATTAGAGATTGGAACCATTGGCGAAGGTATGGTTAAGGAAATTGCCGTGAATATGAATAGGAGAGTTTATGCGGAGGGAGAGGTTTAGGGTGGGCAGGAGGGTAGTGCATTCAGGGGAGTGGGGGAAAGGGGCAATGAGATGGAGGATAAGGATTCGCTTAGTGTGGAAGCTGAGAGGATACCTTTGGAACTTGGCTGTTGAGGGTTGGCAGATGAGAGTTTTAAAGTAGTAGCCAGAAGGGTGGCAACGGTGAGGTGCTGCATGGAGAAGGTGCCAGGGAAGTAGTGGGAGGGACCAAGATGGAGGGTCACACTATGACTGATGGTTTGGGCAGAGTAGGTGGTGGAAAGTATAACCAGCTGAGAGGCTTTGGTGAGGGGCAAGGTGAGCTGAGTTCATCAAAGCTAAGATGTCTATGCAATCATCCACAATAAAGTGGGGAATGGCAACTTTGACTTCATTTGGAGAAGTATAACTGATCCTTTGTTTTATACTGTGGTTCCCTAGGGCACTTGCCTAAACAGTTTTTGTTCCCGTCTGGTGACACTGGGGCAACTTGGTGTCCCCCCAACAGGTAATTTTTTTTAAAAGTAAAGACCGAGCTGATCAAAGTGTCTTCTGACCAACACTATATTCTCGTTTACCAATATGTGTATGGGTTCTTGACTGAATTGTGTTCTTGCCTAGCACTGTTACAGTTCTAGGTACTCCAAATGGGATTGTTGCCAAACCTATAAATTTTTTGGAGTTTCTAGTAAATTTTATAGAACTTGGATGTAATGAGTCATATTGTCATAAATCTTCTCCAGTTTGTACTCAAAGCTTGGTAACTTGTGCTTGAGCAGAAATGATTAATAAGCCGTAGGAGGGGAGAAAACGATGCAGAAAAGTGCAGAAGTTTTCAGTGTTGAATGTAATGCATTTTTTAGCCTCACGGTGGCGATAAATCTCTTTCTAGCACAACACTAGATGTAAAGATAGTGATTACAAATGTTTTCTTGATTGTAAAACCCACTGACAAAGCTGGAGTTTACTGCAATTGGTTATAAGTCAACTTGGAGATTTCCTGCTTATTGATCCAATAAATAATCTGTTGAAAATTAGAAGTTGGATCCCCTGATGGGTTAGTGGGCAAAGATGCCCACTTTCAGGTTTAGCACTAAACATAAAGCCCGAGGGCCTTAGTTTGATTCCTGCAGTTTGCTGAGTTAGCTGACTTTAGCTAGGGTAGCATTTTCAAAGATTGCAGTTGAACTCGGCACCTTTTGAACTAGGGAAGGGAAAATGAGCCAGGGTTCTAACTCCCAATATCTCTCTTTTTGGATTGGTGTCAATTGTGGATGATTACCTTCTGTGAAGCACGGTGGGATTTTTAAAAATACTTTAAAGGTGCTCTGAAAATGCAAGTTGTATGATTGCAATCCAGAGACTCTTGTTGAAAAGTTTGTGTATGTTATTATGAGGCTTGAGTTTGGTTTAATTGTGATACTCTGCATAGTTGAATAGCATGGCAGTATTTTCACTATTGCAGCTCAAATGTGGATGAGTTTATCCCAAACCTGTACTGAGCTAATCTTGCCTGAGGCAGAAAGGGCACTGCAGTTGGCCTGGTATTTAATTTAGGCCATTGGTGTTGGGCCAGGGTTCTTGCTCCTGATGACTATCCAGTGACACCTGCTGGAAGTGTGTGCATATGGACATCAGGTGATCTGTTTTATAATCGACTGCTGACAACTTGCTGTCAAATGAATATTGCCTGCTTAGGTGAGGTATCAAAGGTGCCCTATGGAAAGTGCCCAATTACAAAGAGGGGGGGAACTCTCTCAATTGGGTAAGGTACTAATAAAGGGCTGCTGCCTTCCTTTTGCAATCAATCCTCTTTATAGTTACCACCTTGAGGAAATGACAACGAGAAAAAAAAAATTGGAGTCTCTATCTCATTTCTCTATTTATTTCTCTATCTGCATAGGGAGAGGTTTTGCTTTTTGATTAAATTATCCCTTATACTTGATTTTAAATTTAAAATATTCTTGCTGTGATGGATAGAAACTAAGTAACTTTTTTTGCCATTTTCAGGAAGTATTTATTTCCGTTGGAGCATAAAGTGAAGACGCATTGTTCCAGTTGGATCAGCTAATAAGGTCAGTATTTTAAATAAATGTTATTAAAGCAGTGATTTTAGTGGTGGCTTGACCATGCTAGTAAACCAATATGAGAATAGTTCAGCTATGCCTAACCATTGTGAAATAAGGCACTTAATGTTTTAGTTCTTCCACAAGGATTTATAATGCCTATTTTACCTGTGATTATGCCACAGAGTAAGTTAGAGCATGTCTACCTTCCTTGCTACCATTCTAACCATGAAAAGATGGATTGGTATCCTTCAGTAAGCATAACCAGAAGAGGGTGCACTATATCTGTGAGACAGCATCTGTGGAGAAAGAAACAGAGTTAACGTTTCGGGTTGGAAGACCTTTCGTCAGTCTTCGACCTGAAGTGTTAACTTTTTTTTTCTCTACAGATGCTGCCTCACTTGCTGAGCTTTTCCAGCATTGTCTGTTTTTATTATCCATAGCAGAGACTGCTGAACTCTAATATTAAATTCATGTATCAATGGTAGCTTCTTGGGCAAAATACTAGATGATGCCTGGCTCCTGTGGAACTGTACCCAAGCAAGGAGTCAGTTCCTTCAGGAGTGTAGGAAAAGGGAGCACATTGGCAGGAGGAGGTAAGAAATTACCTTTTTGTGTTGCTTCACCACTGGCACTGCCTGATGAAGCAGTATATCATAGGAGACCAGAAGAACCCAGATTCAATTCTTGGCAGTTGTGTACCCACAGTCTTGGGGTATTGTGCCAAAGGAGGGAAGCCATTAACTACTACTATCCAGAAAACCTGCTGGAAAATGTGTGGCTGTCAGATGAAGACAGGATTGGGATTAATTGTAATGCCTTGCGTGGTCAAATAGACTGCCTGCACTCACCATCTCAACTTGTGCACAAAGCATGACTATCGGAGAAGGTACTGTAGGGCAGCTGGTATCCATGTATCCTACCCAGAGGTGGTGCCTTGATGTGGGGGAGAAGTTATTTTTATTTTCTTGCAAGTGCATTTATCTTCATTTCCTACAACTTTGTTCATTTAGAAGATGAAATACTTTGATAACTTTGAAATAGTGGCCTGGTGTTTCCTCCCTATATGTGCTCAGATACACCCACAATCTGGGCGCAAACCAATTACACGGTTAAAAGATCGTGAAACTTTGGGTATAAGTGAGTTATAGTCACACGGATAATACATTCAAGTCTCCTTGAACTTTTATGTCTGTCCATCGAACCTTGTGTCCAAATGAATCTCTGCCCACCAAACTGGCCAAGTCCCCGACTTTAAGTTTGGGCATATTCTAATGATTTGGAGGATACTTGGGTGTATCTTGACATTGGCAAAATGAGGGCAACATGGGATGTATCTCGAGCCATACATCCAATTTTGCCGATGACCCAAAGATTGGTGGCATAGTGTAGACGGGAGCACAAAATTACAAAGAGACGTGATTGAGGTTTTTAGGATTTTGATAGAAAAAGTTTCTCTCTATCTACCCTGCTGATGGAGTCCAGGACAAGGAGACATAACCTTTAAAATCAGAACCAGGCCATTCAGGAGAGAAATTAACAAACACTTCTTCATTCAAAGGGTGGTAGAAGTGTGGAACTCTTTCTCACAAAAAGCAGTAGATGCTAGCTCAATTAATAATTTTAAATGAGATCGATAGATTTTTTGCTAGCCACGGGTATTAGGGGATATGGAGCCAAGGCAGATGGATGGAGTTAGGATACAGATCCGCCATGATCTCATCGAATGCTGGAACAGGCTCGGGGCTGAATGGCCTACTCCTGTTCCTATGTTGTGCCCAAGGAGGAAATTCCAGGCCCGTGAGTATAATTGGAGGCTCTGGAACCTTTGGCAGCCAGGTGACACATCAAGACCTACCATGTTTAGCTAACTGTTTTGCAGTACAAGCAATGGAACAAACAGCTTTTCCTGCTTAATAACATTATAAACATTTTTATGTTTTCTTTAACTTGGAATCATAGTTTAATAGGATATCGTGGAATCTTTAATAGGCTATCTAACTCGCCAAGAGGTATATTTATATTAGAATGTTTTTAATACTTAATTGCCAATCTGATTCTATGATGGGTTTGTTTTATTAATCTACTTGCACCTTAACTTGAGTGGTATGTGTATGTCAAATTTAGCCAGTAGGTGGCGCTCTTGCCAGTGATAGAATGAACAAATCCACCCACACCTTGTGAAAATCTAGTGAACAAACAGTTCGTGTTTTTTGATGGCATTTCAAAGCACGGCACTGTAAACTACACATTTACTACTCAATCCATGTCTCAATTGGTGTTTGAGCTAATGTTGTCGCAAGTTTTTTTTATTGCATTATGTTTACAGAAAGGGAAAAAGCAAATTGATAATTGTAATGTTTATCCATGGAGCTCATAATATATAAAGATTGATGTTTAAAGAATTTGGCTTAAATTTTCTAAATTATAACTAGCAGTTAACCAGCGTAGCAATTATCAAAACAGGCTTATTTATGGTGAAACACTCATTTCAATACACAGTACAAAATATGAGTAGATCAATTATTTTAAAAATGTAATTAATGAGTCTTGTGTAGTTATAGTTGGATGTACTTATGGGTTACGCAGTACATATTTTTTGCTGAGCTAATGTTGAAAAGGTACTGTACAGTGTTGCAAATTTAGTGGCATGGTAGCATAATAAAGTATGAAATGCTGTGAATTGATTGGCAAACTTTGTAATGAGTGTGTGTGTAAAATTGGGCCGTGTAGCGCCTGTTTCGGCGCCACACGGCCTCTGCGACATCCAAGATGGCGTCTTGGCTGCGTGCACACGTTTCCAGAGTGATGTGCGCTGGATGCCATCTTGGTATAGGAGTTGGCACAGATAAGGAATGCTGGAAGCATGTAAAGTAGGGAGAAAATGGCTACAATCAGTGTGCAACGCTTATTTAAAGTGATATGTCCCAAAATGGTGTCATCATTCAACACACAGTCTTAACCCTGACCATCTGGATGTGTCTTAGAGTGCCTGGAGGACCCCACCAGTGCTATTTAAAGAGACCATGCAGGATTTACAGATTAGTGGCTGGATTATTGCTTCTGGTGCTGAGACATTTGTAACTGTTTTTGGAGGTCTCCGATACTTGAATACTAGGACTAGGGGACATAGCCTAACATTTAGAGCCAGAACATGCAGGAGTGAAGTTAGGAAATGCTTCTACATGTCCTGTAGTAAGTAAGAAACAGAATAATCCACTTTGATTAATTTATAACTACTGTTTTGGAAAGTAGTTTGTTTTGTTTGGTGTAAAAAATGAACTGTTTATTACATTTGTCTTCATTTGAGATTAGATTGAGTTTTTAAAAGTGTAGAACAGTTACCTGCCTTTCAATAGACAGCTTAAAGGTGGCCACAAATGGCTTTTCTGCTAAAAGTGATTTATGCTGTCCATTTTCTTTGGACAGCTCCAGTGAGATTGTGTGATGAATCCTTGTTTTGGGATAAGGTTGGAAAGGGATTAGATGCTGTTTCCTTGTACCATGTGCTACAGTATATTAGAATTTTCCAATGTTCAAATGGGGGCTTGAGGGCAATTTAAAAGAATGAATTAGATGATATCCCTCAGACATTCATTGTGTAGTGCCTTAATCATTGTATGTAATGTTAGCTATTTTCACATGGTAACTTGTGCATCTGACTGGACATAGTGTGCTTTTCTCGGCTCTACTGAAATATATTGCACTAGTAGTCAATTCACATGCTGTGTACGTTGTGTGTTTAGGCTGCTTTTATATTGTGCTAGGACTCATGCTAATGGCAGAGGCTCCTGAAGTTGCTACACCTGCAATGCAAAAGTAAACTGCCTTTGTCAATGTCGGATTTTTTTCTCCCTCCAAGTTGCCCTTGCTCTTATCTTCCATCCTCCATAAACTCCAGTTTATCCAAAATTCTGCTTTTCATATCTCAACAGGCAAGTGAGATTTGGTGAGCATCACCCCCACCAAACAATCCATGTTAACCTACATTTGGCTCCAGAATGCCTGAAAATTCTTGTTCCTGTCCTTTAAATACCTTTTTATGGCCTTGCTACCTCCCTTCCATCTCTGACCTCCAGCCCTCATCTCCAAAATGTATTGTTTGTTTGACTCTGGCCTCTGTATATTTCTGCTTCCCTCATCTTTTTCAAGACCTTTCTTAAAGCCCACCTTGTTAACCAAAGTTTCAGTGAGCCCTTCTAATCTCTCTTGCCTTGATATCCATTTGCCTTTGGATGTTCTATCTTTAAAAGGTGCTATATAAATGCAAGATATTGCTGAGACAGCAGTTGGAAAGACCTGTTCTTGGTTGTAGCAGGTTGTGCAAGGCAGGAGCTGGTGCCTCTGGTGCAATTTAAAACCAGTTTTAAATCTCCAAAAGTAAATATGAAATCAGTGGGTTAAGAAGCCAAAAAAAAAATGAACAGACAAATGTCTGAAACGCTGCTGCAAGCTTTCTGGGGTTAATGAAATGGTGAGATAAAATCGTTCTGTTTTGAATGCAGGTTCCAGGATTCAGTACGGTAAAATAACCTGCCTGAAAGCTGGAATCACTTGTTCCTTCTTTAATGTTATAGTCAAAATTTGCTGTGTCACTGTCAGAAGTTAATGGTCATGTGGCATGAGGAGGCTTTCACACCACCAGCAGGTCATGGTTTTCTTCCTGGAAATCAACCCTAGACTGGTTAGGTCTGCTGACTGAAATTGCAGTACACTGTGGGTCATGAGATTAAGTTAGTGGCAATCATTCCCATCTCTGTCTAATCTATTGATTATTGAAATTAATTGAATGTTAGATGTACTATACTGGGACTTAATGGGTGGCAGCTGAGTGTGTTTATTCGAGTAATAATGGGCATTTGTTAGACATGTGAGGGACTAGTAGAGAAAAATAATGGCAATAGACCACAATCAAGATGATTATCTAATGAACAGAACAAATAGCAGCTCCCTGTATGCACTCTGAATGCAGAGCTTGGCTGGAATGTGTATGTTCATTTCCCCCCCCCCCACCCGGAATGTGCTTTCTGTATGAAACAAGATGATGGATGTTGTGCATGTTAGTTATATCTGTATTATGTATCCAGAAATTTCCCAGTGAAACTTTGCCCCTGTTAAACTTTATATAACTTCATTAATGGATTGCATGTGTGTTCCAATTTTTATATTTGCAAGTATGATCAATTTACCCTTGATGTACAGTGCTATTGGGATGTTTTACTATGTTAAAGGCTATCTAAATGCAATTTGTTGTTAGTAGTACCTTGGGAGGTGAGTTTTTTTAAATAGTGTAAATGCGCCAGAATTTTCTCGAACTAGATTTTTGTAACTTTTATTTCGCCCCCCCCCACCCCCCGCTCAATTTTCTCTTCTTTTGAAGATGCTCAGGGTCCAGTTCTTTTGGGTCCCATTAATCCCCCGATACCTAGCCCAAATGGCCATTTGCCATGAGAGAGCTTAGGCGGTGAATAGAGGGTGTCATAGAATAATTAGATCCTGTTCTCTCTTGCTGCACACATACTTTGCCCCTGTTAAACTTTATATAACTTCATTAATAGATTGCATGTGTGTTCCAATTTTTATATTTGCAAGTATGATCAATTTGCCCTTGATGTACAGTGCTATTGGGATGTACAGTGCTATTGGTTGTATCAGGTTGTGCAAGGCAGGAGCTTTCTAGTTTGGTCACTGGATAGCATTTGGGAGCGGTAGCATCTTAGTTTTTCCCCCACTCCTGACCCTAATGGCCCACGGTCTGGATATCAATTGTAGCACTTAGCAGCCATTATAGTATGTAAAACAATATATGTTGTAACTAGTCCAATATTTTTAAGTTCTTCTCCACAAATGTTGCTATGCTCTTCAAATAGTTTCTTGAGGGCTTAATTGTTTTTTATGGAGAAAAATCTCCGTTCAGTGTGTTCCCTGGTTACCCATTGGTAACCCTGAGCTTGCTGTGGGTAATTGCAAGCATTTAAGCTGATTTCCCTTCATTCTGTACAGCAGCATGTTCAGTACATCAATTTTGCTGTGTCCATCAGAAGTACAAAGAAGGAGGCAAGAAAGAGTATAGAAATCCATTTTTATTTTGTCATCCAGTAATAATCCAGTAAATTATTTCCAAAAAAACTTTTATTACAATTTTATGGCAAGTGGAGCATGTTTCATTGGGGGAGCATTTGGGAAACGGTGATCATAATATCAAGTTTAGAGTAGTTATAGAAAAGAACAAAGAATATTCAGGTGTGAAAATACTTAACTGGAGGATTGAGTTGAAAAGGAATCTGGCTCAAGTGGATTGGAATCAAAGATTGGCAGACAAAACAGTAATTGAGCAATGGGAGGCTTTCAAAGAGGAGATAGTTTGGGCACAGACTAGACACATTCCCACAAGGAGGAAAGGAAGGGCATTCAAAGCTCCCTGGATGGATAAAGATAGAGATTAAAATGAAACAGAAAAAGGAGGCTTGTGACTAATGTCTGGTTGTTAATACAGTAGAAAACCACACCAAATATAGAAAGTACAGAGGAGAACTGAGAAAGAAAATAAGAGGGGCAGAGTTTTTTTTAAATTTGTTCATGGGATGTGGGCATCGCTGGCAAGGCCAGCATTTATTGCCCATCCCTAATCGCCCTTGAGAAGGTGGTGGTGAGCCGCCGCCTTGAACCGCTGCAGTCCGTGTGGTTAAGGCTCTCGCACAGTATGAGACTAGATTAGTGACTCACATTAAAAGGAACCTAAAAGTCTTTTGTAAACCTATAAATAGTAAAAGGATAATCAGAGGAAGGGTGGGGCCGAATAGGGACCCAAAAAAGCGTGCACTTGATGGGCCAAATGGCCTCCTTCTGTGCTGTAACCTTTGATTTGTGGAGGCAGAGGGCATGGCTGAGATACAAAATGAGTACTTTCGTGAAAGAAGAGGATGTTGCCAATATCACAGTAAAGGAGGAGGTAGTAGAGATATTGGATAGGATAAAAATAGATAGGAGGTACTTGGTTGATAGTATTCAAAGTAGATAAGTCACCTGGTCCGGATGGGATGCATCCTAGGTTGCTGAGAGAAGTAAGGGTGGAAATTGTGGAGGCTCTTGCCACAATCTTCCAATCCTCACTAGATATGGGAGTGGTGCCAGAGGACTAGAGGATTGCAAATGTAACACCCCTGTTCAAAAAAGGGGAGAGGGATAAACCTAGCAACTACAGGCCAGTCAGTCCAACATCAGTGGTGGGGAAACTTTTACAGACAATAATCAGGAATGAAATTAATTGGTACTTTGAAAATTATGGGTCAATAAATGGAAGCCAGCATGGATTTGTTAAAGGCAAATTGTGCTTGATATGTATATGGACTTTCAAAAGGTGATTGATGAAGTACCACATAATAGACTTGTTAGCAAAACTGGCGCCCAGGGAATTAAAGGGACAGTGGCAGCATGGATATGAAATTGGCTAAGGGACAGAAAGCAGAGAGTAGCAGTGAATGGTTATTTTTCAGACGGGAGGGGTGTATGTATACAGGGCACAATTCAAAGTCTGCAGAGGACATGAAACAAGGAAATGTAGCAAACGATGAGGATAGTAACAGACTTCAGGAGGAAATAGACAGATTGGTGAAATGGGCAGACACGTGGCAGATGAAAAACATGAAATGTGAAGTGATACATTTTGGTAGGAAGAATGAGGAGGGGCAATATAAGCTAAATGGTACAATTTTAAAGGAGGTACAGGGACCAAGACCTGGGGGTGTATGTACACAAATCTTTGAAGGTGGCAGGACAAGTTGAGAAGGCTGTTTAAAAAAGCATACAGGATCCGTGGCATTATAAATAGAGGCATAGAGTACAAAAGCAAGGAAGTTATGCTAAACCTTTATGAAACACCAGTTCGGCCCCGGGCATAGTATTGCGTCCAATTCTGGGCACCACAGTTTAGGAAAAAAGAGCTGGCACAGGCACGATGAGCTGAATGGCCGCCTCCTGTGCTATACCTACTATGATAAGGATGTCATGGCCTTGGAGAGGGTGCAGAAGAGATTTACTAGAATGATACCAGGGATGAGGGACTTCAATTACGTGGAGAGACTGGAGAAGCTGGGGTTCTCCTTAGAGCAGAGAAGGTTAAGGGGAGTTTTGGTAGAGGTATTCAAAATCATGAGTTTTGATGGAGTAAATAAAGAGAAACTGTTTGCAGTGGCAGAAGGGTCAGTTGGCAGAAGACAGATTTAAGGTATTTGGCAAAAGAACCAGAGGTGACGTGAGGAAAAAATGTTCATGCAGCGATTTGTTATAATCTGAAAGGGTGGTGGAAGCAAATTCAATAGCAACTTTCAAAAGGGAATTGGATAAATACTTGAAGGGGAAAAATTTGCAGGACAATTGGGAAAGAGCAGGGATGTGGGACTAATTGGATAGCTCTTTCAAAGAGCCGGCACAGGCATGATAGGCCAAATTGCCTCCTCCTATACTGTATAATTCTATGATTCTACATTGGTGTCAAGATAATGAGTGCTGACTCATAGCAAAATTCTGATGCATTTGTGTGTATATTAGTTATGAGTTGACCAGTTCTGGATACTTGCTATCATCTGTTATGATTTCCATCCTCTGGTGTCCTGAGTCACACCTGCTGCTGGTCTATGATAAGTTTTAAAAAGTTGGTGAGAAAACCCGAGCCTAGACAAATTGGACTTGTTGACTTGCCATGGTTCATCTTTGCTCAGTTCCAATATGTTTGCCTGCTCACTTCAAGATGCTTCCACATGGTAAATGCAAAAAAATAAAAATGATACTCTAGTGTCCTCAATTTCTTTTCTCATGTCCAGTATCCCTGAGTCTAGCATTGCAAACTGAAAGGTTGCCCAAGGATAATTTTCCTCTTTTTATTTGGGAAACTCCAAGAGGGATTGAAGCTGTATCCCATCACACTCTGGTGGCGTGTATTAGTGCACCTTTGTGTGGCATTGCCTTAGATCTTGTAAATACATTTGGAACCTCTGTTATCTGCCATAATGGAAAGCCCTCTCCCAAACAGAGTAGAAATTGGAAGATAATCAAGAGTCCACAAATTTTAGTCTTGCACGCATGTTATAGTAATATCCTAGGCACAGAAATGAAGGCAAATACAAAACAAATAACTGGGCTGTGTGGTAGATTTATGTTATGCAGAAGGTAATGAGGCAGTGTCTTGTACAACGCTTTATCCCAGAAAAGTTCTGGCTGAAAGTTGGGAACTGGATAATTGGCGTACAGATAACAAAAATTTCACTGTAATGAGCAATTACATATCTGTTGTAATTTTGTCAGTGGGTAAATTGCTGTTCAGTGTATGATCAGTAAAATATTGATTTCCAAATTTATGTAGTTTCAAGTGTTGATATTGGAGATAAAAAGTAAGTACATGGGGAATGGAGGAGCTTTTTGGGGAAGTCTTTCAGTCTTCGCTCTAGGCAAAAATTTGCAATGGTGGCATTCGCTGGACACCTGACAAGCTTGCTATAACCTGAATGTGTCTTGAGATTTATCATATTTTAAAAACACACATGCAGAGCAGTTTATATGTGGTTAGGATCTCCAGCCACACTATAATTCAGCAATTTCAGCACGTGGTAACTAATGATGCTGGGCAAATTATTTTTGTCAAGATCAAAACTTTGTTTTTATTCAGAACATTTTTTGAAGCAAATGCTGGAGATTGAAATTGAAATAAAACACAAACAATGCTGGAAATACACAAGTGAAATGACTGAGCTTTAACTCTTTCTTTGGCTTCCAGATATATTTAGGAAAATCTGGGCTATGTCCATGTTGGGCTGTAGCATAATTTAGCTCAATACCTTGAGCTCAGGAAGTGTTTTCTGTACATATTAACATTTTTAAAATGCATTGTGAATATTTGTTCTACATGAAATAAACTTATCCTCCCATATGCCTAAATACATTGTCTGTTGATACCAAAACGTTCAGAGTAGAATTCCCAGCTTTGATTCATGGCCTCTGCTGCTCTCAAAGGGTGCTGCAATTGGCCTTGGTACTCTTTGGGCTAGATCAACCAAGATTGCTGCCCCTGATTTGCTATTCTATGATCTTTACTGGAAAATGCATATGTGACACTCTGGTTAGAAGGAATCACAACACGTTCTCAAGTCAAATAGTCTCAACATTCATTGGACTCGTGAATAATGGCCAACTTTAGGAGGGCAGCCATTGTGTGTGGCATCTTGCCACAAACATTTGCATCTTTTGAGAGAAAGGGATAGAACTGACCAAATAAAGTGCTGGAACTGAGTAGTATTTATTCATGTTTGCTTGATTAAATGTTGCAAGTATGCTATGTGATTCAAACAGGGAACTAACACTCTCTGCTTATGTAAGGGCTTAGTGGATTTAGGAAGCCTAAAGAAATTAATTATTTAGCACTCTGGAAGTGTACATGCATCTCCATTTTCAATTTTAATTGAAGGACAATGGAGGTTGTCTTCAGTTTCTCATACTGCTATATACAGTATCATTTCATTTTAACTGGTGCAGAAAAGCAGCTAAAACAGTGATTCCATAGTGACTTTGAAAGGAATTGTTAGGGTAGATAGAAAGAAACTTTTTCCGCTGGTGGGGGAGTCTAGGACAAGGGGACATAACCTTAAAATCAGAGCCAGGCCATTCAGGAGAGAAGTTAAGAAACACTTCTTCACGCAAAGGATGGTAGAAGTGTGGCACTTTTTTTTCCCCCAAAAAAGCAGTAGATGCTAGCTCAATTAACAATTTAAAATCTGAGATTGATAGATTTTTGCCAGCCAAGGGTGTTAAGGGATATGGAGTTAGGATACAGATCAGCCATGATCTCATTGAATGCTGGAACAGACTCAAGGGGCTGAATGGCCTACTCCTGTTCCTATGTATGCTAAGCCTTTCCAAGTTGCTATTTAATGCAACTTTTTGAAGTAACACCATTTTCTACACTTATATATTAGATGGGCTGGTTTGGAAGATTTTGAAGCTGAATCTGCTGCTGAATGCTTGGAGAGAACTATTAATGTAGTCCCAGAACTATTTAGGTGAATTCCCAAATTATAAATCATCATTGACATGATAGAAATCAGGAATAAGAATGTAAAATGCTGGAAATATTCAGGTCAGTCAGCATCTGAAAATGAAGGATTGGTAAATGTTTTTGGGTGAGACCTTCAGAACTAAACCTGGAGCTTGTCTGATTGCCTGGTGGGTGAAGGCAGTGTAACACTAAGCCATGCTGACTAAAAGACCCCATATTCAGTTCCTGGTCAAAAGTTAACTGATCTCAGCCAGGTCAGCAGTTGGGACGTTACTGTTTGCCCCTAAGTTAAGGAACACTAATGCCATCAGGATTTTACTTCTGATTGTTATTGATCCCTTCTGGAAATTACATCTGTGAATTTTGGGTTTTGACTTGGCTATGATGCCCTCTGTGGTGAATCTGTCTGCTGATCTAATTGTCATGTTGACTCCCACATAAAAAAGAATGGGAAGAGGTGGGGGTGGGGAAGGAAGCGATCAGATAATTGAACCAGTTGGTGAAATGTATATGTACAGAGTATCTCTCCTTACACAATTACATTGTACTACAAATAAGTGCTTTTTAGGAATGAAGTAAGCTCCTTTTGTGGTGGTGGGGGGAGGGGGGTGGAAATATGGGCACTTCATTTCTGGAGTGGTATTTTATTGCACATAAACATTTCTGCCAAGAGTGCCAGTTTCATTTTACTGTACAAGATGATTTAGTGGTACAGTCAGGTCCTTTTTATTGTGGAGGTGATGTGATTGATGCGTGCATTTGTCTGAACTCTGCATCATGCTGACATTCTGGTACATCTGCCACAATAATTACAAATTTTATTCCTGTTAGTGAGGAGGCATCACTGTCCCTACTGGAAAATAAGACTCCTACCAGGAACTTCCATCCTGTCCTTTTTTCTGAATTGAATAATGTGCTGGAACAGTGAGAGAGTTGACACCTTCCCGGCAACATGCTCATTATCACAGTGCTGGTAAATAACCTCCCCCTCTCGAGTGTGTTCTTCAAGCTGCTTATTATTCTGCTACATAAATGACTGGAATCCGTGGAATTGCTGAGAACTCATCTTGGGCTGAAGCGTAGCAACAATTTTCTCATCTTATTGCATCAATTAAAATAAAGGGTACAAAATCACTTTCACAGAATGATTTTAGAGATATACAGCTTGATTTTTGAAATGGTGGCAGGTTGGCAGCGGCGGTGGGGGGGGGGGGGGGGTTGTGAAGGTGCGCGTGGCAAACCTGAATAAACGAAACTTAGTGTGTCTGATGCGATCGCATAGTGATGACAGGCTGGCTGCCGTCAGGAGCTGCAACGCGGGAGGGAGGGGAGAAGAGACGTCATCCAGCGCTGTAACGGAAGATCGGGGGGGGGGGGTGGAGGAGGAGGAGGAGGGAAGATCTGGTGGGGGGAAGAAAGAAGGGGAGGTGAGAGAGAGAGAGAGAGAGGGGGGGGTGTGGGGAGGTAGGTTGATTTAGTGTTTTAACTCCGTGCAATGGTTTTTTATTTTGTTTCTTTTTGCCTGATCCGGCACTTATCAGAAGCTGTGTGAAAGCCACCCAGGCAAGTTTAAAAATCATTCTAACTACCTAATATGTCACAAGTAAAGTGACATAAGTACCCCAATGAGGTATATTTAGCTCTTTAACTATCAACCCGCCGGCTTTAATTGCTGGTGGGACTTCCGGATTCTGATCTTATTGAATGGCGGAGCAGGCTCAAGGGGCTGTATGGCCTACTCCTGCTCCTATTTCTTATGTTCTAAGGGCCTAGAAATATGTGTGGAAATGCAATGCATGCAGAACATTTGGTGTGTCAAACATGTGCTTGAGCTGTGCTTTGGAACTTCTGTAAGGATTTCAGCTTAACTTCAGATCAGCTGTTAGAAATCTTTCATTTATTTCATCATAATCTGGTTAAACATGGTTTTTATCAATGCCAAGACGAGAGGAATAATTGGCATACCTGTGCCACCGTACCTTGCCTCAAAGCATTTCAGGTGCAATGAACAAATGCAGTGCTCATAGGGAAACATGCAAATGTGTGATTGTTTTTTTTCCAGAATTAAACATTGATATACAAATGAATAATTGTTTATGTTTACATTGGGCAAAATTCTGTGTTTTTGTTGCAACTTGCAGCGCAGATCATTATTCTTTTGGGTCTTGTTTTCTTCCCTCCCCCCAACTGAATTTTATGATGGTGGGGGCAGAGGGTATTAATTTCATGTTTGTCATGCCTCCTTGGCCCTTTGTGTTTTTTACATAATTTACCCCATCACAGGTGTTACTAATGCTGTTCTTTGGTTATAGAGTTTGAGCAGTATGAGATCAAACTCCCTGACTAGTTTCTCCCCTCTACCAAATGTTTGAGACCTCCCAGATCTGCTGATACTTGTCACCATTTTCAGAACTGCAGTACAGTGATATGGATGGTGTGGGATGTCATTGTGCATTATAACATTCATGTTACACAAAGCCACACCATATTCTGGGTCATGTATGTTTTATGGATGTTAACTGTTTAATAATTAAAAATTTTTGAGCAAGGATAGGATTTTAAAATGTTTTATAGTTCAGATTTTGTCTAAGATGAAATCTTATCCTAGAATAGAATGTTCCTTAAAATTGGTGCATTTTATTCCTTGCAACAAGTGTTCAGTGACTGTATCTACTCACTCAGTAATAAGTGACATCACTGTACAGAGTGTACATTTGCTTTTACTTTGTCTTGCTGGCTTTGCCTTTGCACTCTTGGCACGCACTTTGCTTATCAAAATGCCAGAAAAGAATTGCATAGAAACAGGTCGTTTGGCCCAACCAAGTCCATATTGGTGGTTATCCTGCACGCGAGCAGTAGCCATAATCCCATGTTAACAGTCTCTGGTCCTATAAATCAGGTAGTGCATTTCCAAACTTCACAACCTAAAACAAAAATTCTACTTTGTCCTAAATCTCTTGCATTTAATCTTATGTCCCCCATTCTAGACCCCTCAAACATTGAAAACAGTCATTTCTCTATATCCTATCCCTTTTACAATTTTAAATGCCTCTAACAAATCACTTGGTAATCTCTGTTCTAACAACCAGCCCCAAATTTCCAAGTTTTTAATCACATTTGTGTTTTCTCATACCACACAGCATCCTAGTAAATCTACACTGTACGCACAATAGTCATTGCCAATATTGAGCAAATTATTTCTGAACAGCAGTCTTGCAAAAGTTGATACTAGTGTTTTATAGATTTTTTTTTAAAAATTGAATGTATGTAACATCCTAGTTCTCCAGTTTCCTGTGTGTGTGTGTGTGGTCTTGAAGGGTCAACAGCTTAAAATATTGACTATTTTTCCATGGATGTTGTCTGACCTGATGAGTGTCTCCAGTTTTGTTTTTGGATAGCTAGCATCTTTGTTCCCATTTTTTTCTTTTTATACTTTATGCCCATTAGAGGGCACTATTGCTTCACATTGTAGCAATTCATTTGGAAATTCATCTTCAAATCTGCCAGCCATGTATTCTTCAGGTCTGTTTTGTCAGGGATTAGCAGTCTCCACAGATATCAGTACATGCATCTTCACTTTGTGACTTAACTGCAATTTAATCGCAATGTCTGAAATCAGTACTTTAGCAGCTTCTGTATGGAGATTTATTACTTCTCTTGCTTTTTAAACCCTTGTTTCTCCTCCTTCTCTCCAATTTTCTCCCTTCTGAAGACACTGACTTTTTTTGCACTTTTTTGCACCGTGCTTTCGCACTATGTTCACTTGCACATCCTTTCTAGCATGAGTACTTGAACAGCAGTTTGGGAATGGGAACCATGAGGATTGAGGCTAACTGGTGCACATTTAGACATGATTTGATTGAATGATGGAACAGGCTCTAAGGTGAATAGCCTATTCCTATGCTTTTACATTCTTGGAGATTGCAGACTAGGAATTGAACCTGGGACCTTCCTGATGCACACTGTAGCGAATTTATGAATTGATTCATTAAGGGAACTCTTTTTTTGATTTCTATTTTGACATTTGCTTTTACTTAAACTCCATTCTGTAGGTTGCAAAGGAGAATTCTCCAGCTGTGTTTGGGCTGGTGAAATGCTCTCAAACTTGCACCAAAGCTCTTAAGTGTACCCTTAGCTGTGTATCCCTTCTTCTGGTGGAGAATGCATCTCTGCTTATTCCTTTCTCTTCTGTCCCCCTGCTCCTTTCTTGCCCCCACCCCTCATGGCAGCCTCAATCAGATCTTGCCCTTTGCTCCATTTGCATGTTGTCATAACTGGCAGCTGCGATGTCAGTTTTGCACATGAGAAACTGCTTTAGTGGCAATTTAAAAAAAAACTATTATAAAACTCTTGTTTAAAAATGGAAAGTTTGACAATCCAGCAATCTTTTTTTATTCGTTCATGGGATGTGGGCGTCACTGGCAAGGCAAGCATTTATTGCCCTTGAAGAAGGTGGTGATTAGCCGCTAGGCCATTTCAGAAGGCGATTAAGAATCAGCCACATTGCTGTGGGTCTGGCGTCACATATAGGCCAGACTGGGTAAGGATGGCAGGTTCCCTTCCCTAAAGGACATTAGTGAACCCGATGGGTTTTTACGACAATCCGGTAGTTTCATGGCCACCATTACTGATACTAGTATTTTAAATCCAGATTTTTTTAAAATTTAATTGAATTTAAATTCCCCAGCTGCCATGGTGGGATTTGAACTCATGACTCTGGATTACTGGTCCAGTAACATAGCCATTATGCTACCGTACCCAATAATGGAATATGGAACTAATCCAGTTTGAGGGGAACCTACATAACTTGTGTCTGTCTGTTTGTCTTTATCTTGTTACACACTTCTTTGTTTTCCCTCAGTTGCGACACAGGTTCCTTTCATTCAACATTTAATAGAATATCCTTTTAATATGGCAATAATCAATTCTAATTAAAAGAAAAAAATACTTAAAATTTAAAAATATAGTGGATGACTTTGATAGGTTCTGATACAATAAGCAGGTGCCTTATGTTGCTAAATTTTATTTTAATCTTGTCAGTTTGATGCATTTTCCCAGTTTGGTGTCTCTTACCATATACACCATTTTGTAACTGAGTGAGGAAATGAAAGTGGTCACAGCCTCTCTTGTGCTGGCTGTTCAGAGATGCAGGTTTCTCTAGTGACTTTTGGCTTCTGTGGTTCAGCAGCTCACCGTGTGGGGGGAATCTGAGCAACAACCCACCTTCTATCCCCTGATAGCTACTTACACAAACTATAATTTTTTTCAAATATTTCCATGGCTGGATCCTATTCATTAACTTAATATCTAATGGCTTTAAGGAATCTAGCTAGTACATAAGATTGTTGCATTTAAGTGAGCACTGTTAACTTAGCAATAATTAAAATCTTTCCTTTTGTAGCTCATGTTTTGGGAATGAAATACATATGAATTTGATGCAATTTTGATGTGAAGTTTATTGAGATTGTAAAACCAGCCAAGGGTGGTAGGTAAGAGCAACTGCAACCAAATCTCTTTTATCAAAAGCTTTTGCAATATTGCAATCTTACCAGGAAATAAGTCTTCAGAAAGAACACTTCTGTAAAGTGTTTCTTTATAAATCAAAAGTATCTGAGAAACTAGAGGATCTTGATGACAGATAAGTGAGGGGGTGACCACTGCTGATTCAGTGTGCCCTTTCTCTTCCCCCACACATTCACCCTTGCACAACCTAACCTTTTAACTATGGTTTTTCTTGAGAGTTTTGATGTGTTTTGATAGTGGAGGTGCTAGCAATGATATTTTAACACATCCCTTGCTCCAATTTTGCCTGCACAAGAGGATTTTAGGATTTTGTGAATTGCTTTTATATTTTTCTGAGAAACAGAAATAAGGAAGCTTTTTTTGAACATTTTGCAGTGTAACTGCTGTTTTACCTAATATTTGGGAGGTCTTTCCTTCCCTTCCCTCCCCTGCTTTGGGCTTTTGAAATTGATTTATTGGAAGCTTCAATACTTGCACCATTTTGTATGGTGCATATTCTATTTCACAACTTGTGATTAAAATGTATGTTACAGATTCTGAAGATGGACATCAACCCCAGTCAATACAGTTCTAAAGAACAGCCTCTGATTCATGTTTAATATTGCATTAATTGGGTTCTAAACTTGCATTTTTCAAGTGCTTTACTTAAGATAAGCCATTGTTTCTGTCGTGAACTAATGTAACACGTAGATCCCAGGCTTCTATTCTTTAGCCATGAATTCTAACTTCTTTTGTAGCTTAGTAGATAAAAGTACAGCCCAATAGAGCACCAAGCCATACAGAAGATTTGATTCCTGGTGTGTGAGCTAACCGAACTCTGCTAGGGCTGCAGTTAAGATGGCCAAGTTGGCTTCAGTGTCCTGGGTT